>NW_007726155.1:437350-439128 GCF_000696425.1 Galeopterus variegatus | reverse complement strand
GCGCCGCCGCGCCTCCCAAGCGGCGCACTATCCAGTGCGCCACCGGGCCGGCCCCGAAATTTCCTAATTTTCAATAACATCAGATAAAAACAATAAAAAAGGCAGTGGTTCCACCAACTGGCCAATCACTATGGGAACTTTAAAAAAAAAAAATACAGATTTTAGGTCCTCCTTGGAAATAAACTGGATTTGTGGCCCTAGGAAGTCATATTGTTTTAAAATGCCTACGTGGTTCTCATACACCAGCACCTTTGACAGCTCTAGGACACACCACGGACAAAGGGCTGGTACATGCCATGGACTAAGGTCTCTGCAAGGCTGTGAAATGGCAGGGAGACAGAGGAAAACTTCATCACTTTCCTTCCTCTTTGGTCTTCCCCCACTTAATAATCCTGCTGAGGCTCTGGTATTTATTTTTATCATTACCTTCTACTTATGGCAAGTGATTCATTTTCTAATTACAATAATCATTGTAAAGTTTCTTTTTGTTATAAAATGATTCACATTTTTTAATTCACATTTTTTAAAAAAAGGTAATAAAAAAAACTATTGATTAAACAATAAGAGCACTGATAATATCTGATGTCAGTCACCACAGTGCCCAAAATTATGGCCACACAGATACATAAGGAGAAGACCTGAGAACTCCAGAGCCAGCCCCTTCTTTCTGGGTCATTTATAGATCCCATAAACACACACATGAAGTAAGAATCCAGATTTCAGGCCCAATCTGTCCCTCGGCTGACAAGGTAGACTTTCTCTTCCAGGGAAATCTTGAAAACTATGTTAACAGATACTAACAACCCTGCTGAAAAGGGTGGTTAGTAATAGTCTAAGTACAAACTATGTATCTTAAATAAACTTGTAAAGAATAAAAACTGAGGGGGAAGGGACTAACGCAAGGGAGTAAGGGAATTCCATCCAAAGCAGAAATGGGAATGTAAGAAGCAACTGGATCTTTTTAGGGTCTTAACATTTTAATCAGTGTTTACGAAAAACCTTCTCTGAAGATGGCATGGTGGGAGTGTACTGCTTCTCCTGCTAAGCCTTGGCATCCCCTCCCTGCATCTGTGTGATCTAGAAAGAAGTTCCCCTCTGGGGGAAGGTAGCCCCTATGTCGCCGTACGCAGAGGGCACCATATGCAAAATTTTTAGAAAGGCCTCCTCTTCCAGACTGATCCAGAGCCTGAGAAGAACTTAAGGCAGGATTTTCAGCCCCTACTCACCCTCTCAGGCAGGAACACTTGTGCAGAGAACAATCCCAATTTCACATCAGAGCAGCCAGTCAAAACAGCAACAGGTGATTTATGACTGTCAGGCAACTCCAGGGCAAGGAGCAGCAAAGATTTATTAAGGCAATGATGACTAATGATTCTCTCAAGCATCACCAGTAACACCACCTAGTTCAAAATTAAGAAAGACACATCCCTGCCTTCCAAAAGCTCACTGTCACCCAAGAGACCGGAAGGATCCCTGTTGTGAAGATCTGCTCCCAAGCTGAATGACCTTCATCAAGTCCTTAACCACTCAAGACTTCAATGTCCACATCCAAGCTGGAGTTTTGACTAGATGATCTCTCACAAAAAAAAGCCCAGATTATGCTAAAAGTTATAAACAAAGCACAACTCAAAATCTATGCAGACCTGGATTCAAGTCCAACTCTATCAATTGCCATCATGATTAAATTGCAAGTGGCAGAGGTAACCAGAATTCAGGTCACTCTTCTTTGAGGTTAAGAAAAAAAGAGGCCTTACAGTATAATATATAATTTTTTTTTT
>NW_007726155.1:435436-436420 GCF_000696425.1 Galeopterus variegatus | reverse complement strand
GGGAAGCCCGTTGTTTAAGACTCGAAAATTACCCTGACTTTTAAACAGTTCATCCTGTACTGCCTATACACTGATTTCAAATAAGTCAGTTTCCTTTTAAATTATAGTTTGCCATAATTATTTGCTCACTATCCCATGTTTTACTTTCCAGATGGCACTTCTGCAATAATGATACAAACTTGGGGTCATTCAAAGAGAAACACCATGGTGTCTTCAGGACACCGAGATGCCAGAAAAAAAGCAAAAGGACTTTGTGTAGAGAAGGCTCATTTTTGTTTATTTTTATACTCACACACCTAAAAATACAGATCCCCAACAATGCAGGCACTATTGTGGTTTCTTTTTTGTTCTCTTTATGAAAACATGTTTGTGCTTACACCTCCCGGCACTTGTTCAGTGTTAAATAAAAACAACTTCAGTAAATTGCTGACAAACAGGTAATACAAGTAGAAAGAATTCCCTAACTTTCAAACTCTCAGCTCAGGGGAAAAGAAAAAGCTGAAGTAAAAGATGTCCCCAAAGTCATCTGGTAAACATGCTTTCCCAAAGAGAATGTGAGATGCATAGCAAAACAGACACTTAACTAATTTTAAATGCCTAATTATATACCGCTTAAACGGAGTTATCAAGAGACTTGATTGACTTCTACAGAGCTGTGATTGCCACGAAGTGAACTCAGAGAAATAATAAATAATGTTTGACCTTCCAATGTCCTCAAAAATTATTCACAATATCAAAGTATGTAGACTGCTAGCATTCCATTCCAACATTGTCAGGGAACACAAAGATCACAGATTAACTTAAAGTTAGTGATCCAGACTCATTCACCCTGATTTATGTAGAGGGTATAACTTCAAGAAACACTTAAATTGGACAAATAAAATTGATAAGGGGGTTGGACTACCTGAATAAGAAAAACAGAAAAGAATGGTAAGCAGGCACACAACAGAAGTATGGCATTTAAGACAGCTTACTTAACCAAAA
>NW_007726155.1:426623-433775 GCF_000696425.1 Galeopterus variegatus | reverse complement strand
ATTTAATCAAACATGTCTATATAATGAAGGTTCCGTAAAAACCCAAAAGGACTGCGTTTGGATAGCTTCCCACTTGCAGAACATGTGGATGTACCTAGAGGATGGCACACCCAGAGAGGGCACGGAACTTCCCACATACCTTGCCCTGTGTATCTCTTCCATCTGGCTGTTTACCAGTATCCTTTGTAATATACCCTTTATAATAAACCAATAAACATAAGTAATTGTTCTCCTGAGTTCTGTGAGCCATTCTAGCAAATGATCAAAACCAAGGAAGGGTTTGTGGGAACATGTGATTTACAGCCAGTTGGTCAAAAGCGCAGGTGACAGCCTTTGGCTTGCAAGTGGTGTCTGAAGTGGAAGTAGTCTTGTGGGAATAAGCCCTTCACCTGTGAGGTCTGATGCTATCTCCAGGTAGAATAGCAGCAGAATGGAATTAAATTACAGGACATTCAGCTGGTGTTGTAGAATAGGCTGATGTGGGGGAAAAACCCCTACACATCTTGGTGACCAGAAGTGTCCATGATTGAGAGTGTAGGAGGAGGAAATGTTTTGCTTTTCTATTACACACTTCCTATTTGAAGAACTGTTGGACCAGAGGCATTATTATTCAAAAGGTAATTTCTTGCAAAATCAGTACTCTGCATTGCACATACTGTGCTAAGAACCCTTTATAAGCACTATCTCATTTAACTATCCTGACAACCATACGGGGTAGGTACAATTATTACAGTTTTACAACTGGAAAATTAAGATTAAGTAACTTAGCTAAATGTGCTACAAACTAGCAAAATTAAGATTGGAATCCAGGGCCATGTGACTTCATGCCATTTGTAAGTGTGGTTCAAACTCAAAAGAAAGCCCCACCATCCAGGAAGGAAGAAGGTCTCAGCTAATTTATACTGATTTTCCCATTCAGCCCCCAAACTGGCTCCCACCATGGAAATGAAAATGGACTGTGACTTTGTAATCAAGATGTTCCTACAGTGCCATTTAAATAGCACAGCTAATACTTTTTCCTCACTTCCTTATGTTTAAATCTAAGTTCAGGTGTGAATAAAACCTTTGTTCCTTATTTCCACTATCTCCACCTCTGAGGAAGGACACACATAAATAAATATAATTTCTTCCAGGTCCAGGACTCAGGCAAAGTAGGAGATACAGGTTCAAATCGAGGCTCAGGATTCAATTGCTGGACCCTGATAAGATGGAATTTATAAAGGTATTGCCTCCTAGTGTCACTGGGGAAGATCCTGCCCCTGCCACCAGCCCAAGCAGCTCTCGGCAAGAAGCCATTCAGCTATCAGCTTGGTTCTAGTTACAACTGTAAACTACTACTGTTCTAAGGGAAGAAACTGGAACTCTTGACCAGAAAAGACCTCAGAGAAATACATTTCCAGTCCACCCTGGTTTACACAGGGGAGGTCTGCATTGGCCCAGGGGAAAAAAAAAAAAAGAAGAAAGAAAAAATAAATAAATAAACAAAGAACACTTCTTTGTTTGGACAGAGGGGAGAATAAACAATAGCCAATGTTCTTATGACAATCATCTTTTTTTCTTTTGCTTCTCTATCTCACTGCAGGGTTATCTTCAGTGTGATCATTTAGGAGGGGAATGATTTATCAGTACTGACTAGATAAAGGTAATCTTCAAGGCAAAGGTGTTTGGGATGGGCCAACAAGTTGAAACGCACATAAAAAGGGCCTGACTGGGAACGTATGTGTGTGTAGGCAGACAGAGCCTTCAACTGTGGTGCCCTCTAGACCCAATATTTTGTATGACTCTACCTTATTATACAGGTAAATGGCGGACACATTAAATTTATAGCCCAACTGCATGCTTTGTGTACTCTAGCATTTCAGAACGCTATAAAGAAACTGATTGTCATTTATGTGACTTCCACATGCTCAATTCTACCTTCCCTTTTATTTATTTATTTTTATGAAGTCTCAAGTCCTACAGGATTCCATAGAATTTACAGGCAAGAGAATTTTCCTCTCTTGCAAAATTTCCTCCCCCACCCAGAACAGTAAAGAAACTATTAACACAGCTACTCAACCACCAAAAAGTGGATGGTCCCACAAACAATACACTCCCTGGATGGCTGTCACCTTACCTTTGCTTTTTTACCCAAAACTGTCGGCAAGACAGGTCCTAGTTGAATGATTTTTTAAAAATTAATTTGGTGTCAGTCTGAGTTTCCTTAAGGTAAGATATTTAAAAAATATCTTGTTTATTAAAACTCTCAGTGTTGCCAAAATCTCCTCCCAATCCATGCCCCACTATGCAGAGAGGAGATGAAGAGAAGGTGGGGCACTGTTTTTTAACTGAATTTGGCAAGAAAAGCAAAGGGAAGCTGCTTCTCCCAGTTCCCCACCTGCCCCACCCTTCTCTTCCACACAGAGAACAGAAAGTGCCTTAAGCAACAGCTAAGTTTACACTGGCCACTCCAACTACATATCTAGCAATAACTTCATGATTTATTTTTAAGCATAATTTTTTTGGGGGGGGAGGTGGGATCTACTGATATACATTTTGGGGGGGGGAGGTGG
Source organism: Galeopterus variegatus (assembly GCF_000696425.1). Lineage (NCBI taxonomy): Eukaryota > Metazoa > Chordata > Mammalia > Dermoptera > Cynocephalidae > Galeopterus > Galeopterus variegatus. Next base: position 431,223 of record NW_007726155.1, on the reverse strand, counting down.
GATCTACTGATATACACTTCATCCTTAAAGAAAACAAAAATGAGTCATATTCAAACAATTCAAATCAAAGCACCAGGACCCTGGTGATGTATCTTGCTCGTGTAACCAGAAATAAAGACTTTAGAATCTACTGGAAGTTGAGGTTATCATGCCAGTTTTCACAAATACTTCTGCAACAGCCAGTGAGAACTCAATTGCTACAAGAGTATTTTTAACTTTCATAATATAAAATAAAAACACAACATAGCTTCAATATTTCACAACTGTTGATTAGGAAAGATGCATGCTAAAAGTATGTATGTTCTATAAGCAATTTCAAATCCAAATCTTTAATTCTGCAGAATGACTTTTTCGAATGTTCTCAAAGGAGCGATAACAAAGATTGGGAAGGTATGCAAACCTTCTTCCAGACAAATTTTAAGCTCCTTCTTATTTTTTTAACGAATAATGAAGACTTCAGCTAACAAGGAATCCTCCGTAATGATTCCAGAAATGTTAGAAATAACAACAGAACCCCAAATTTCTTTTTACTTAGAACCCACCTTCCTCAAACATAGGTTTAAGGTGGTTGTAACTCATAATAAATAAAGAAAAAGCCCTAACCATCAGTGTCATGTAAAGTCCAACTGTTCAAAATAGAGAGGAATGTGATTACTTATCTTTAGGATTAGAACACTTTACTCTAGAGGTAGTTGAAATAGCCCAATATCTTTCTCTTAAAAGCAGTAATTCTCAAAATTAAGTGTGGCTAAGATTCATGTGGTTTGCTTAATTAAAAATGTAGATTCTCTGCTCTGCCTCTAGAGAATCTGACACAGCAGGTGTGGGGTGGGGTCTGGGAATCTGCAGTTTAAACACCCTACAAGTGATTCTGATGCAGACCCTGGAAAACACTGTATTTAAGGTCCTACCAGAACCAGGGGCCAGATTCCAATGGTCACTTTTCTAGAATGTGGTTTTATTTTTCTCATTCCCATTATTTGTTCCAAGTCTTTTTTTTTTTTTTTTAATCTTTCTCAAACCTGAATTAAAAGTAGGAACATTTTCTGAACGTAGCCAAATTCTGAGGCAGAGCTGACTGGGATAAGGACACGCACATGGCCTGAGGTGGGCCAACCAGATCCTTTAAATTCTTCCCCAATGAACTTGGAATTGGGAGTGAGATCTAGTGAAATCACACTGTATTCAAGATTAACTAAGATTAACTAATACAAAGGTACCTACAATGCTTGGAGGAAGAGCAGGGGGAAAGGGAAAGGTGTTTATTAATAGTGTAGATTATGAGCAAATGCCCTGGAGCAAAATGAGCTGAAAATCTAATGTTCCCTTAGTGGGTTTCTGTTCCCACATGCCCCACAGACTGTGAGCATCTCGCCTTGCTTCATGGTGATTTCCAAGATTTTCAAAGGAAATTTTAACTATAAGCACTTTTCACTGGCATGCCAACTTCAGAACCTAACCTCTAGTTAAGATGCAATTTCACTGGAGGAGAATATAACAGCTCCACTCAGAACTCAGGGCAAGAAGGTTGTGGCCTGAGAAGCAGAGAAGCGGGTGTGCAGAGAAACAGTGCAAAGCAGATGAACAGTGAGAATCAGAGACGAGAAATGAGAGGAGATCCCAGTGATTCTACCTCCTGGTTCTGCTCCCTTCTGCAATACGGCTGCATCTCAGGGTTCCAAAGATACCCCACCAACCTTCTAATAACCACCATGCCTTCCCATCCCTACCTTTGGCTTGTCTGATAGCTACCTGCAACACCAAGACTCCTAGCAAGAACACCAAGTATACAAACAGAATAATATAAGACAGAATTTGCATCCTTGAAGACCCAGAAACCAAGGGTGACTCCTAAGGGAGGTCATGACGGGCCTTGTGCAGACTAACTGTCAAGGCAGTCTGCAGGGAAAGAGAAAAATAAAGCACAGCCATGACACACAAGATACAAGAAGAGTGACAGCAAGAGAAGGTGCCTTGTTTCCTGAAGGATTCCAGTTCTCTAAATCACTCCAATAAATTCCCCTCTGTTCCTATAACCAAATAATCCCTCCAAGTATTATTTTAAAAATATTTTAGGCCAAAGAATGAAAGTTTCTAGACTCTCAATAACTCACTTATGACCCAAGAATTGCAGAAGAATGCAATTCACCTACCATACCCATCCCAGACCCAACTGCTGAGACGGTCGGTGTCTCACCTCCACACCTTATTACCCTAATTAGCTACTGGAAGGGTCATCTTTGGAGAGACTCTGAATTTTAGCACTTAACACAGTCCAAACTACTTGAATAAAAACAGTACTGAAGTCAGAAGGACTCTTTTCTTAACCACATTATGAGTCATAAAAGAGCTTACATTAATCACTTAAGTACTTCTAAATGCTTTTTCTTTTTTCTCTAAGAATTGTTACTCTGTCTTAGAAGAGCACAGAAAACACAACTTTTCTTAACCACATTATGAGTCATAAAAGAGCTTACATTAATCACTTAAGTACTTCTAAACGCTTTTTCTTTTTTCTCTAAGAATTGTTACTCTGTCTTAGAAGAGCACAGAAAACACAACTTACAGAGGAAAATCCTCTCACGTAAAGGGTGGAAATGCATGATTGGTTGAGAAACGAACTGAATCCGAGCAAAGGCATTCCAAAGCTTTCTGCCACCCCACTGGAATGGTTCTACAATCCCATTTAACTCATCCGTGATATGCCACGATGCAAACGCAGCACGATGATGATCTGTCTAGTTGGTTGAGAAACGAACTGAATCCGAGCAAAGGCATTCCAAAGCTTTCTGCCACCCCACTGGAATGGTTCTACGATCCCATTTAACTCATCCGTGATATGCCACGATGCAAACGCAGCACGATGATGATCTGTCTAGGAGAGTAATGGAGAATGGGGTTGGAGAGACACCCTTAGACACTGTCCCATCTTCCCCAATGGCAGCACGTGTACTGAACAGCAACTGCAATGGTCATGGAGATACAAAAGTGACTTACCTCCGCTGCTGCCTGTGCCTCTTGCCCACCTGAGCCATGGAGGGGAGGATCTGGCCAGCGTCAACGGATGGGAGATGGAGGATGGAAAAAAGCAGGCAGGGTGCTGAGTCTGAGTGAGCGAGTTCTAAATGGAAAACTCCACTGGCATTTTAACTTCCTGAAGGTCCTAACAAAGTTCTGGGCACTAAATGAGACAAAGAGGCTCTAAAAAATAGTCACTGCGGAGGGTTTAAATGGTGCACAGAGAAATCCGCCTGCTGAAAGACAGATGATAATGGGAGAACACAGCAGTCAGCAAGGCGGCCTCAGTTCCAGCTGGATTTAGGGTCAAAAGGTGGCAGAGGCATCGCCTTCCCAGAAGGAGTGAGTCACGAGGAAAGTCTGAAAAGTAGGCAAGGTGGTGGATTTGTTTTTCCCCAGGCTCAATGTGGGTATTGGCTTAGCAATATGGAAAAGAGTACTAGAAGAGAATTAAGGAAGTGCCCACTCCAAAATGACTGGAGGATGCAAGATAACTGATGTCACCAGATAGGGAGAGAGACAGTCAGAGATGCGTGAAGTGACTAGCTCAGCTAGAAGGGTCTGGGCTGCCTTGACTTTATGAACACAGGTTCTGGAACAAAACGGGGCCAAGACCCAGCCCTGGCAACCACTATCTGGGTGACTTGCTTCAGCCTCTGGAATTCTCAACTGTCTCATCTGTGAAAGAGGGACAAGAATAATACTTCCCTCATGAGGTTATTAAAATGTATTTAAAGCTGTAGGGAGCCATACCACAGGAATCAGCAAACTAGTAGCCCACAGGCCAAATCCCTCTGACCACCTGCTTTTTACAGCCTATAAGCTGAGTGACTTTTTACATTCTTTCATGGTTGGGGGAAAAGATTAAAATGATATTATTTAGTGACATGTGAAAATTATATGAAATTGAAATTTCAATGCTTGTAAATAAAGTTTTGTTAGAACACAGCCACGCCCACTCATTTATAAATTGCCTCTGGCTGCTTTCGTACTACTACAGCAAAAATGAGAGAGCTGAGAGACTGTACAGCCTGCAAAGCCTAAAATGTTTATTATCTAGCCCTTTACAGAAATATTTGCTGATCCCTGCACTAGCCAATAGAAAGCATAATTAGCTGTGCCTTACTTTAGAAGAAATTCAGAGGATACTGAAATCTTTCTATTGAGATATAATTCATATGCCATAAGGTTCACCCTTTTAAACTGTACAACTGATGGCTTTTAGTAAATTCAGGAGTTATGAAACCATCACCACAATCTAATTTTAGAATATTTTTATTGCCCCCAAAAGAAACACCATACCCATTAGCAGTCACTTCTAATTAACTCCTCCCCAGCCTCTAGCAATCACTAATCTACTTTCTGTCTCAATGGATGTTACAATTCTGGATATTTCATATAAATGGACTTATACATATGTGTCTGGCTTTTTTCAGTTGGCATAATGTTTTCAAGGGTCATCCACCTTGTAGCATGAAGCAGGACTTCATTCCTTTTTGTGGCCGAATAATATTCCACTGTATGGGGCCGGCCTGGTGGCGCACTGCTACAGTGCGCCGCTTGGGAGCGCGGCGGCGCTCCC
>NW_007726155.1:379544-426543 GCF_000696425.1 Galeopterus variegatus | reverse complement strand
GGTACGGGCGCGACACTGAGGGTTGCGATCCGTTGCCGGACACGAAAAAAAGACAAAAAGGAATATTCCACTGTATGCATAAATTACATTTGGTTTACTCATCAGGTGATGACACTTGGGTTGCCTCCACTTTTTGGCTATTATGAATAATTGTCCCATGAACATTTATATACAAGATTTTGTGTAGACATACGATTTCATTTATCTTGGATACATACAAGGGTACTTGAAAAAGTTTTCAGAAAAATAGAATTAAAAGATAATAAGCATCTTCCCCTGAACTTTTTGAAGTACTCTTGTACCTAGGAGTGAAATTGCTGGGTCACATGATAATTCTTTATTTTACCTTTTGAGTAACTGCCAAACTGTTCTCCAAAGCAGAACCATTTTACATTCCCACCAGCAATGTACAAAGGGTCCGAAATGTCTATATAGATCTTTTGCCCATCTTTTAACGGGGTTGTCTTTCTACTGTTGAGTTGTAAGAGTTCCCTATATATGCTAGATACTAGACCCTTGCCAGATATATGATTCGCAAATACAGTCTCCCATTCCGTGGGTTGTATTTTTGCTTTCTTGATAGTGTACTTTGAAGTACAAAAGCTTTTAATGTGATAAAGTTCAATTCATTTTTTCCTTTGTTGATTATGCTTTTGGTACCATATCTAAGAAACCACTGCCTAATCCAAAGTCATAAAGATTTACTCCTGTGATTTCTTTTAAGCACTTTATATGTTTAGCTCTTACATTCAGATCTTTGAGATATATGTTGTGAAGTGGGGGAGCAACTTCATTCTTTTGCACAAGGATGTCCTGTTTTCTCAGCATCATTTGTTGGAAAGACTATTCTTTTCTCCACTGAGTTGGCTTGGCACCCTTGTTGAAAATCAATTGACCATGAGTATAAGGGTTTATTTCTGGACTCTCAATTCTATTCCTTTGATCTACATCTCTATCCTTATTCTAGTAACATACTTTATTGTAGCTGTGTAGTAGGTTTTAAAATCGGGAAGTGTGAGTACTCCAAATTTGTTCTCTTTCAAAAATGCTTTGGCTATTCTGGGTTCCTTGCATCTCCACATGACTTTTAGGATAAACTTGTCAATCTTTCTGGGGGTGGAAAAAAAAGACTCCTGGGGTTTTAACAGAGATTACATTGAATCTATGGATCAATTTGGGGTGTACTGCCATGGTAACAATATTAAGTCTTCCAATCCATGAACATAGGATATCTTTCCATTTATTTAGGTCTTCTTTAAGTTCTTTAAAAAATGTTTTGTAGTTTACAGTGTAAAAGTTTTGTACTTCTTTTATTAAGTGTATGACGGTACTTCAAAAAGTTCGTGGAAAAATAGAATTAAAAGATAATACAAAATTTCTATGAACTTTTTAAGTATCCTAGCATTCCTAAGTATTTCTGATGCTACTGTAAATGGAATTGCTTGAAATCTTTATCAGTATAAATTTCGACTTGTAATTGTAGAAAGTCAGTGGATAGAGGTACAAGAAATGAGGACCAAAACCTAACAGAAACCACAGGTAAAACTTAATCTATCAAACTAAAGATTTCAAGAAAATACAATCTGTTGAGATTTACATCAGAGTTTAGTCTTCATGAGGGCAGGTACTGTGTCTGTCTTGCAAGTCCTTTACACCTAGCCCAGAGCAGGCACTAAAGAAACACCTGTTGAATGAATAAAGTTTTTAACACTAACAGAAAATACTTAATCTGTATTTTCTATTTTAGGCAATAAATATACCCTTAAATATTAATTTCTTCAAGCCATAGATTGGTTCTAATGGTATGGATTGCAGATATTACTGACTATAATTAAGCAAAACATTCTCATGCAAGAAAACAAGTTTGATAAGGACTCCCACCAGTTGACAAGCTCCTCTTTAGTTTTTCTAGGTAAAAAATTCAAGAAAATATCACTAGACAAAAAAAGAGAATAAGAGTAAGTAGGAGAGGAAGCACCTGAGCATTTTGCAAACAGCACTGGTCCTCTTGATGATGATGTAAACAATGTATAATGACACCCAAAAGTAAAAAAAGAAATGCTGCAGATGATGCTAGACAGGAAAAAGGAGGAGGAGGAAGAGGAAGGGCAAAAAACAGAAACCAATCTATTCTGCAGAGGAAAAAAGTTGAAAGCCAGGGCTAACTACAGCATTTATCATTACTATAGCTTTCCTTTGTTGTCAAGGATAATGGGTAATCAATTAAAATAATAAACTTTCATTAAGGACATGCATACTATGTGCTGTGCCGGCACCATGCTAAGTGTCTCATGTATATAATCTCACTAACTTCTAGTGACAACCCTAAGGCATGAACAGTTATTGTCACCATTCTAAAGCAGAAAGAACAGAAACCTGGAGACAGGATAACTTACCCAAGACCTCACATCTCTGAATTGCTACAGTTGGTATATAAACTCAGGTCACCTGACTCTAAATGTACACACTATGCTGTGTATCAATATGGATATAAGCTCATATTATACACACTGAACTCGCAAGTGTAGCAAATATCCAATACCCTGAAACAGTAATGAATATGTTATTTAATTACTAATCTGATCAAAAACACAAATAAAAGTTGAAAGGAAACAACTGTTCTTACTAGGCCAAGTTAAAGGAGTATGAAAACCCTAACAAAAAGGTTGTGAATATTTTGCCATTAAAACCACATGAACCATGAGGCCTGAGATTACATTGTTTCCTGCAGTCAGTGGGGCAATGCTGGGTTTGAGTCCTGGAACTGGCTCAAATCTGATAGGCAACCTTGGACAAGCCCCTTGTTGTGCCCTCATTTGCATGGCCACGGCCAAGTCTATGATTTTACCAATTCACTCCTCTTCTAAGCTTTCAATTATTAGGTAATCAACATTCATTGCACACATATTTATACCTTAATCAAACCCACTGGTCAGTTATAGCTCTCTGCCCAGGTTAAATGGGAAGAAGAATATTTAGACATATTTGGAAGTGCCCTAGATCAGAAAATCATTTCTTATAAAAAGAAAAAGGGTATGGGAGTTGGGTGGAGAGATTTGCTTTGATAAAGTACATCTTGAGCCTTTTCTCCCCTGCCTGGTCCATATTCTAAATCATTTCCTTGCTTTCACATAGTAAATTTTCTGCTAGATGTCTAGATATGCTGGAGATCAGGTTACAGTGTGAAGGACAAAAGATAAAAACAATCTGCATACTTCCATCTGGCTCTTCAGAACAAAGTCTAGAGACTTGAAATGTGAGGAGAGAAGCATGTTACTCTTGCTGCACAACAGATACAGCAAAATGTCACAGAAACAAATCTTTCACGAGAATCTGAGATGCTGGAATGCGTAATTCACCAGAATTTACTCTGAGAGCATTAAAAAAATTTAAGACCCAATACTGAATACAATGTTGCCTCTATAACAAGTAGATGAAAAGTTGAGAACAGACCAATGTATTAGAAAGTTCACACTGTAGAGACACTATCCTTATTATGGTCAAATGACTCCTGTTTTTAAAACAATGAACAAAAAAACAAAACAAAAAAAACTCACCTTCTGGATATTTATTAACACAGTCGTGTCTAGTTTTTAGGACTCAAAAGTTAACACTCAAGGTTTGACTCTGGTCAAACTATCCTGCTGCCACGTGGCACTGTGCCACACAAGACAGATTTTCAATATGAAAGAACCAGCATGTCCAATACAAACACAGTCTTTGCAATATATAAAATTTTTAAGAAAAGCCAGGGTCTGTGCAGAAAACATTAAACTGGTTTATATATCAAAATCATGAGGTTTAAGCAGAAATGCAGCATTAAAATAATTTACAAAATGGCTCAACAATGAACATTTTCCTCCATGAAAAAACAACCCCCTTAATGTTTTTCATATGGCACATAAATTTTACAATACCTACAGGAATATTTTCATTGGTTAAACCAACACCATAGGTCTTTTTAGCTCTTAAGCATATTACAATCTTTGCTTTTTATGGCATTTTTGTTGTTGTTTGCACCCAATGTAATAAGCTTTTGAGAACAAGAAACAAACCACAATAAAAAGGAAAAGGGCACTACCCTTTGTAACTGCAACTTTCACAAGAGGGGTGGTGGGCAGAGCGATTCAAATCTCATTTTTATAGCTGCTATCTTGATGCAATTAGTGTAAAATAATTGTCTGCACAGGCCAAAGTAGAGGCTAAGTTGAGGCACTTGAATGCATTCCCGAAAATGACTTCCCTGCCTTTCCCTTCAGCCTGCTGCAGCAGATGTTGGCTGTTAAGCCGCGCAGACGATACAGTTCATGACTTTTCTAAGACGGCTGTGTGCCACATCTGCAGTTGATGAAATGGGGAGCAGAAGTGTGGCAGACACACAGAGGAGAGTGTGAGCGAGGCAGGCAGGCGCGGGCTGGGCCAAAGGAACCGTCTTCAAGGCTGGCCTAAAAATAGACACTCACTCACACTACTCCTCCCCGTGCAGCCAGCTCATAAAACCAGGCCTGCCTGTCCTATTATGGAGTCAGCCTATGGCAGACACTTCCTGCGTCCAACTTGGGCTGCGGATAAGGCAGGGGCACAGAGGCAGGAGTGGAGGGAAGCAGGCGGTGCAGCATCCTCAAACTGTAGCTCCGCTCCCCGAGCCTCGGTAGAACTGGGCTGTGGTCCAAGTTCAGCTGGGCCCCCAGAGAAAGGCAATGCTTGTGTTTAGCCCGCACAATACTGACATAACATTAACAGATTTACATATGCAAAACTGTGAAGCAACAGGCATTCCCCCTCAATTGACCCACAGCTTGTAGTGTCTGCCGAGTTATTCCCCGCTTCGGCTCTGTAACCAAGTGGGCGGCATGCGAATACCATCTGGGTACCACTTATTGAAAACTGGCAGTCGCTCTGTAATAGGCAAGCTGGCAATAAGAGGGAAGGGAATAAATTGCATCATTTAGTTAACATCCACTTGCTTTGCGGCTGTTAAAAACCCATGACTGAATAATAATTTGGTTATTTCTTTTGCCAGAAACTGCTGTCAGCCAAATTGTACTACGCATGCTACAGAAGTCGACTTGCAAAATTTCCACTTGAAAAGGGACTGAGGAGGATCCGGGCAAAATGGGCACTCATCTCTGGTTGTGAACAATGGTGACTCCTGCTGAACGGTGGCTCTGTGTCCTCCAAGTGTCCTCGTCACCCCAAACATGGTTGACACCAATCCCTGGTTAGCCACCCTGCTGTGCTGAGCCACAGCGCCAAGCTGCAATGTGGAGTAAAGCCCTTAAGCAGCTCAGATCGAAGGGTGTGTGTGACAAGTGACATCGACATGGCTCTCAGCTGGCCGTGGAAGCAGATGTGGCCAAGCAAAGCTTATCCTGGAGTTGACATCCCCCAGTTTCTGCCTCAGAACAAAGAGGGTGAGCAGGACCACAAAAAACCTGAATGCTACCTGCCTGTGTTCCCCTTACTCTGTGCCTGGAGCAGTCAGACTGCATCATTTCTTTCTGGTTTACTCAACTGCTTTCAAATGCAACTAACAAAGAAAGTGACAGAAACCTTAGACCACCACATAAAGGTAGAAGCAATCTTCAGTAAAAACCCATGTGTTTGAAGTGGTTCTCTTTTGGATATATTTGTAAAGATATGAAATTCTCTTATTTACTATATACTCTGTATGTGTGTGTGTGTGTGTGTGTGTGTGTGTGGTATATATGCATATATATATATCACTTTCCTTTTCTATGTCTTTTAGGAACATCAGAGTTGAAATATGTAGAACTGACCAATGTTATAGCAATTTTAAAAAGACAGAAGTAATTAAAAGATACAAATAAAAATATATAACTTCTTTTATATAAGATACTAATATTTTACAAAAGATATAAATCTTTTCTATAATAAAGTATCCTTTATATCTTTTAATTATTTATATCTGCTGACTGTGGAAGTACAAGTAAACAAAGTTCATCCAATTGAATTTTTAAAAGAGAGAAGACAAGAGCATTTGTAGTGATGCTAGTGGCAAAAATATATGCTCACAAAATCCAAACCTGAAGCGCTACCTTATTTCTGCATTCGGGGAGGAAGAGCTAAATAATCTTTCAAAGTCCAGAACAGATTAAAGACTACTCAGTTGTATAAGTGGGGTACTCTTTCTGAAAATAACACGGTTGTTGCTTATATGTTAAAATAGGAAGAATATGATCATGACGAGGGAAGAGAGAAAAAGGAGCCAAGACCAAATTGGATGTTTTTTTACAAACCACCACAGTTGTAAGTTACCACACTTACAACTAAGTGAAACCCGGGTGATCATTATTTTTAAGGGAACAACAATAGTCAAGAAAGATAATCGGTTTCTTTCAGATTCAGCTTATGATGGTAATCTTACTGTGCTCTAAACAGCTTACAAGGCAAAGAGACAAAGTCAATTCTATATGTAGAGATACCAAAAGATGTAGACTGTAAAGCAAAAGGCTGAATTTGCTCCCTGAAAAGATGAGAAAGAAAATATTTCCAAGTCGACAAGCTTGTAATCAGTTTGTTAAAAGGAAATAAAATCGCTATTTCATTTACACATCTACATGCATGCACACACGTGCACACACCCCAATAAAATCAGCATGCTGTCATGGAAACGTCAATGGCCTGAGGGGAAGAAGAACTAGTTTTCACCACAGCTCTGCCACCTTTGAGCTCAGTGACCTTGCCCAAGTCACAATTTTTCTGGGTATAATTTTCTTTTCTTTGGGAAATAGTGATGAATAACAAGGTAATGTTAGAATTCCCCCAAATCTAAGCAAAATAATGGTTCTCCTAACGGCTCTTTATTGCACATTTATCATTACAAAATGTGAACGCATTGTACGAAAATAAACGAATCAGTGTTACACAGGATTTCAAAATTACTCTCATTTTACTTTGCAACTTACACTTAGGGTAAATATTGCTGGAGTTTTTGTTTGTTTTTAAAAATACACATGTTGAAGGACTGAACTGCCTTATGCAAATATTTATCTTCCAGAACATTATATGTTCCTCAGCATTTGTTTAAAATTCAAAAAGTTTCCAGTAACTGCAACATTTCCATTTAATTGCAATTCCTTAATAAATGACTATAAAATAAAGTTAAACTATCTATCCCATTTTGGCAATAGGTAGGAACCAAGAGGTAAAAGTCTAAAGAATCTACAACCCAAATATGGTTTGATCCATCCTAAAATTTTGTAAAATATCGCATTCCTAGAAAACATTTTTTAAGCTATTGCCACATCTCTTTTTACTGCTGCATATTTAAAAGTAATCGTGCTCTCCTTGTTGGTTTCCACTGTTTTATTCATCCTAAGCTCTTCTACCAGTGACCATGGCACAGTTTTCCCTAAATAGCTTTAAACATTGTATATGTCCAAACTGCTAGCCAACTCCAGCATTTTCCAATTAACCTTAATCAACTCAATCGTCTTTCAAAAGTGGAGACAACGCACTTGAACCTTGGTTGGTGGGGCATATGTGTGAGGGTTTCCCCAGGAGGGGTTATGGATTTGTGCTAATCCACACAGTACCTTGGATAACACCTTCCCCCACTCCAACATCCAACTGCAGACATTCTCAAGCCAGCTGGCTAGGGTTAGTGGTTGGTGGCCAGGAAAGAGAGTGAAGGTAACTTGTCCATGAGAGGCAGGAATTCCCACTCTGGCCTCATTAGCAACAGGGCTGAGCAGCCAAGACAAAAGTTAACATTAGCCAAATACACCTGGCTGATCTTGTAAAGAATAAAGATCTGCTCATTAACTGAGCTTAGAAGGTGTGACCTACAAACCCGAAGAGCTATTTTCAGCTCCTTAATGATACACATTTTGTGATCAAGTTACAAATCCCACGTGGTTCTTCATAAGGTCTCTCTAAGAAATTTTTGATGTTGGACAGTTGGGTCTCTGGCCATATTACCCATACACACAGCACTTCTAGATGCAGGACTGAATAAAGCATAATGGAAGCTAACCTTCTGGCCTAGGTGTGAGGTACCTGATGACCCACATGCTGCTGGTCAGACACCGCAATGCAGTGAAGGTCACCTCCAATGCCTCGCCAAATGGCACTAGCGCCAAACCCACTCCCTGCTCTTTTCTCTGAGGCTCTTGGACTGCAAAGTCAGAGAGCTGCCGAGGCTCTGCAGCCCACTCTCCAAACAGGCAATGATTCAATGACAGCAATTTATCCTTTAAGGACTACCCAGAGTCACTAATGGAACCAAGCACTGGCTTGCTCCTTTAGCTTTTATCTGAAAATAAAATTTAAGGGTCCATTTTCATTATGAGCTCAGAAAAAGAAAGGAATTGTAAAGGAAGGAAAGAGAGAGAAGGGGTGGGGGGAGAGAGAGAGAGGAAGAGAGAAAGGAAGGAAAGAAATTGCTCACTATGAAGACAAAACAAATTGTGAAGTCTAGAAATATTCAGGGCTGAATACTAGCACAACTGTCACTGCTGTCAGTTTTGGGAAATACACCTCTTATCAAACACAAAACAGTTCAAGGGGAATTCAATATATCTGGGCTTTACATAAACTAAAAATTACAGGTTTCTAAAACAATCAGGATTAGGCAACATTCTTCTTTCAGGCAGTTTAGCCTTTTTACCTTTTTCCCCACTTCATTTTGACACTGTGATGCACCAAATCTGCCTACCAAGTGTAACCAGAGCAGCCATTACCTACCACATCAAGGAACAAAGACTGCAGGGTTAGAGGGCAGGTTTGTGGAAACCCAAAGAAAACAGTCTTTATTTGAGGAAAGGAGAGCCTGGCAGGTAGACAAACATTTCAGGACTTATCCAGGTGTATGGTTGGGGTGGGGCCCTTGGGGGTGGGGCCCAAACTGTCTCCATAGGCAGCTGTGCTCCTGTGTTCCCAGTTTAATATATTTTTAAATGGCTCTGAATACCAACTCGTGTTACCCAGCAGGGGCCACTCTGAGCCACACTCGAGGAGCCTACACATGTATTTTCTTCCTTCTGTGACATCAAAAGGCAAGTCACCATTCTTGTGTACTGAGGCAGAGATGAACATGAATTAAAGACACCAGAAGGTCGTGTGAAGCATTATTTTTGACACAATTACTCAGCACCCTCTTCAACCAAACACCTGGCTGGCTGCTTATCAGTAGCAACCCTCTAAGCCTTCTAGCACATTCAGCAATGTCCAGAGAGAGAGAGAGGACAGCTGCTGAACTATTCAGCCCTTCGGTGGTCATCATCGCCTCCCATATTTATGAGGTCTCTTGGCAGCACTGGTTGTGTACATCTATATTGATTGGAAGAAACCACCTAAGGTTACTTCCTTAAATCAGAAAAGGCCTCCTAAACCAAACTGACTTGCCAAGTCCCAGGGGAGGGGCCAGTGCAAACAGTCAATTTTGTAAGAGGCCAAAGGGCAGCTGGGAAAAGAAGTGAACAGGGAGAGAGGATGAGGCAACTGGCAGTTCCTCTTCTGCTGGGGCCTCTCGATGGCGCTTCATTTTTTGTTTCAAAGACATATAAATTCCATCATGGAGGGCACACCCATGTTTAAATACACGTTTGAAAATGTGGGCGTGATTTGCAGATTATTTGAAACCATAGATCATCACCATTAGTGCGAATGTTTAAAAAAAAACAAAAAACTGGCCCTGTGAATGGATATTAAATAAGCAATGAGAGCAAGATCCTACCTCTTAAAGTTTAAAACTAAATACATACACACACGCATGCATGCACACACACACAGAGCATGTAAGTTTCCAAAGTTAAGAACACAATTACTTTTCTTCCAAATAGCATCATAAAAGTAACAGGCTATAATAACTCAACATATATACTACTCCCTACTCTTCCACTCCTCAGTTCTTTCATTCATTTATTCCTTCCTCTGTATTCCTCATCCCCCTCAAACTAGATTTGTCCTTTACTGCCCCACAAGAAATGAGGCAAAAGTCAAAATAAAAAGACAAAGTACTAATAACAATCACTAATATTTAATCAGCACTTGCTACATAAAAAGTACTGTTTTATTTGTATTGTATTTATTCATTTAACCAAAGCAAGAACATGATTTGGCAAATACTGCCATTTTACAGATTTAGGACTAAGGCAAAGTGTTTAAGTAACTTATCCAAGGTCACACAGCTAGTTCGAGGCAAAGCCAGGATTCAAACTCAGACAAGTTAACCACTACACTATATGGCCTCGAAAGCATGTTAACCAAAGAAGTTAATTGTTGATTTCTGAGCTGCGAAGGGTCTTCAAGTTGGTAATACAGTGGGTTTTCAGGGTTAATTTTAACTTCATGAGATTTATGCACTGACTTTACATATGACACAACTCAACTCTTAGCAACATACTGAGTTTATACCAGTTACAACTAACAACTGAAAGAATTATCAATCAAAAATCCTTCTCTCCTACCTCATGTTTCTTGCATAGCAACAACTCAGTCGCTGGTATTTTTCCTCATCTCTAGCTTATGTACTAAGAAAACAATGCATTTTTTGGATTCCAAAACGAGTATATTTTAATAATCCATATCTCAAATATTTTATTTCACAGGACAGGTTAGATATAATAATGAGAGTAAAACTGCTTCTCAATTTTGACTATAACTTGTAATCTTCAGATAAACCGAGACTTGCCGAAAGCTCTTGAAGATGGAAAAACAATAAATGATATTAAAGAACACTCCAATTCTGGAAGTTGTTCCAGGAAAATAAAAAGTCTCCTGTAAACTTTAATTTTTTTTAGTCTTCTTTATATTTAGAACATTCCTTTCTAAAATCTGAAGCTAAGCATATGTCAAAAGATTTTTTTCAAGGACAACTTTTATTTTTAAAACCATAACTACAAACGTAATATAAGTTCATCGTATAAAAGTATTGCAAACAGTACAGCATAAATCAAAAGCACAAATGTTCCCCTCCTACCCCATTCTCTCACCTCCAGCCCTAATACAAATTATTGTTCAGAAGGAGCCACATCACTAGAGTCAGTGATGGTACAAAGCGGGTGGCCTGTGGAGCTTTAATTCTTTCTCATCTGTTATCCCCACCGCCCCCACTCCACCAGCAAAATGATTATAAATCACATAGCAAAGCTGGTTAAGAGTACAAACTCTTGAACAAGACTGCCTGGGTTTCAATCCTATCTACTCCATTTACTAGCTGTTGGACCTTGAACTAATACATCATTTAACCTCTCTATGCCTCAGTTTCCACATCTGTAAAGTAAGGATCACAGCAGTAATTACCTAGGACACGATGAGGGTTAAATGCCACAAGCTGATATTTATAAAACAATGCTGGCACAGAAGTTCTATTTAGCTATCTGTTTAATACATTTTTTTAAAAAATTAATATTCAGTGGATAAAAAGCAAAATCATGGAAGCATGGCAACTTGTAAAAAATGAAAACTATTAGGAACAGAAGAAAGTAGATTCTATTTCAATAAACCCATCAATATCCCACTTACGTAAACAAAGACTCTGTTTTTATTAATCCATCTTAGTTTTCAAACCTTAATGATCAGTCCCAAACACCAGCTCATGTATTGAGGTACCAGGTAAAGAAGTGGATTTTTCTAGCTATCTGTATAGAATTTAACATATTTTTACCACTCTACTGCATACAACTGAGGTGAAAAGCAGCAGCCTTACTACACAATTGCAGTTTCAAGACCCCGCTGCAAACAGAACACACTCTCGGCCGCTTCTGAGCAGACATGATGAGGCCACCATTGTTGATATGTCTCCTCCCAGACTTCAGTCACATTTTTCTCAAGAGATAAATTATACAACTAGAGACACAAAAACTCATGCTCACTTCAAAAATATTACCAACAAACACTGAGAAAACTGTTTTCTCTAAAATTTACACACTTCAGAATAAGATTCTGAGGAGAACAGTGCCTGAGTGGATAGCTTGAGTGTTGAGTTTGGCATATGTGTTCCAGCTTAAACTCTCAAAGGAGTAAATAAAAATTTTTCCAAAGGAAACAATTCCTACAGTATAAAACTATCAAGGCCTCATCCACAAAAACACTCTATAAAATGTCAAGACATTTACAAAGTGTGCTATAAAACAAAATGACATAAATTACAGGATATTTCTATTTGTTGATTCCGAACACAACAACATATAACTATCTATCCCCAAAAATACTCCTGGGATTACTCAAATATAAGAGTAGGGTGTAGAGAATTATTTTTCTCTTTGGTGAGTGGTGTTTCCTTGGTCAAAAGAAAACCTTAGAAGCATACCAAAAACCAAAGTCATAAATGTGGCAATGGCGTGGACTGACAGATGACAAAGGTTATAGCCACAATTCACATGCAAAATGTTTCTATGTTCCTCAAGTTAAATTTAATGTTCAATATGTCAATTTCTGACATGCAAAACAAATATTCTACCCTTATTTATTTGTTTAAATGGAATTTATTTCCATTCAAACATCAATTTTAATTGCTTTGGGGGGCAAATATACAAAAATAGAAAAGGAACCATTGCTATATGTGGAGTTGATTATATATTATGATGCAATGAAACTGCCTCAGACATAAAACCTTTAACTCTTTTGATCTCCTCCATGTATGACTGGGTTTCTAGTACAACTCTGATGGAAAGAACTCAAAGGATGCAATATACAGTACTATTAAAGCAAATCCCCTGAAGTTTTTTCGTATTATTTAATCTCATCAAATGCATCAATTGCCTCTAAACCAATCCCTCCAGGAAGTGTTTAAATGCTCAGCATTTAGAACCCTTATTCTAACTTTCTGCAACAATATTTTACCATACGTGCATTTATCCCTTACCAAATGTCTATCTTTGTGTATGAAGACCCCATGGAGATAACCGATAATTAAGACAAAGTCCTGCCTTCAACAGAATTAAGTCTGTTTGAAAGAACCTGAACAAAGAACTAATTACTACCATTATTATTAAACATTCTTCTTTAAGACTGAAACAACGTAATAAAGCAGGAAAAGGAAATATGGAAAAAGGAGATGGTATTGCTATCTATAAGATGTCAGATTTCTTATAACATAACCACAACAAAAACATAAGCCCCAATGAGAGTTCAACAAAATGATTAAATATAAAATATATAAAACTAAAGACCTGTCTACATACCAAAAATAAACAGTAAGAAATATATAAATGGGATCTATCTTTCTTTTTTAGGTACAGATATACAGCTACAAAATTTTCATGAGAAACAAAAAGGAATACTTGAATAAAAGAATAATAGATTATTTTCCTAAGTGCACAGATGTAATACAGAAAAGATATCAATTCTTCTAAGGTAACTTAGTTATTCCAAATTTTAATCAAAATGCAAAAGGAATTATTTTTAACAACAAATTTAAATGGTGGTTTAGAAAAACTAAAAACCAATAAAATAAATTTAAAGTATAATAAGGAGGGCCGGCCCGGTGGTGCACTGCTACAGTGCGCCGCTTGGGAGCGTGGCGGCGCGCTCCCGCCGAGGGTTCAGATCCCACATACAGACCAGTTCCCGCTCACTGGCTGAGCGAGGTGCGGGGCGCAACACCAAGGGTTGCGATCCCGTTGCTGGTCCCGGTCCGGTACGGGCGCGACACTGAGGGTTGCGATCCGTTGCTGGACACGAAAAAAGACAAAAAGGAAAAAAAAAAAAAGTATAATAAGGATTACTAAATATTTGATATTAAACCTTATAAACCAAAATAATTAAAACAGTGTGGAACTGGCAAAGAACTAGGCAGAAAAATCAATAAAAATATAATATTGATGGTCATTAGAATGACAGCAAATATTTGAGTGCTTATTATATGCCAGGTGCTTTATATTTAGGTTTCCCAAATAATTTATCATCCTAAATAAGATTTTTAACATCAACAATAATATAAACAGAATAACCTTCCTGGTACATTACTCCTGTACTTTAATCTATTTCTTAGCTTTACCTGTCTCTTTTATCACATTACCAATAACCTTCTGGAAGAATGTTAGAAAAAATGTTATTTTTATGATTTTCATAAAATTGCCTACAGTATTCTTCAAAGTTGTATTTTACGGTTAATGTGAATTTCTGACACCTTCGAATGTCACTATCTCTGGCCCATAATATTAGTTGAGAAAATGCTCTCTCCACAGGTGCTAAAGTATCTATTGGCTATAGCAAATTCCCCTAAATTGAGGAGAGTCTCAATTTTTTTATTTTGTATTGAAATATATAAATATTTTAGCCCAAATATTTTTATGGGTAATCTTTTTGGATTACTCCATTCTGACTACCTTTCCTTGACGAATCCTTTTACAAGAAAAAAACTTATTAAGTAAATTAAATTGCTTTATAATTCCTTTAACTTGTTCACTTCTTCCCTTGTCTTCACCAGGATAAAAATTACAATATTGTCCTTCCTGTCTCCAATCTTTTTTTTCCAGTAATTGTAATTTGCTAACAGTTTCGAAAGAAGTTGTGTCTGTGCATGTGCACCATTCTTCAAGTTGCTAAAATTTCCAATTGATTTTAAACAAAATGCAACCAAAATTTAGACTACTCATTTACAAAAGTTTTAATCCCATCATGGAACACTTATATTGATTTATAAAATAGTTTCTCAAAGTCTCAAACATTTCAAAATCTAATTAATAGCTCAAGTATTTATTCGCATTTATTATTAGTCTCAACACAAAAACTCTATACTGTGGTTATGTGTGTAATATAAATGCAAATATGTTAAATATAAATACTTTAAAATATTTATAAAATTTGGTACTTAGCTACAGTTTCTATTCAAGTGAAATATATTGAGTTTGGATGCAATTATGAAATATGTGGTCACTATAATCACTTCCAAGTACATATTTGCTCTACAGGATTCTTAATCTACTAAAGACAGTTTTTACCACAATATGTTCTCCATCAAAATTCAAATTTATTTCATCACCACAAAAACAAATAACTTTATCATCAATGCTGAACATTTTAACAGGATTTATAATCACTCATAATAATGTTAGATGTTTTACCTCTAAAAAAATCAGATTCCAAGACCTTTAATTTCACTCTACAAATTGTAAGGGAAAAAATTAAACTATTTTTGGAATTACCTTAACTGAGTTTCTATTTGGAGTGTCCAATGATACTGATGTGAAACTGGCCTCATTTATTGTTTATAAAGAAATTCTGTAAGCAATACATGAACGGTTGTCAATCACTTTTTGAATGTATTTAAGAAGCCTTAAATCCAACATGAGTGGAATTAATTTAGAAAACAGTCATTTGATCTAAATAAAAAGTCATGCTTCACAGAGTACTATATAAACATACTTTCTGCCACTGCGTGTGAGCATTGCCTTCTTAAAACATGTACTAATTTTGAAAGAGATATGATACTTCTTCAGCAAAAGGTTCTCCTGATTTTTACATGTTCAGTGATTTAACTATGACTTCGTGACAGATGTAAGTGTCAAAAACATTTTACGGAAGTGAATGTCCATGGTCAACTTCCTAGAAAAATGGGTGGAAATCATAATATTTCATTAAATAAGCTCTGGGTTTTTTAAAGCTCATTATTGCCAAAGAGCTTTATTACAAAATATATTTATTTAAACTTTACCAAACAGTGAAAATAAATATTTCTATGTTTACAGCATTCAAAAATGATAAAACATGCATAAAACCTACTGCAGCAAGAAGATTCAGATGGCTTCTCTGCACTCTGCAGCATGCATCCTCAGCCACTGCTTCCCATACATTTCATGAAAACTCACATAAAGTCTCCCATGACCCACTGACCAAATGGAGTTATTGGTCCCTAGCCACTTAGAGCAGAACACACATTCCTTGAAACAGAGGTGTTAATGATGGTGTGCGCAGAAAGGGTCATCTTTACTGGTCATCTTTCAGAGGTCACTACCCAAGCATCTCACATGCTATAAGGTGAGACCTTGCAAAAATACAAATAGCATATAAAGTAAAAGTCTACCTATATTCATACTTCGGTATAAAATGAAAACCTTGAGACAAATGCTAAACCAGACAGGATTCTTGGCCAACAGGTATAAAACCAGGATTATCCCACATAAACTGACATAGTCACTCCTTTATATAATTATCTCACTCCTCACAGCATCCCTATTACATAATCCTGTTATCATCCCCATTTTCATGTGAGAAAATGCTGGCTTAGAACAGTACAGTAACTTGTTGAAGACCACAAAGCCTATATTCGTGGAACCTAACACCAGAGTCCATGCATATAACCACCATGTAATACTGCTTCTCTGTGAAATGGAATAGAAAGTGTAGAAATGAACTCAATTTTATATTAAAGTTTAGTGTATACTACAGCATTTTAAATAATAATGGATAAGATTATTAAATAAGTAATTCTGAAATCATACATTATTTTTTAACAATCAAGTCAAACCCCTGCCTCACACCATACACTGAAATAAAATTAAGATGGACTGTATTTTTTCAGTAAAATTAAGATGGACTGTATTTTTAAAATACATCTTTTAAAAAAAGAGGAAGGGAAAAAAAGAAAAGAAAAGGAAGGAGAGAAGAAAGAAAAAGAAAAAATATAAAGCAATCATAAGAAAAGAAATTTGTGGAATAAAAAAATACTTCTGTCTTAGAGAATGTTAGAAGGCATAAATGAAAAGAACATAAAAATGTGAGTAACTTCCCAAAACACACTTTATATATAATATGCAAACAGAAAAAAATTGGAGGAGAAATATTAAAGTATGTAAAAAGATTTCTTATAAATCAGTAATGGTATATTTTTAAAACTGTGTATATAATACAAATAGGTAAATAACAACAGCACTACAAATAGCCAAAAGCAAAAGAGAAGTAAAATTTCATTAGTTATGAAAGAACAGCATTTTTCTAGAATCCTATTCCATCTTTCACCTAGAAACCTGTCAAAAATTAAAAGGGTTAGTATACTCAGTATTGGCTATGCTGCAATGAGGTAGAAATTGCCATAGTCTTTTAAGGAAACAAACTGATATAGTCAAGAAAATGACAATGTTCACCTTTCTTTGACCCAGTAAATCCACTTACAGAATTTATCCTAATGAAATCACTGGAGATATAAATGAATTTACGTATTAGAATGTTCATCACAGCACTATGTATATTAGCAAAAGACTGGAAACAATGTAAACATGAAACAAAAAGAGAATGGTTAAATCAATTTCGGTACATTGTACACTGAATGGAAATGTAGCAATCTTTCAAAATCATGCTTACAGAGAATATTTAATGATACAAAAATGATATAATGTTAAGTGAAAATAAGCAGGAACCTGTTTAATCTCATTTGAAAGTGTCTGTTCATAGAGCTGATTTTTTAAATTAGATTAAATACACAAAAATTTTAATAACTATTTTCTTATAAGTAGGATATAGAAAAGGAATTTGTAGAGAATCACAATTCTAAAAGATGGAGATATCACAAAGGTATCTTTCTGAACAAATAACTAGGAAATTACTAGCTTACTTCATGGGTGAGAGAGAAAAATATTGGAGTCAGTAAGATGTATGGTTGAAGGAAAATAATTAAATGTTGGTCGGCACACAACCCAGCAGCCACCAAGGTGAGCCGAGACCAGACCTTTGTGGCACTGGGCCCAGAGGGAAGCACACACAGCCCAGCAGCCATGAAGGTGAACCAAGACCTGCATGGCACCGGGGCTCAGTCTAAGGCCCCTGGGGGAAGGGAAGTGCACACAGACCAGCAGCCTCCAAGGTAAGCCAAGACCCATGTGGCACCAGGGTCCAGTCTAAGGCCCTGGCGGGGAAGGGAAGCTCACCCAGCCCAGCAGGCACCAAGGTAAGCTGAGATCTGCACAGCACCAGGGGCTCAGTCTACAGCCACAGAAAGCTATAACAGGAGCCAAGGTGGTGTAATATAGATAGCACCACACCTTCTGTCACCACAAGGACAGTTCACCATCACAGTAGCAGTCAAGGCCACTCTACAGGCAACCAGCCACTCACTTGACTACACTGATATAAGAAGAGTCACAAGTAGAGCCTGCAAATAGAGGAGGAAGTCTTTATCCTAATAGCCAACCCCAGAGTAACAGAAGAAGCAAGTCCTCTACCAGATGACCAAACATCAACAAAAAAATACTAGAACTACAAACAAACAAGAAGATATGACACCACCAAAGGAATACAATAATGCTCAAATTTCAGACCCCATAGGACAGGGAATCCTTGGAATGTGTGAAAAAGAATTCTGAGCAGTGATCTTAAGAAAGCTTGAAGAAATAAAAGAAGACTCAGAGAACACAAGGAAACAAGAAAAAATATCCAGAATATGGAGGAAATTTACAAAGAGATTAATACCTTTAAAAAGGATATAGCAGAACTCCTAGAAATGAAAGATTGACTTATTGAAATAAAAAACACAAAAGAGAGCTTAAGCAGCAGGCTAGAGCAAGCAGAAGAAAGAATTTCAGATCTCACAGATGGTCTTTTTGAAATAACCCATGCAGACAAAAAAAAAAAAAAAAAATTTAAAATAATGAGGAAAATCTAAGAGAGATAGCAGACAACCTCAAGCACTCTAAGATCTGAATTGTGGGATGTTAGAAAGGGAGGAGAAAGGAAAAGGTATTGAAAACCTATTCTAGGATATAATAACAGAAAACTTCCCAGGTGTAGGGAGAGATAGAGACCTTCAAATCCAGGAAGTTCGCAGGTCTCCAAACAGATTCAATAAAAAAAGATTCTCTCCAAGACACATTATAGTCAAATTTGCAAAGCTCAAAGACAAAGAGAGAATTCTAAAAGCAGCAAGAGAAAAGTGTTAAGTCATCTATAAGGGAACCCCTATCAGACTAACAGCAGACTTCTCAACTGAAACCATACAGGCCAGAAGAAAGTGGAATGATATATTCAAAACACTAAAAGAAAAAAATTGCCTGAAAAGAATTCTTCACCCAGCAAGGCTCTCATTCAGAAATGAGGGAGAAATAGTGTATTTCCCGGACAAACAAAAATTGCGGTAGTTCACTACCACACAACCAGCCCTGCAAGAAATTCTCAAGGGAGTCCTTCATCTGGAATCCGAATAATGAATGTCACTACCATGGATACGCAAGAAATAGCAAAACCTGCTGTTAAAACAAAAATGCCAGTGAGAAAGAGTAAGAAGCTAAATCATGCCACCTCAAATATCCAACTAACACTGATGAAGAGAAATAAAAGGGGAAGTAAGGATCAAAAGATATTTAAAACATCTAAATAAAAAGCAATTAAATGACAGGAATTAAGCAATATCTGTCAATAATCACCCTAAATGTGAATTGATTAAAGTCCCCATTCAAAAGGCACAGATTGACTGATTGGATTAAAAAGCTAGACCCAAGTATATGCTGTCTTCAAGAGACCCATCTCACACATAGAGACACACACACACTAAAAGTGAAGGGATGGAAAAAGCTATACCATGCAAATGGACACCAAAAACAAGCAGGAGTAGCTATTCTTATATTGGATAAAATAGACTTTAAACCAAAAAACATTAAAATAGACAAAGAAGGCCACTATATAATGATAAAAGGATCAATCCAGCTAGAACATATAACAATCATAAATATATATGCATCCAATACTGGAGCACCCAGATATATAAAGCAAACACTCTTAGACCTAAAGAAAGAAATAGGCCCTAATACGTTAATAGTGGGTGACTTGAATATCCCTCTCTCAGTATGAGACAGCTCTTCCAGGCAACAAATCAACAAAGAGATGCAGGATTTAAACTACATGTTAGACCAACTGGACCTGGCAGATATATACAGAACATTTCACCCAACAACTAAAGAATATACTTTCTTCTCATCAGCTCATGGAACATTCTCCAGGATAGACCACATATTAGGTCACAAATCTACTCTCAGCAAATTTTTAAAAATTGAAATCATTCCAAGTATCTTTTCAGACCACAATGACTAAAATTGGAAATTAACAATAAGCAAAACTCTGGAAACTATACAAATACATGGAAACTAAATAATAGGCTCCTGAATGACCTATGGGTTCAAGAAGAAATTAAGCAGGAAATAAAAAAATTTCTAGAAACTAATGAAACTAAAGATACATCATACCAAAACCTATGGGATACTGCAAAAGCAGTACTAAAAGGCAGATGTATTGCAATAAATGCTTACATTAAAAGAATGCAAAGACTTCAAATAAATGACATAACACTATGCCTCAAAGAACAAGAAAAACAACAATCCAAACCTAAAGGTAGTAGATGGAAAAAAATAATTAAGATCAGAGCAGAACTAAATGAAATAGAGACCCAAAAAACAATAGAAAAGATCAACAAAACAAAAAGTTGTTTTTTTGAGAAGATAAATAAAATAGACAAACCATTAGCTAGGTTAGCAAAAAAAAAAAGAAAAAAGAGAAAACCCAAATAACAAAAATCAGAAATGAAAAGGGAAACACCACAACCGATACCACAGAAATACAAAGAATCATTAGAGACTATTATAAACAACTGTATGACAACAACTATGAAAATCTGTAAGATATGGATAAGTTTCTAGACACATACAAACTACCAAGACTTAACCAAAAGAGACACAAAACCTGAACAGACAATAACAAGCAAGGAGATTGAAGCAGTAATTAGCAATCTTCCAACAAAGAAAAGTCTAGGTCTGGATGGCTTTACAGCTGAATTCTATCAAACTTTTAAAGAGGAGGTAATACCAATTCTCCTCAAACTATTCCAAACAATTGAAACAGAAGCTACTCTCCCAAACTCATTCTATGAGGCCAACATAACTCTGATACTAATACCAGAAAAAGACACAACAAAAAAAGAAAATTAGAGGCCAATATCCTTGATGAACCTAGATGCAAAAATCCTCAACAAAATAATAGCAATCAGGATACAGCAACATATTAAAAAAATTATACACTATGATCAAGTGGGATTCATCCCCAGGATGCAAGGATGGTTCAACATATGAAAGTCAATAAATGTGAGACATCACATCAGCAAACTCAAGGACAAAGACCATATGATTATCTCAATAGATGCTGAAAAAGCATTTGACAAAATTCAACATCCCTTCATGATAAAGACTCTCAACAAATTAGGTATAGAAGGAAAATATCTCAACACAATAAAAGCCATTTATGACAAGCCCACCGCCAGTATCATTCTGAATGGGGAAAAACTGAGGGCAAAGGAGCTAAATAGATATTTTTCAAAGGAAGACATACAAATGGCCAACAGGTACATGAAAAAATGCTCAAACTCACTAGTCATTAGGGAAATGCAAATTAAAACTACATTGAGATACCACCTCACCCCAGTTAGACTGGCTATAATCAAAAAGACGGTGAATAACAAATGCTGGTGAGGGTGTGGAGAGAAGGGAACACTCCTACACTGTTGGTGGGACTGTAAATTAGTACAATCACTATGGAAAACAGTATGGAGGTTTCTCGAACAACTACAGACAGATCTTCCATATGATCCAGCAATCCCACTTCTGAGTATATATCCAGAGAAATCGAAATCATCATGTCAAAGAGATACCTGCACTCCCATGTTCACTGCAGCTCTGTTTACAATAGCCAAGACATGGAACCAACCTAAATGTCTGACTGGATAAGGAAACTGTGGTATATATACACCATGGTATACTACGAGGCCATAAAAAAGAATGAAATACTCCCATTTGCAAAAACATGGATGAGTCTGGAGAAACTTATGTTGAGTGAAATAAGCAAAGCACAGAGGGATAAATACCGCACGTCCTCACTCATATGAGGGAGCTAAGAGAGAAAGAAGGGAGGAAAGAAATACCACAGCAGTGCATTGGACTTGCACAGAGAGAGAACATTCCTTGGGCTACAAAGTGGAGTCGGTGGGGAAAGGGGAGGGAAAGGGAGGTTGGGAATAATTGGGTGTGGGACATGGAGTACAAATGCAATTTGTGGTAATGGGCATGCTGCCAGTATGAATCTGGCCTTCACATCATGGGCACAAGGGGTGACAATCAGCTTTGTATCTCATGAATATTCATAACCAATAATAAATAAATAAGTAAAATAAGTGTTGGCAGGGCCGGCCCTGTGGCTCACTCAGGAGAGTGCGGAGCTGGGAGCGCAGCACCGCTCCCGCCGTGTGTTCGGATCCTATATAGGGATGGCCGGTGCGCTCACTGGCTGAGCGTGGTGCGGGCGACACCAAGCCAAGGGTTGCGATCCCCTTACTGGTCACAAAAAAGGACAAAAAAAAAAAAGTGTTGGCATACCTCCAGATTATCTTCCACATCTCAAACAGTCAACTCATAACTTATCCTGAAAAAAAATCTGATTAAAAAAAGTTAAAAATCTATTGTATCCCCACCTTATGGCACATGGCATAAAATATGACCACCCTGAGAAACTGTCCTTAAAAAGTCAATCTCCTCATGGTTATTAACCTGCACGAAGAACTTTGAGACATACGAGGAATCTTTCTGCTTGCCTTCTTTTGTTGTGAGACACACAGCAGGCAGGAAGTTGAGGCTGAGCAGTACATTCAATATTCATCCACCTACACAGAAGACCGAGAAGGAAAGTTCTAGTGCCAGTCCTGCCTCTGACTTTTGGCTCTTCAAGTTCTTTGTTCATACTCTAAAAGGAAAGGATAACCAAGATAGCTTCAATTTTATATATAATGTTGGGGGAGAATAGCTCTTCTGCCCATGCTATTTTTCTAGCCTGAGATATCTGCTTCTCAAGACCACTGTGTCTTTTTGGAAAATTGTACAGTCATGCACCCCATGACAATGTTTCAGTCAATGGTGGACCACACATATGATGGTGGTCCCATGACTAATTACAATAAAAAATTCCAATCACCTAGTGACATCGTAACCATCATAATGTTGCAACACAATTAATTTTTTTATTAATTTAGTGTGGCCCAATTGTACACTGTTTATAAAGTCTCCAGAGTGTGCAGTAATGTCCTAGGCCTACACATTCACTCACCACTCACTCACTGACTCACCCAGAGCAACTTCGAGTCCTGCATGCTCCAATCACGGTAAGTGCCCTGTATGGGTGTACCATTTTATCTTTTATACCATACTTTTACCGTACCTTTTCTATGTTTAGATATGCTTAGATACACAAATACTTATCATTGTGTTACCACTGCCTACAGCATTCAGTACAGAAACATGCTGTACAGGTTTGTAGCCTAGAAGCAATAGGCTATACCCTACAGCCCAGGTGTGTAAGAGGCTATACCATCTACGTTTGTGTAAGTACACTATAATGATCGCACAATGATGAAATCACCTAAGGACATTTCTCAGAATGCATCCCCACCCTTTAGCAACATGTGACTGTATTTCTTAAAGGCAGTACAAGCAAGGCCTCGTCAGAGAACCTTCCTTTACACCTCATGACTGGCCTTGGCCTCCCACCACCCCTCCCCATACGTGGGAACTGCCAATTGGATTCCCAACCTCCATGCCCACCTTCCTCCTTCTGAAGGAAACCTCCATCTGATTCAAACATGCACCTTCTCCCACAGAACCCAACAGCCTCAGGGAAAGCTGCCCCTACCTGACCCCCCAAGGTGGGCCTGACTAGTCGTCATGATTGGTTCAAAAACCCAGGCTAAGACAATCAGGGAATGACATCTATCTAGTCATGGGACTGAGCAATGTGGGCTAAGAGGCAGAGAGAAAGTTTTCTGCATGGTTCCTCTCATGCTTAAGAAATGGCAACTGGTAAGTGTCCTATAAAATGGGTGCTCCATTTTATCACCATTTAATGTGAACCCTGAAAACATATTGTGACAGTCAGGAATTGCTACAGCCATTTTACCTCCAAGGCAAAGACAGGAATCATCAAGAAATAAATCTCTAAATTCAGCTGCCTGAATTAGAGCACCCCACCTCTGAAGTTCCAGTAAAATGAGCTAAGCTATTCCCTTACCATTTAAGCAATTTCCGTAAAGATTTATGTACCATGTGAAAAAAAAATCTTCTCACTGATAGAATGAATAACTGCTGTTTTTACCAGGCAAACATGATTTCTTTTTCTTCTATAAATAGAACCTTCATTTTCTCTTTGGGAATCACCCCTCACCCATTCTCAGTTCCTGCAATCTAGGTAAAATTGGCCCCTCCTCCACCTGACCTCGAGGGTAGGAAATGAAGCAAGAATGGACAACCAGAACATTGGCTATAATTGAATGGAAGGCTATTACATCAATGTACTGGGCCAATGAGAGACCTACATAAGCCTGATAGGACCATGGGTAAAGAAAAACTCCTACTCTGCTGGAGATGCTTATGTGGCAGAATATAAACCTAGATCTGCTGGTAGCCATCATCCCACAAAAAGAAATAAGATGGCTATGAATGAAGCAGAAAATGAGAAAGCAAGGCTAGAGATGGAAAGAAACAGCCACCCCTGACAACATTGTTTTAGCACCTAGATCCATCTGTACCTGAAGCTAATAATCATCATACTTTTCAGTTATGTGAGTCACTAAATAATCTTCTAGTTGTTTAAGTTTGAGATGGGTTTCTGCTACAAGCATTCCCTTTATACTCTGTTACCATTACAGCCACCATTACCACGTATTGTGACTGTGTTTGACTCCCCCGTAGACAGTGAGCTCCTGCAATAAAGATTATGTCTTCACCCTCATCTTTCACGCCTTGCAAAGAACAACCAGGTATGGTACTTATAGCAGGTCATCTAAGCCCTCTCAGGCTTAGTTTCCTAATTTCAAAAACAAGATGGTAAATCATAAAGAGAGACAATAACAAGTGTGGTGAGAATGTGGAGAAATTGGAACCTTCATGTATTGCTGGTGGGAATGTAAAATAGTTGGCTGCTTTGGAAAACAGTTTGGCAGTTCCTTAAAAGGTTAAACATAGAAGACACCATATGGCCCAGCAATTCTAGTTCTAGGTAAATACCCAAGAGAGCTGAAAACATATGTCAACACAAAAAACTTCTTTACGAATGTTCATAGTACCTTTAGTCGTAAAGCAAAAGTGGAAATAAGCCAAGGGTCCATCAACAGATGAATGGATAAGCAAAATGTGGTATATATCTACACAATGGAATACTATTTAGCCAAAAAAAAGAATAAAGTATTGATTCACGCTGCAACATGGATGAACTTTGAAAACATTATACTAAGTGAAGGACAGATACAGAAGGCCACATATTATATAATTCCATGCTTATGAAATATCCAGAATAAGTAAATCTATAGAAATAAAAAGTTGATCAGTGGTTGCCTAGGGCTGAGGGGGTTGGGAGGAAATGGGACAGCAGGTGACAGCTAATGAGTATGGGGTTCCTTTTGTGAGAGATAAAAATGCTCTATAATCGGTCGTGATGATGGTAACACAACTGTGTGAATATACTAAAAACTACTGTTGAAGTGTACATTTTAAATTGGTAAGTTTATTTATATATTATATCTCAATAAAGCTGGTAAAAATAAATAAGCCAGTTGAACCAGATCATTGAAAATGTCCACTGCCATCATGACCTGCTATGATTCTCTATGCATTTTAGATGAAATAGGAAAGACCTAGCTATGTGACTCTGCTCAAGCTCTTAACCTCTCTGAAACTCAGTTTTCTCATCTATAAAATGGAGATGAAAGTACCTTCCTCATAAGGTTGCTGTAAGGATAGCATGATATAACATTTCATATGTATAATCCATTACTACAGTATACATGTAAAATATATGTTTTATATGTATAATTTGTCACAACAGTGCCTGCACTCACTAAGCATTTTGAATGCTACAGTGGTTGCTGAGCTGTCATTTGCTGACTATGATCCCAGACAGACTCACTGCAAATCAAATTCTGTTCCATGCAGATCATCATCGTCAAGCACCAGTATGTTCCTTTGTGAAGTATTTTCATTCAGTATATCGCTAACTTAGGAAATCACAAAGATACATACCCACTTCAGTTTTTTTCTTTCTCCTGGGGAATGGGGGAAGAAAGAAAGAAAATGCAAATAAGTTATGGCAAATAGCAAGTAAACGTTTTTCATCTTCTACTTGCAAAGCCCAGACCTGATACCCGACTGCTACAAACTACTTCCATGTGTCTCCATCTTAGGCAAAGAAGAAGGGCCAAATGTTCAGACCTGATGATAGGAGTGTGGATTTAAAACCAAGCCTTTCCAACCAAACATGTCTCAGTCATGGGCCTCTGCCCCCCCCCCCCAAGCTGTCATGAGATATAAGAATTCAAAAGAGTTCTACGAGTCCTCTCGCTGGTTGGCACTGCTTGGATAAGGAGAGTATAATAATAATCACTGTGGGCACAATCAGGGCAACCACAGTAGCTCCTATGACTTATTGAGGGCTCCCTATGTTCTAGGCCTTCTGCCTTGTTCCAAGGGAATTACATGCATTAACTTCTCTAATCCTCACCACCAGCCTTATGCAGTAGGTGCTATGATATCATTTTGTGGGTAAGAAAACTGAAATGTAGAAATGCTTGATAACTTATCCAAGGTCATATAAGCAGCCAGGCTGGGGATTTGAACCAGACTTGGGCACAGTATCTACTGTACAATGCATTGGGTTGAATTTGACTAGGCATAATTAACTACTGCATCTAGGCATTAGAATCATAGGGGCTAATATCATCTGCCTTTTATGAAGGTTTAGGATGTTCCAGGCACTGGTCACTATGTGAATTATCCTCAAGACACCCCCAACAGGTTCATATTATCACCAACCAGACCATTTAACAGAAGAGCAAACTGAGGCTAAGAAATCTGCCCAAGGTTACCCAAATACTAAGTGATCACACTGAGGCCACATGTCAGTAATGAAATAATTTGGTTTTTCTATAGGTGGAATTGAATCCTTCTTGGGTCTTCCTCAAATAGAAAGTTGAGCAATGACTTATGAGCCCCACAGATACATCAGCTGGAATTCCTGGACCCATTCCTCAGTCTTCATTTCTCCTCTTATTTGGTGTCCCCTCCCATCCCTTCCTTTAAGGGCAATGGGAGAAGAAGAATTGTGCCTCTGACAAGTACCTTTTCTGGAAAACATGGAAGGAAAACCTAGTGTGATGGGGAGATGAAGGAAGGAACCAGGCTGGCTATGCGAGGCAAGTTGGGAACAAACTGTGAAGGGTGTGTGCATGTGGCTAGAGAGTGGCTGGGAAGGATCAAACTAAAAGAGAAGGAAGAAAGGTCTGGCCAGGTAGAAAACTGGGGGAGATTTAAAGGCTCTGGCTGCTGCGTTGGGTTAGGAAAGTCATTTGAGATTCTCTCTCCCCCAAAGCAGGAAATGGATGAGCACTTCACACATATGACGTACATTGGGGTTCAACAAAGACGTGCATATGGAGAGGTGTCTCCAGGATGATGGGACAAGCTGGGCAAATTGTATTCACTTCAACGCGTGTTTAAGGGCTCACTGTGTGCAAAGACCAGCTCATGGCCAAGACCAAAGAGAGACCTTACCTATCACAAAAGCAAAGCAACCATGGTCTCTCCCTATACTCTTCAGGACAAAGAACAAAAGTAAGCCTTAAAGATGATGTTTTATTTAGATATAACCATTGGGTAATATGAATATTTGAACATTTGGAAAACTTGGTATTCCAGCCATGGATCTTCAATTTTCAATTTTTTCTACATTTCACAATATGAGGAAATATGTAACATAGTCTCAAACCCAAAGCAGGTTTTTTAACTCTAGAAATATGGTGAGAATTCATTCATTAAAGATACCATCCTTGCACCCAAGAAGTAGAGCCTTGAAGACAGCACGAAATGCCAATGGACCAGACAGCAACTGCAACCCTGTGCCTCCAGACCAGTGAAGCCATGCTTTAACACCATCTCCAAGAGTGAGCGTTTTCCTCTCTCTCACCCTTCCCAAGGAACTGGGCAAGTTGATACCAACTTGTCATATGACTTCACTCTCTGTAATCCACATGGCACGTGTGGATAACCACGGTATGCCAAATTATCAGTAAGACAATAACGATTGTATATTAAACCTGCTTGCACCATCTGAATGAGGCTCCCTCGGGCCACCTAAGGTTTCATTTCCTGTTATCTGCACCTGCACTGATTTCAGAAGCAAATAAAAACACCCGACAAAACCATATTTTAGGAACTTATTCAAAAGCGAAGAGACAAAACCAGAGCAAGTCAACATAAACCCCAAAACACAACAACAAGGTAATTAACCTTAAGTTCCAATTCTCACACCACGTAAATGAGGTCTGTCTCCTTCAGTGATCTTTGTAAAGTTCCTCATCCTTTATCTGTCTTGGCTATGTAATATGACTTTTAACCAAAAAAGACAGAATAATAATAATCAGAAGAACTAACATGAATAAAGTTCCTGGATTTGCCAGGCACCCTGTGTCACATTCTACGTGAATTATCTCATTTAATCCACAGAACAAACCAATGAGGTAAGTTCTTTTATTATGTCCTTTTAAACACACACACACATTTATGGATGATGAAGATAAATTAGAAAGGTTAATAGGCTTTAAGTCATCCAGTAGTGTGGCTAACACACATGGCTACACTGCGTCAGGATTTGGTCACACTCTTAACCAGTGCCACAGGCTTATGTGGTGACCTTATCCTTAACAAAACTCTTTATCACTAGAGTTAAACAGCTTTGGCAGAGTTTTGTAGTTTTTTATTATGTATAAGTGGGAATTTACATTTCAATGAATAGGCAAATAATCTTTTTAGGAAGTTACTTCCATGCCATTTTTGGAGGATGAAAATTGAAAAGAGGAAAGGAATCAAATCATCCCCCAAGGAGTTAGGGGTTATCAATACCAATGTCCTCTGTCACTGTCCCTGATGGTGCATTAGGAGTTAAAAAAGGATAAAAGACGATAGCTTCGTGGACTTCGGACTACCAGTCAACATTACTCAATGATCAGACCTTCCATGCAGATGCCAGGAACAGGCATCAAAGTAACTCCATATCAGTATCTTTTTAACAGAAACCCATTGTTAGGACATTTTATTTTGATTTTTTTACTAATTCGTTGAGTAAAATTCATTGGGTAATAGAGAGACTTTGCTAAACACACATATTGGGGCAGGGAGGACTAAACAGACTCTTAATAAGAAATTCAAATCAAGAATTACTCAAGACGACACCTGCCTTCTGGCCTAATGGAAAAATCAATCTGTCAGGTCTTAATTAAGTGCTCAGGCTAGAAAGAAAAAGCAGCTGCTTATACTTGGTATAGTACCTAGTATATTTTAGGTAGTCAAAATGTAACTGAAAGCCATATTTCTTATAGAAATGGTAACTATGCATAAGGATGACTCATTTGATTCTGGGCGGTCATATATTTAGTAAATAAAAGGTTGAAGTAGATGAATCTCATAAGCTTGTTGACAAAGATCCCTGTGAATAACAATGTTTGTATTAGAACATCTAACTCAGGATGTCCAAAATAGGTTGGGGGTTGTGGGAGGGTGGGAAGGAGTATCGGGTGATCAGGAAGCAATGCTTCTTGGTCCAGTAGTAATTTGGGGTCAATAAATGAACAAATTAATGAAGAGGTGAATAAATGAGGAATAAATAAACAAATGAGTGAATGAATAAATGAACGCACATCCACGTGTTACTGCCATGACAGTCAAGGAGATAACTTAATTCTCTGCTTGTTGTATATGATCACTAAGAACCGTGCAGGCTCATGACCATCCACGCCTCTCACTGGCCACAATAAGAGTTAAAAATTCTGACCAAGCCACTCCACGAGCACTCAGCACAGATGTGGCCAAATGCTTGCCTGACATGAGAGGATCACTGTGGGGAGCGAGAGTTGGCAAATGTGAGGTCCCTCTTCCCAACCTGCTAAGCAGCACAGCCAGTTCATTCCCGAACCACCCTGACAGACACGGGGAAATAGAGACATTGAACGCTGTGAGTGGATTACAAGTTAATAACTGGTTTGCAAATTGTGAGCTGTCCTGAGCGGCTCATTCCCCTAGGAACTAAACACCAGACACCTTGCCAGGGAAAAATACTACAGACAGACCACGTAAACATATTCAAATCTCAAACCTGACTATAAAACCCTTGTGCAGGCTAACGTTTGACCTAACTAAAGTATCATTTCCAGTCCCTGTAGTGTGAAAATTAAGGTGGTTGTGGAAAGGCAATTCAACAGGCAATCTGGTAAATAGCTAGATAGGAACGCTCTGACGTTCAAACCTTGCAACTGTCTGAGAGCAAGCAGCCCAATGGGGGGTCACTCATTTCTCCTTCCTTCAACTTATTTTTCCTTCCCTTCCTCATTATGCGCCAGACCTGGGGGTGGGGAAGTCAATGCTGTTCTCTGTAGAAAAAGCACCGTGCCCTCCACAAATTCTGAAAGAGCATGCTCTTGAAGGTCATGGGCGACACAGGGCCAACCTGCCCCAGCAATCTTTACCTTCGTCAGATGACCACAGAGACACCAAAAGCCCCTCCCCCAGCCTGGCCCCTGGAGTGCTCCTCACAGACTCATCACACCCCCTCCCCAGAAACACAGACACACACACACCTTCTCCCTGGGCTCTCAGAAGCAGCCTCTGCCCCTCATCTCAGAAAGCACCCCACAGCATTCACAGCCCCCCAAAACTGTCACACACCATTGTGTCAGGAAGAAAAACTGTGCTGGATGGAAGAGGGTAGGGGCGAAGAGGCTGGTGGGAGAAAAATGTAGGGAGAGTTGGATCGAAGCAAGAAAGCATGGGAGATAAGTATTTTAACCTTCCCAACTTCATCATCATCAAGCATTCTATAGGAAAGGAGGAAGCAGACAGCTAGCTGATACCCTGTTCTCTCATAAAACACAAATTCAGGTAATAGGAATAATTCCTATTATCAATAAACAGCCACCAAGAATCAAGCATTTACGATAAGCCAACACTGTTCAGGGCTCTGACACTGACTCATTTACACCTCCTGTCCACCCTAACACCAGGCACTATCACTGTCACTAAGATAAACTGAAACTCAAGACTCCGTCACTTGTTCAGGCTGCCACAGCCATTAAATGGCAGGGAATCAGTGCACATCAAAGAAGAGAACAGCAACTACCAGGTCCAAGGTGAAACATTCTAGAATGATCCAATTAAGTTAAAATTCTAAAATTTGGAACTTCAAAAAAATCC
This sequence comes from Galeopterus variegatus, assembly GCF_000696425.1. Classification (NCBI taxonomy): domain Eukaryota; kingdom Metazoa; phylum Chordata; class Mammalia; order Dermoptera; family Cynocephalidae; genus Galeopterus; species Galeopterus variegatus. The sequence goes on along the minus strand of NW_007726155.1, from coordinate 395,323 downwards.
ATTCTTGGCTTCACATCCAGATAGACTTGCACCACCTTCAGGAAGTTCATTTTACCTTCATCAATGAGGATGTCCCAACTGTCCAATGCAGCAGTACAACCTCTTCATAAAATGACTTTTGCATTTTGTGAGGCTTGGGCCAGCCATGGCTCCATGACATGGGACCTGGTTAGCTTGCAATTCCTGAAAGCAGCAAAACAAACAGTGCCCTTCCAGAAACAATCTGCTTGTTTAATGAACACTTTGGGATAAAAGGCTGCTTTCAGATTTTAGGCCCAGCAGGCCTCTTCCAGAATGAAGCCAAGGGAAGGTGACAATAAAGAGCAATGAAGGTGACAAGGACAGAATGTACAAAGTGATAAGATCCTGGGAGAAGCACTGTAGAAGAAAAAAAGAGAAAGAACAAGCAAGAATGAGCAGCATTAGCCTCCCTCACAGGACCTTGCAAAAGGTCTACAGATAGGTCAAAAGATAACCAAGATGGTGAACTCAATGCGTATCTTGTAATCCAGGAGAAGATACGAGCTTTACAAGGAGTTCGTAGTCCAACCTGGATTCAGTGGTAGAGAAATAAGATGGACAAGTGAGAGTGACATTGGAGGACCTCGGCCTGCTATGCCTGTCTCAGCCCAGTCCTCCTGTTCTGTAGGGGAGGAAACCTCAGTGCAAAGAAGCAAGGCCCTACCCAACAGTTTATGAATCCCAGGCAGGGCTGACTTCCTGGTCATGTGACCTGTGCAGTCACACAAGGCCCCATGCTCAGAAGAGATCCATACTGAGAAAGGCCCCACCCTTGTTTAATGCTCTGCTCCACCATCTTGAAAGTCTTAATAATTTTAAATAAGGAATCTGGCATTTTACTTTTGCACTGGGCCAACAAATTATGTAACTGGTCTTCGCCCATTTTTTGATTGTTTTTGAATTTTCAAAAGCTTTGTAAGACTTGGATTGTTCTTCTCCAATTTTCCAGATAACTTGTTTCACAGACAACTTGTTTCACGTGCTATACATACTCTATGAGACCTGACTTGGTTGCCCTAGATATTTGAACTGATATTTGAAGCAAACATTTTTTGCACCTCACGCCAATACATGCTCCAACGTGCAAACCAAAATGGGCTCAATGAGTCTCTGAGTCCCCCCACAAAGCAAGATACAGATGTCATTAATAGGTTGAATGGGAGTATGATGGGATGGTAGGCATTTTTAACCTCAAGCAGCTGTGAGAGTGTCGACTACCCACAAAAAATCTGTTCCTGCTCTTCAAACTTGTCCTATTTTATCCACAATCAAGTATGCACCTCCCAAACATGCATGTGCACATGTGTACATACGTTCACACACACACACACACACACACATCCACAGAAAACACTTGCAGATCCACAGGCCTGTTATATTCTTCCTCCCACATATGTTACAATGTCAGAAACCATGTGGTCCCTACGGTGCTGCCCTCAAATATAGGAAGAAAACCAAATATAAATGCATATACTGGAAGATCAACTAGTTATTAACAATTATGCAGAAGATTATTTTATGATACAGGAAAATGTTCTTGATACAGTGTAGAATAAAAATATGTAGCAAAAAAGTACATGAACTTGATCTGTATATTTTTGAAATAGTGTATCTATTTATATATGTATGCATACATACATACACAAATACTTAAGTATACATACTCACATATATTTTCCAACATAGATATCTACATTCACATGTGTATGTAAATATAGACATAGGTATGAGTATTATTGTGATCCCAATGGCTACGTGATTCAGTGAAAACCAAGCCCCCTCTCTGAACCATAGTCTCCTCATGGACAAAGGCATGGCTTGGACTGAACCATCATCGAGGTCCTCTGGAGCTCTGACACGTCCCCACTCTTGGGTTCAAGGCAGCCTAAGAAGTCCCTCCAATAGTGCAAGTCTCAAAAGCAAATTAGTCCCCACCTGCCCCTTCCCTCTGACAGGATGCTTTGATGCTAACTTGGCACAGGTGAAGGGCAAGAAAGTTTATTTAAAAATATGGATATGGATAATGGTTATGCACAGCTTACAACCTAGGAATATATTAAAGGTAGTTTTTCTGAGTTATTCACTGTAAGACTCTCTCCAAGCCAAGGGGGAAGGATACTTCTACTCGGAACAACACAAGTTCAAGTTCCAGGGAAATGCTCCATCCTCCTTCAGCTTCCATTCTGCTCCTTCACACACGGCGCACGGTCAGACTCCTTGGGATTTTCCCATTCTGAAAGAGAAGCCGTTTGGCGAGCCAGGCTCTGTGACCACCCATGATCTGAATTACGCACAGGTGTTCGAAAATACAGAGGGATCCAGCATAATTAAGAGCATTAAGCAATCATCTCAGCCCAAGGAGGCAGTTGAAGAAAAGAACAGAGCTTGGGCAATGCTTTGGGAAATAAATTCCACAGCCTTTCACCAAGTTGAAATCTTGGCTTTGGACACACATAAAAATGAGCCTGGCCTGATCTTAGCTCCCAGTGGATATCTGCCAGATCACAAAATTTGACCCAATTGGCCTGCCTTACCAAAGAGAAGGCCACTGCTGGAACAGCAGATGGTATTGCTGGTGAGAGCCAACACAGACGGACAGGGCAGCGGCAGGAAGATGGCAGAACACAGCTGGCCCAAGCCGGGGTCGGGGAGTCTTTGCTTTTCAGAGAATCGTTTTTATCATGTATATTTTAAAAATAACATCATAGCAGCCTTCGATCTGATTTCCTTCTTTGGTAGACTTTAATCACTCTATGTCCTATAAAACACATCTAATTATTCTTTTATTTTCTCTTGTCAGTTGGTACTGTCGTACAGTAGTAAAACAACTCATAAGTCTATCCACGGAGAAATGTCTGTTATAGAGAATTGCATTAGAAACCCTTCTCAACAAAGAAGGTGTTTTCCCACAAGGTTTTAGGAAACTAAGAAAAGATGCTAAGTTACAAGTATTCTTTCTCTTTAAATAAACCATTACAAGTATAAACTTACTTAACATGAGAAACTCAATTTTTTAAAAAATTAAAACTGTTGTTTAATGGGTAACACTGATTCTAATAGTCCCTGTTTAACACACACCAGTCATTTAAAAAGAGCACTGTCCAAAGAGTCCCCTTTCTTCTACTTTTCTCCTTTCTTTAGGGAAACACTATCTACCTTTAGACTCATTTTGTTTAACATCTCCAGTTATTTACGCTATTTACTGAATATCAATTCCTTATAAAATGTCAGGACAAATAACCAAGTTGTCTAGGAGAAAAAAATAATAAAGTTTTTCCATCCTTCTCTAGCTGGTCAAGGTAAACACTTCTCAGTGGCCTTAGACATTTAACCAGGCTGACACACAAATGCCTTTTCTCTTTCCTCTTAAATTACAAAAGATTATCATTTTACTCAGCAATGAGCCTGACCAAATGGAAACTCTGTACATCAGAATTAAATATGTTCTATCTATTCAAAATGAACAGTGTATTATTTATCACTAATACTTAATGACAAAGAAACTGATAACTTTCTCTGATTATACCACTGATTTCATCTAGTCGCGCATCATCGATTCTTTCGGTCATTAGCATAATCACAGAGCACGGACTCCAGCTTATGCAGCAAGTTTGATAACAGAGCTGAAAGTAGACACACACTATTTTAAAAACATGTTCTGATTTTCATCTAAGTATATCTTTATTTATATGGCTTTCTTACCATAAAGATGCCAGTCCTTTAAAATATGCAGAAATCGCTTTCTACACTGAAGAACAAGGTGCTATATCATAACAAGGATACAGAAGTATAAATCGCCTGTTAATTAAACATCGCTTTTTAACTCTTTTCCCTGCATATGTAATTGTTAAGCTCTAAGCCAAGTCCTTAAATAAGAATAAGAAAATTGCTAGGCTCCTTCAAATGAATGCTTTGCCTATTTTTCTGCTTAATGTAAAAGATCAGTCACTTGATAGATTATTTTTAAAAAATCAAATTCCCTGATAAATGATTGAGATTTTTAAAGTGCCCCCCCCAAAAAACCCCAAAAAACTGGCAAGTGAACAATTTTTGAAGTTCAAGTCAGCACTGATGGTTTCATATTGATCTTAAATTTTCAATGTATGGTACTGCAGAAGGCTGTAGGGCTTTAGTTTCAAATGTAAAGAACTTGTCTTGAATTAATATTCAACATCTCAAAAGGTTCACATGGAAAAATGAATAAGCTTCAGCTAGATGTATCCATCTGAATGAATTTACTAACTGTATTAAATTTTAAAAAGCAAGTTGCTGAAGAATACATAGAATAGGATCCTATCAATAAAAACCTTGAACATGCAAAACAAAATCCTATAGTTGGGGCAATAAGTGCATACGTATTAAAAGTATAGAGAACTGCATGGGATGAAAATCAGCCAGCCGAGAACAGTGGTTAAGTAACTTCCAAGGGAGAAAGACAGGGGTAAGATGAGGGAGGGACGCACATGCCAAGAGCCTTTCTACCTGAATCAGCCATGAGTTCTTTCTTAAGCAGAGCTGTAGGTACATGGGTGCTCACTGAATTATTCTTTGTTCCATTTTAGTGTCTTACGTATTTCATAATAAAAATTGAAAAATATAAGAATGCCATTTTAAGATGAATAGCTTTGTAAATATCTGCCCAATTTCTTTCCTAAAAAGTTGTTCTCACCTAAAAGATTAAAGTGCTTGAGGCCAAGGCATTGCATTTTATTTAATAATTGGACCACTGATTACAAGTACTAAAACCTTGCATCCAACAGAAAATCCAGTTCTGCTGTTTTCAAAAGTGCTTATTTAAAGAATTCTTTAGGGGGAAGGGGAGGCAGTTTACGGAGTAATTGGGTAAGAGACACAAAGAATAATTATGATTTGTAATAATGAACATGATAATAATATTGATTTGATCATCACATACTGTACACAAATACCGATAGTCAACTCTGTACTCCATAAATATGTATAATCAAAAAAAAAAAAAAAACATTTTTAGGGAAAAAAAATAAAGAATTCTTGAACCTCACTATTCTGCTACGGGAAAGTCATTCCTAACACAGAGATGCTCTCTATGTTCAGCAGAAGTGACTGTCCTGTTTCCTAAGCAAAACAAAACAAAAACAAACACAGAAATGACATCTTTAAGTATCTTTTTAATTTTGAGTGGATATGAATACACACACAAGGAAGAATAAGCTGGAAGCATACCTTGTGTGTAATTTTAGGACAAAGGGGTATCAGAGAAAGGTGAACTTCTGCCAGGTGGGCCATCCCCCCCCCCATCCCCATCCTGGAATATTTAAACCTTGTGCTGTGGTTGCCATAAGGACAGCGAGACAAAAGGGAGAAGCACCCCAGTCAGCAGCAAGGAGGATGACTTGCTTCTACAAGTATAAGAATTTGTTGTAAGCTTACCAAAGTTATGGCTGCGCGTTTACTGTCAACATGCATCACACTGCAACAAAAGCCATTATTTAGAAAATAAGATGAACACATTTAAGCGGTTGAACCCTTCTTAAACCCAAAGAAGGCATGCAAAACAGCAGCAGGTCTGCAACAACATGCCTGACAAAACCCATAAAAGAAAACCTGGGACTGGATGATTTTCTATTTTAATAGACTATTTTCTTCAAAATTATTTACAGTTGCATATGGACAGCAATATTCTCTAAAGATACCCAACTCCCTTCTCAAGGTTCAACTAGCTTCTTTCCCAATAATTAAGTGCAGCAAACTTTCTATTAAAATTTGCCTATAATAGATCACTTAAAAGGGTCTGTCATTGATTCCCTAATGAAATACCAGTTAATTACTTAACCTTTCTTAACAAAATGATTAACATACTTTCAACAAACAAGACGGAATGATTTAACATCAAGCTGTTGATTTCATCAACTAGTGACAAGAGTAATTCTATACATTCCCTACTACGGCACCTTCTTTTTTTTTTCAATCACTTCCACTTTTTATCTTTTATAGAAACTCAGTGGTAGAGACACTCTAGTTTTAAAACTTGGCCCATCAGATACTTTTTTTTTTTTCAAAAGTGCTTCAGGGTCTGAACAGAAATAAAAGAACTTTGTAGTACAGGGATATTCCAAATGCCACCTGAACCCACAGCCAAAGTAACTGTGAAGTTCTAAACATAAAAACAATTGCCAGCTTTTTGGCAGCTATTAAAATAAAGCCACACCTAAAGTCAAAATGGAAATTAAATATTAGGTGAGGGCATTTTGGACAAACACTTTATTACTAAGTAACTTCAAAAAGCACGTTACTAATACAGACGAAAAATGTCTGTACAACTTTCATTTAACTCTTTTGATCTTAGTGGTTAGATCTTTAGCTGAAGCCCTGAATATTTAAACAAGCCTCCTTAGCATTTTATCTTCCTTTATCTTGTAATCTTGTAGGATGCATTCTTCTTAGGATTCTGCTTTCTTCATTTGTGTGGCATTGTTGGCTAGGCTATTTCCATCACTATTTGTGCATACCCCATCATATACAACAACAGAGAATTTCCCAAGGTGCTTAGAGAAATCGAAATACTTGTGCCATCAGTGTTAATCCGAATAAACAGTTCAGATTTTTAAAATAAGGTGGAATACTCAGAGAAAACAAAATAATTCCACAAAGCCATTTGACACTAATTTGTAGCTACAATATGACAACGCCCATTGGGAAAGATGGATGCGAGTAAGACATAATTTGAAAGGAAATATCCAATACTTGGTGAAAACTACCAGTGTTCTAGGTTGTTCCCACCACTTTGTTGAACTGGGAGGCCCTGGTTCTGCCTCTGTTTTTCTAAATATCTAATGTCTCTTTCTGTGCATGTCTCTGAAAAGGGAGCACGTATTCCTCTCTTAGGTTCACAGTGGCCAAGCAGTTCAATTAAACATTTTAGAAGGTTTGTAGGCTTTCCTCCAACTTTGGTTATTGAGCAGTCTGGTTATCCCACTTTGGTGGGCATCAGGATCATGGGGGACAATTTTTAAAAATGCAAATGCTGGCCCCAGCCCCAGATATGGCACATCCAGGAGCAGTGCAATCACATCTGTGTTTGAAACTACAGCTTTACTGTGACCCCAAAACGCATGCTTGGTTAAAAACCAACAATTTTCATTCTTAATAGAAATCCAAACACATTAAAAATAACACAGGATGGGCCTCAAGGTACACCAAAAAATAAAATAAAATAAAAAATCAGTAAAATACAAGGGAAGATAGAAATTTCAGTTCCAGAATCTCTAACAGCATTAATCACTTATTCCATGGGTTTCTGTTTAGTGTGCATCAGAATTAATTACCGGAGGAAGTCTATCATAAATGTACCATCCCATGTCTGTCAGCAAAAATCCTCATTCAAGAGTCTGTATTTTAATACCACCCGCAACACACACACACATGTATCTGGATGTAGGTGAGCAAGGGACCTCACTTTGAAACATGCTGGATTAGGACCAACTACAACTTCCTTCTACTTCAGACATCAGCATCCACCTCCATGTCTGTGCTCAGCTGTTCCCAGGAGGGCAAGAAGCCAGCACCTCTGGTCAGGCATCACCAACTCAGGGGACAGGCACCAGGGCTGGGAAAACTCAAGCAAAACTCACACCATAACCTCCCCCAAGGGCTGTTGTCACTGTCCTGAGAGCACCAACAACACCTTAAAACATATGAGTAATAACGCAGCCCTGTATCGTTGGATCACTACAATCCTCAAAGAACATATCTTAAAATATTACCCCTAATTCACAGGCAGGGAACCAGGAGCAGAGAAAGTCACATTATGGTTCAACTGCACAGCTGAGAGGAAGAAAAACACACCTCGGGAATTCAGTTTTTGAGTTTGGTGCTAGAAATATTATTCAATGTCCTAGTAAACAAAGCAGATCACAAAATTAACTAAAATCAGAGAATCTGGCAAAATGTGGATGTCACCTGACTTATCAGTAATACATATGCAACCAAATACAAAATTCAGGAGAAAATCTTTGTTCCATCTTAAGAGAATCTATTCTATTTCATATAAATGGGGACTCAATAATGCCATGTTCAGATCCATTTTTTTCTTCAGTAATTTGTTCTATAACATTCTAGCCTCTGATATCCTCAAACTGTTGAAATCAAACAGAATGACATGAATTTTCTACCCAATGACCCCTCCATCTCAGCTGTTTGTCTGAATTACTTATAGTTTGAGGAAATAAACCCATCACAGAATGATACTGAGTATAGAGAGAACTAAATGTAAACAGAACACTGGAACACAAATTTTGTATGTATTCATATTCCTTTTTTTTTTAAACTGTTTTATTAAAAATGTGATTTGGAAAGAAAGTGCAATTAGCTTTGCACAGACACTGCTGAGATGTTCCCGAACACACCAGACATATGTAAATATTTCGTGATATCAGTTCCATTTGAGTAGACCTGTCAAGATATTTACAGGGCTTGACAGTACTTCTGTCTTTAATTAAAATTTTACCCAGATACTTTAATGTAATTAAATAGATTATTAGTTGTCAGGATCTAATATAAATTTTGTTTACCATTTAGTTACTTTAAGTACTCAGACTGAAGAAACTAATTTAACCCCACAACTGAGCAGCTTTAAGCATCAAGACCAAACCTCCAAAAAGCTCCCACTGTTCTTTGCACTCTCCTAATAATCTTAAATTATTACAACTTAATTTAAAATTTCATGGTACTAAATTGAGCCCCAACATCTTTAAACAAAATAGCTTGCAGAGAGTAATGAGGAAAAACCCGTTTACACCTGTTCAGGTACTAGATTCTTCCTTTTAGGCAGCTCATTCTCCCAGTGGCTGGCTAGATAAGAAATGTTCTTCTCATTTTAAAATCCCATAAAATAGCTACCAAACAAACACCTGTTATGCACAAGGCAAGGCATATATTAAAAACTGGCATCAGGGGACTGCAAAAAAGAAAAACAAGCTTTGCAGAGACATCCACAAGCCAATCTAGTCAATACATTTCACGACTGGGTAAAAAAACAGTGCAAGAAAAGGACACAGCCTCTGGCACAACCTCCTTGTGAATGGGAGCTGACTTCTAAACAAGGCTTGAAAAATGCCTTAGCACAAACTGACTGTAATTAATAAGAATAATTTATTAAAGAAACAAAGAACACTGTCTAATTGTCTTTCCCGACTGTCATGCCCTTTACCCCACTGTACTTCCTCTTTACAGAATACCAGCCCTGTAGCCCTAATTGCAACAACATTATCTATGGGATGCAAAACCAAAGCCACTTCTTAAAATCAAACGTTCCTTACAACATTTATTTTCAGGTTGGCAACACAGCCAAATCTGCTTAATTTCCATTAATCACATGGTCACATGCACATTGAAATAAACTATAAATGTCCCACCAAAAAAAAAACCAAAAAAACAAAACACCGTCATGCATAAGATACCCCAGATTTGGCCAGATTTGCCCCAGTTTCAGGAACTCATCTCATCTCATGGCCTGCTGACATTCCAGCTTTTGGCATCTCTAACCTTAATTCATCCATGTACTGTAGAAGAGAAATGTTTTTAAAAATCAGTTTATGATGGTTCCCTGGATAACACATGTATAATAAAGTGGCCTGCAGATTAAGAAAGACCATTTAGAAAATACACAGACCCAATTTCAAACTTACTTGGTTTGCTGGCTAGTCTCACAAACTCAGTGTTTGACCACCTAGTGGGACTTACTACCATCAACTTAAAAAAAAATGTGCAAACAGTAAAAGTATATGTTGGCTCGTATACAAAGTTCACCTGTCTATTCAGCAGATGCCTTTCTTGAGGTTATTTTCTTTAGAAAACAAATCCCTATCTGCTTGAGACCTTTATACACTCTAGGTTCAAAAAACACACTTTAAAAAAAGAAAAGAAAAAAGCCAATACTGCTGGCTTAGCAAAAATAGCATATACTATGACTGAAATCTATAAAAGGAGTTTGACATGTAACAGGATAAGGAAAAAGCCCTTAGCAAAAATTATTTTTTTGTTTGAAAAACAAAAATACCACCTGTGCAAATCTAACTATGCTCTGGAAACCCTTTCTCAGTCATAGAGAAACAGCTCATACTCAATGCCTTGAAGTTGCAATTAAATCGTAGTAATTTAAGATTATCGGGAGAGCAAAGGGCAGTGCGAGCTCTTTAGAGGGCTTCCCTCCTCACTTAATGCTCCTCAGTCAGGGGTTAAATGAGTTTCTTTAATGTAAGTACCTTAAAGTAACTGAATCATAAACAAAATTTATACTATTTTCTGACAGCCTGCAATCTATTTAAATTTTATTAACGTGTGCCTAAAATTATTTTTAAAAGACAAAACTCTTGCTATACCCTGTAAATATTCTTGGCATACCCACTGAAATGAGATCAGTACAATAACCCCTAATCTTGTCTGCATATACATACATTTCTATAATGTGGAATTTTACAAGATAACGTTTCTAAACTGAGTTTGACTCTTAAGTAAAACATGAAAACCAAATAAATATGGACAATAAGACTGGCTACGAAGACGAAGCTGGACTCAAAATTTGTTGCATCTTCTATATTCTCCCTTCTCTTTCTAAATTTTGGCACTGGACACATTGTGGTATAAATATATTTGTTTGGGAAGTATCACAATTCTTCTGTTAATTTAAACCACTGCTGAAAACAGACATACCATTCAATAGAGCCTAAGAATGCAAATTTACGAGGTCAAAGGTACACTGTTAAGAGAAGCAAAGAAAAGCTTAGTAACAGAAAATCATGCCTAGGCTCAATATTAACTCAGTTAACTTTTGCTATTGTTAGTATAAATGATTTAACTAGAAAATATTTATAGCTTTTTAAAAACATTACATATTGCAGAAAATTGCCTAATAGCATCCATGTGTATGTTTAACTCACATTGCTTAATTATACAATAAAGGTATATCCAATAAAAGCTACAGACTTTGAAACATGTTGTGCACCGTGGTTATGAAACTCAGGCTTATAAAAAAATATAAAGTGCTTACCATGTGACTGACACTTGTTAATTAAAAATACAATCCTTAAATGACAATTATTTGTACTCTTCTGTATGTGTTTACTTGTCCTATTTCCTACTTTCTTCTACTTAATTAAAAATGACATTTAATTTGGGAATAGTTTATAGCAAAAAAAAAAGTGTTACACAGTTTATATTCCAGGATTTAAATATAAACACAAAATCTTACAGACATCTCCAGCAATATAAACCTCTTAATTTGAGACGGTTAATTTGAATAGTTGATGTTTCTTTCACTATACTTTGATAAATCTGTGAAAACAAAATGCTAAAGTAATTACTGTTACTACTCCCTTTAAAATGTGAAGCAGTTAAATTTTCCTAGACAACAAGCAAGCACAAGTAACAGATAACTTGAATAAAAGTAGCAACATGGTCATGTTGAATGTCAATCTAAAAAAAGAGGTTATGTCTAATCTGAGAATGCTCTCTCTCGCCTTTTTAAATTCCAAGAGTGGGCTGACACAAAACTTCAACACCAGAGATTTTTTTTTTTTTTTTTTTTTTTTTTTTGAGCTTTACATCAGATTTAAACCCTCATATACAAAACCTTGGCTTCCCTGACAAGGCAGATCTTCTAAACTTGATGTGAGAAAACGTTATCTAACTCTAGTGTAGGAGTCTAATGCTGGTAAAAAGAATACACTGCACAGTTCTGGGTAGCAAGACAGCCTCCGGACGACTTAATATTCTTTTAATATCTTTTTGGGTGCATTTTCCTCATAAAGAAAGATGCATTAAAAAAATAATTTGTTTAGCAACTTAGCATCCATAAGAAACTCAAATGCTGCCCAGAGAGAGGGGCTGAGTATTTCCTTCCAAGTGAGCCTTTGCTTGCACAACAAAGATCAGCATTTGCAATGGTCCATTTCTGCATAAGTGAACATATAGCCTTGCTGCTTGATCGAATAGTCCAGGGTTCTCTCTGTAGCAGCTCCTGACAACAACCCAGCAGCAGTTCTGTTTGATCTCTCCTGCTTCCTTAATTTGGATTGTCAAGGTTCAGCAGTTGGAGGCTGTTTACTTTACTTTCCCCCCCCCACCAAAAAAAGATTTTTTCCCCCTCTCTCTTATACAATGACTAATCCAAAGTCTAGGGGGAAGGGAGTACAGCCAGTGGCATGATGTTAAACCTTTTTTCTCTCCCTTTGCAGTGAGATTTTAGTTGACATCTTTTAAATGGTAACTAGTTGAGTTCCTTTTTATATTGTTAATGCTCCTTAATTATGAGACATTTCAAATAAAGACAGGGGGAAAAAAATTCCAAATTTCTGAATCTGTGAGCCCAGTTTTCTTTTCCTGGACTCAAAGAGATGGGTATTTCCACTTTGAGAATCAAAACTCCAGTGGAATTCTAAAAAAGATTTGATACATTTCTCTCTGGAACAGAAAATAGCAGAAACTGTCTCAATTATAGAGGCTACCCCTGGGTAGAAAACACCTGAAGCCTTACTATTTCTCTCTGCAATCCAGTTAAGACATCGCCCCCCAAAACTGATTCTCACTGTGGAAAAACAGGAGTGGGGGGAAGGAAATGGAAGGTAAAATCTTTGCAGAGATTCTTCAATATATTTTCAGTAATAGAAACATTCCTTAAATATCCTTGGGGTTTTTCCTCAACTCAGCTGTTGTGCAAGTCCTAAATCCTCAAGTCTATGGTCAACCAAAGGTGAAGTGCAGACTGTCTGAATGTACAGACTTCCTTTCAAAGAGAATCCAGAATGCTCCTCCAGCATTCTCGTTTGAAGAACAGTAGCAGAAAAGGAAATTCTAACTTAGAAAATACCTGTGACTGTACATGAGTGCAACTTCAGCCTCACAGAAGAGGACTGGAGAAACTCAAATGCAATCAAATGAAATGTTTATATTAATTTCATTATTCTGCCCAAGCCTCACATATGAGGGCTTGGAGGTGGGGAAGGGAGCGAAGAGGAAGAAATAAGTTTCATTTTGGGTCTTCTGGCCAAGCAAAAAGAAAATGAATTAAGACGAAAGCGTAGGATGAGCCCAGACTAAATCAATACACTTTGTAATCAGCCCAGCAAGGGTATTTGGACACAATGACTTGGAAATAATTAATAGTTATAAGGGAGGAGTGGGGTGAGAAGGGGGGAGAGGGATGTCACCATATTTTATCGGAGCACTTTACACTCCACGCTAAACTTTGATCTCCAGATTTTCAGATTTAGGAAAGAAAGGGAGGGGGGAAAGGAAAGAAAGTCCAGTATTTCGAAGCACCTACCGGCTTCAGGATGGGCACATTCCTAGCTCCGGGCACCTTATTGCTGCCCTCGCGCCGCCCAGGCTGGCTCTCTGGGCACGGAGAAACCCCGGTGCAGTCCGGGGCTCTCAAGTGTCCCTTGCCCCCGCGCCCCCGCCCGCGTTCTTGCCCCGGCGCCCGCGGCCGCCTCGACTTACCCGCGGAGTCCGGGGAGGGAGTGGGAGCGCCGCCTTCACGCCCGCGGAGGAGGCGCCGGCAGCACCATGGTCCCCGGCACCGCTGTCGCTGCCCCTCGCCCGCTCGCTCGCTCGCCCGCCGAGCGCTCTCTTCCTCTTGCAAACTTTCGGGTTCTGCGGTCGACAAGAAACCGGAGCGACCCTCAGCAAGTCTTCCCTGTGCAGGTTGTGGGGTATTGAAGGGGACGGGACGGTGAGGAGGCTGAGAGGACAAGACAGAGGGGGCAGCGGGCTCGGAGGACCCGCGAGTGCGCGTGGAGGGAAGAGAAGATGCGGCTCAGGGAATCCCTGCAAGGATCCCGAGACCGGGAAATCGGCCCGAGCCAAAGTCTCAGCACCTTCCCCGGGATCTTACAAAGTTGCGACAACAAAAAAGGAGGGGGAGGAACGGGGGAAGGGGTGGGATAGGGATACGATCGCAGGCGCAAGGTTTGGAGTTACAACTGTTTATTTAGTCCTTATTCTCAGAGGGGGCGGGAGCTGCGCGGGAATGGGGGTGCCGCAAGCAGCGATTTCGAAGCAAACACTTGGGAGGGGGCATGCGACTTTGTTTCTGGGCGCGGAGCTCTCCGGCGCCCGTCTGTGTCACCGCCAGTCTCTGGGGACCAAGGCGGAGCTCACAACAGGTGGGGAGGTGGGCTCGCCGAGGGCCAAAAAGGAGAAGGAATCAAAGTTTCCGAGCGCGGCGGTGTCTGGGGAGGAGGGGGGCGGGGGCGAGGGGAGGCGGAGGCAGCAAATGACCGCGACCCCGCGGCAACTGGCAAACTCCTCGGCTCCCTGCGCTGCCACCACCACCGCCGCGGTCCCCATCCGACGCGCACGCCGCCTTGGCCGCCAGGCTCCGGGGAATCGTGTCTATGGAACAGGAATGGAGCGTGGGGAGCTCGGGAGGAAGGCTGCGCGCAAGCGAGGGACGAAGAGCCATCGGCCGCCGGGACAGGGCCGAAGGTTCGCGGCGACACGCGCGCGTCGCAGGACAGATCCGGGCTTGGGAAATCCCCTGGTCCCCAATCTTAAGAGGGGGTAAAACCAGAAAGTGTGTGTAATGGAGGAAGAGGGATCTGGGCACGGTGACTCTTCGCAGCGTACTCTGCTCCCACGCCCACCCGTGTATCTGGCCACGGCTGTCGTGGGTGCGTCTCGGGAAGCGGGGGCCGAGCGCGCATGGGGGTGCGTGTCTGGCTGAGGGTGCGCGGATGTGTGTCTGAATTTTCCGGGATCCGAGGGGTGGCGGGAGTGCTTCCCCAGGGCTGGGTTTCGGGCAGGGCGCGCGTGGCACTGGGGACGTCCCCCAGGACGTGGCCCAGGGCGCAGGCGTCCCCAGTCAGTCCGCCGGGGCCAGGGGAGAAGCCCAGTGGCATCGAGGGGGGCATACACCCGCAGAAAAGGAAGGGAAAAAGTTTGCTCCAAGTCCAAACTTTGGGCTCAGGAGGCGCCCGGCACGCGCCCCTTTCCGCCGCGTCCCTAACCCGGGGCCCCGCACCCGCCTCGAGCCCCGGCGGCCACCCGACGCTGACGGCCTGCTGACGCCAGGCACCGAAAGTTGCGACAGGCGGCCTGGGCTTATTGATTTCTCTCCCTCGGGCGATCGTGGAGAGCGCAGAGAGAGGCAAGAAGGGGCCGCGGGGGAGGCGATCTCGCCTCCTCGCATCGCCACCGCCCCCCCCAACCCCCGCATTTGACTTATGCAAATAGACCCAAGTGTGCGGGCGCCGCCGGAGCTCCCTCCACCCGCGCGCCGGCCCGCAGCGCCCCCCCGACTCCGGAGCCTGGGCCCGACCCGGGGGAGAGATGAAGAGAGGGGAAGGCTGAGCGAGATGCACGTGGAGCCTGGAGATGGAAAGTATTCTTTTCCTTTTTTTTTTTTTTTTTTTTCTCTTTTTTCTCTCTCTCTCTTTTTTTTTTTTTTTTTTTTTTTTTTTTGGTGCTGGTGGTTGTTTAAAGTGGCGGAAACAAGGCAGGAGGCGGCTTGGGAAAAAGTGGAGCAGAAATGGAAAAATACAAACTCACCCGCTGCAAATGGTCTCTCGGTGCAAACTAAGGTGTTTTCGGGCCTTTCCCCGCGCGCGCCCACTCCCGCCCGCGCGCGCACCCCGCGCACACACACTCGCGCACACACGCGCGCACACACGCACTCCCGGGCGAGGGCCGGGCCGCCGAGAGTACAGCATGCGACCGCCACACAATAAATAACAATAGATTCCTCCGCTCCGGACTAGCTTCCCGGAGCTCGTATAACTTCG
>NW_007726155.1:358954-378544 GCF_000696425.1 Galeopterus variegatus | reverse complement strand
CGGCGGCACAGGCGCGGGCAGCGCCGGCCGGGGCGCCCCCCCCAGTCCGGCCCCGGGCCTCCTGCGAGGCTCCCGGCTCAGCCTCACGCGCCCCCACCCAGGGTCCCCCAGCGCCCGCGGAGAGCAAGGCGGCCTCCTTCCCCCGCTACTGGGGCGCTGGCTCCCGCCCCGTTCCCCCCGCCCCCACGGCATCCCGGAACAAATAAATAAATAAGGCGCGCGAGAGAGGCCAACACGTCGCGGAGGGAGATGTTGTTATTTTTTGCTGTTGTGCGTCCCTGACGTCACATCCACCTGCTGGGTAAACAACAAGGCAAGCAGCAAAAAAAAAAAAAAAAAAAAAAATCGCAATTGCCAAAGTGGGCGTGGGGGGGCGTCGGGGGGGCGTCCAGGGAAGGGGGAGTGAGGGGCGTCCAGGCTGGATAGAAAAGAGGAGAGGGAGGCAGAGCCCCGCAGACCAGAGAGGAAAGGAACGCCAGAGCAGTCCCTGGCCAGAGAGGGCTCTGAGGAAAGACCTGGAAAACAAGGGGCGCGGGGGCGGGAGGGGGGCTCCTGAGCACCCGGGGAAAGGGGGGCCCATTCAGACCCCGGAAAAAGCGAGAGGGAGAGTGTTAACTAGGGACGAAGACGGGAATGCGATGGCTATTTGCTCGGTTTCTGAGCTAAAAATATAGAAGGAAGGGGAGCAAGGATGTGAGTTTCCTCCAGTTAAAAGTGAAAGTGTTTGCCATCAGTGACAGTTGGTGGAGAGGGAGGTGGGGGTGGCGTTTTCAAGCCCCTTTCTCCTATTCTCCCGTCTTCCCTCGGTCGCTCCTCTTTCTTTCTGCACTTTGTCCAATGAAAGAAGGCGAGTTCGGGAGGTGAAAGTTCAGCAGAAGGACAAACCCCTGTTTGCAAGAAACAGAAACCCCGCCAGCGAGGGGTTCTTTCCCCTGTACCGCGTAATCAGGAGAGGGTGTGATGTGGGACGAGCCTGCCTTCCCCCCTTCCTTGTCAGAGTCACTGCAGGAATGTGTAGTTAGGTCCACTTTGGGGGAAAGTGGCTACACCAGGAACCGTGTTCTCGCCACGGTTCCTCTTAGGAAAACGCCCCGGGGGCTAGCATGTCAGTCAGTTGTTTAACACTAATTACCTGCTTTCCCAGAGATCAGTCATGTGCAAAAAGCTTTGTCCAATTCTTTGGAAAAGTGAGATTTTTTTTTTTTTCCATTTTGCTGTTTTGAAGTTTGTTTGAATTTAGAAATTTGAAGGAGTAGATTAGGAGCCCGAATGAAATGTTTTGAAATCTAGATATTCATATATAAAACAAAAGACACTAGTGTTTCTTTCACTTTTATCAGTACAAATAGAGAAGGAAGCAAACTTTGTGTTTCAAAAACGTGAGTTAGAATGATATAGGACCTCTATAGTTTTTTGTTGTTGTTAACAGAAATAATTTTTTCAGACCCATCACTCCAGATGCTGCCGAACTCCCAAGCCAGCATTTCCAGCTACTGGCTGGATGGTGTACCAGGCCAATTCTTTATGAGACTATATATTAAAAGCCAGCTCTGTGGATTCCTACAAACTTTCCCTGGGGGGAGGGACGGGGTCGTACTTTCCCTTTGGTCTTGAGACCAGCACAGTTGTAGATAATATCCTGAAAAGGTTATTCTTTTGTATAATTGTTGTTGTGGTTGTTATATAGATACAGTTAAACATTCATATACAGAAGAATTTAAATCTCAATTTCAGTGATGGGATAAGACTACCACTTTAAAATTGTATCTGTTTAGCAAGTTAAAAAAAAGTAACAAAGCCATTCACCGGTGCTACAGAATAAAGCCAGGGAAGGGAGACTGTGCTAAGGTATTTCCAGCCTAGTAGAATTTATGTTGAATGCATGCTGAACGAGGTTCCATGCTATCCAGACAAGACCATCCATTGGATCTTTTAGACTAGAATCTAGATAAATAAAATGCATTTTAGTTAGTGTAGAATTTCCTAGCTTCCTAGAGGCTAGAGTTAGTTCATGTTGTCTTTGTCAAGACGGTAAGATATTAATGATACACCTATGTTTTAGATAATAAAGTGGGCACTTAGGGACACAAAAATAAATAAAATCCCTGCCCTTGAGGAGCTCTCAACCTACAGCTGTCAGTAATAACATCTACTATTTATCGAATGCTTACTGTGACCTAGGCACTGATCTAAAAACTTTAAGTCAACTCAGTTAATACTCCCAACAGCCCTTTGACATCACTGGAAGTTCCATATGCTGAATTCACATGGAATTAAATGGAAAGCTACAAAGTAGCCATTCTGTTGTGGGGGAATTGTTCTTAATTTCTAAAATGTTTATGCCAAATATAACATGTTTATGGTATATACCTGGTTATGGAATTATAACTCAAGGGAATAGCAATTTATTTAAGTGTGACAAATCTATTCATAATCTGTAAAGAAAGATTCATATTCTGATCTTGTTTTTCAGATTGAGCAGTGTGTTCTTAAAAAATCATAATTATTGCCATATTTAAAAAGATCTTTAGATTGTTACTGATCTTATTCCGCATTTTTAACTGCTTTAAATTCTACATTCACTTGAAAGTGGGGGCCAAAGTTAGGTTGGCAACAAGTTGTGCAAACAAAAGGAAATCCTGGTTGTAAATCCCATGATATATTGTACTCAGTTTTGTATGATACTGTCTAATGTACCGCCTTATTAAACAACTCCGTGTCCATTTGGTTTACATTAGAGAGAAACTTAACTGCAGCTTAACATATTGTTCATTTTCAACACTGTCACGTTACATTCGTAGAGAGCAGATTTTAATTTTTTTATCAGTAATCAACTGGAAGTTTCTTTTTGTTAAATTAAAGCTTGAGTTTTTGAATAAAGGGCATGGGGGTAGGACGCCACCTTTTGGTGATAAAACAAATAGAAATCCCTTTTTAAAACAGATGTTCCTGACAATTTTATTTTTAATTACACCAAAGCAAAGGTGCTTGTCCCAATTTTGTTACATTTTAAGTAACAGGGAAAAAAAAAAAACATAAAGACACAATTAGCAAATTATAGTTAATTGCAGCCAAAATTTCCCCAAAGGTATGTGAATATGTTAGTGCCTTGGCACATACTATTAACTATACATCAAACATGAATTTCATTCTCCAAATACTGTGTCAATGAATATATGTACATTTTGGGGAACAGAAACTGGTGTGGACATTTACCACTTAATACAAAACGTGAATGCTCTTGTAAGTTTAGAGTTGAACAGAAAATAAAATCACCTAATTCAGTATTTCTTAAACTAGTTACCATGTTCCTAACTTTTGCCATATCTATGTAACATGAGAATTCTTGAATAATTAATATACTGTACTCATTGGAGTGCAGTTATTATGGTAATTGTACTACATATTTTCATTTAAATCAACCTACTTTTTATTTATTTTTGTATTACTGCTTTAAATGGGAAATCAGTATCGCCCTCCATAAACTAAAAACAAGCACAGTGAAAAAGTAACTGATTTCTCTTTGTCAGAGTGGCAAAACAAAAATTAAAAAATGAAATTATTTTTCTTAAAAAGGGAGAGTGGCAAGTGTTAAGTTTAATGACATGAGCATCAATGGAAATTTTTGTTTTCTCTTTTTTTTTTGAACAATCAGAAGGATCAAAAGTGAAAAAAGAATACAGTGCTCAGTATGTGAGTCCAAGTATCTAATGCCATCCCAGTGCCAAGGCTGCTACACTTTCAGAAACATAGGCATAACTAAGCATGTCAATACAGATGAGGAAGCTGAGGCCCAGGAATTTAAGTTGCCCTCCAAGGCCAAATAACTGGTTAATGGTCTGACAAGTATTAGAATCCAGGTGTCCTGACTGTATGGATTTCCATCTTACTCTTTCCATTTCACAAAAGTACCTGTCCTATGACATTATGCGGCTTGCCTAGATTCTCAGAAACAGCTAACCTGCATATCCCTTTAGAGGTGTGGGAGAAACTGAAGCCACAAAGGGTCAAAATCAAGTTCAGCCCACTACTCACCCTCTCCTCTCCCCCCAGATATGCTACACATCCAGGTGGGGTGAACACAGTGAGGAGAGGAGGGGCAGATTGAGAGGAGAGAAGTGGATTCAGAGAGGGGAGGTTAGTAAGCGTGGGCAGACCATTCTCTAAATGAAAGCTTCAACTCTTCAGTTTCCTCCCAAGAAGATGAAAATGGCTAATGAAAATCATGTGCTTCACAGTAAGTGCAAGAGGAGCCCAACCTCTGCGTTCTGATGTTCCTGTATGTCCATGCCAGAAATCAGCAGGGATCTCGTGTTTTAAAGTATACAATATTAACAGGCACTCTGAGACAAAACTACATTGGATAATTAAGTGGCTTGAAAAGCTAGTCGGTGGATGGTGAATAACCCCCGCTTTAAAAGTGTTTTTCCTCCATAACAAAACTAAAGAGGCTCAGCAGTAAATCGAGAGACAAGAGTGCTTTTCCTGATGTTCCAACCAGAGAGTGAAACCTTAGATACCAAGATTACATTTCCTGCCTTTTTTTTTTTTCCTTTAAGGATGCAGTTCTATAAACATAAATAAATATGGCCTGTAAATATTTTTATGTTTTTCTAAACTGGTTCTTGTGAAAAGAGGTTACCATATAGCACTTTGCCCCAAAGGTGCCAGTGGATCGGAATCCCTATAAACAGCAATGCACAAAAAGTATTTGGCCAAGTACTTTTACTGCAAAAAACTTTGTAGTCCCCTAAGCCCTCAGCACTCTCGGTGCAACATGCTGGAGACACATGAAGGAAGTATGGGTGTCTCAACCCCACCTGCTACAGGTACTAAAACAATCCACAGCCTTGCTATGCAAAATGAGAAATGCTGACCTGCAGCATGGGCACCTCCAGAGGGTGTATTTAAAATGCAGAATCTCAGGCTACCTCCCAGACCATACTGAATCAAAATCTATATTTTAACAAAACCACGCAGCTAAGTCTCATACACATTCAAGTTTGGGAAATACAATCTGTAGCACATGCTGCCCCTTATACAACAATCCGCATCTCAATAATTTTTATAGCTTTAAACTACCTGATAGTCCTGTAAGCTGTCTGCCACACTTGATTCTCCAAACTGGCATCTTTTATAAACTTTGTTCGTTCCTTGTTTTTCAACCACTTGCAAAGCTAAGCCACTCAATCACCTATGTAAACCATGATTAATTCCTTTGACATTAATAGCAGGGTGACTTCCCTCTCCTGTTACCCCAAAGAGACTGCTAATTGCCCTCCAATTGTTTACCTTTGTATTGTTTTATGAGAGCTCAGAGAAAGATGGAAGATATTCCCCACTAGGCCAGAAACAAATGCCAGACAGGTTTTGGAAAGGCTGAACACATGCTATGACTACACCTTGTTAGAAGAAGAGCTTTGCTTTCTTTGTTTTGTTTTCTTTTTTATGGAAGGGATGACGCCTCGATAATTATAGGTGTTGCTGTTTAAAAACCAGCATGTTTTCCAAACCACGGAGGGGCCACACCTCCAGCAGCCCATGAGCCATCCTGGTTGGATTCTCTTTCCAGTTCTCTAACAATTTATAAAGAAACATCCAAGCACTACTAGATTTACATTAGGTATAATGAGAGGAAGGGGGACCCCATCCAAGTAAGGTTGCTTCCTGAATAAGCATAAAAGAGACACAGGTAAACCCCACAGCTGATGGTTAAATTCTATATGTGAAGTTCTCATAAAGACTGTAGTCAGTCACTTCACCTTCCTAACAAGACAACAGGTAACTTTTGTAACCCCCCCAAAAATAATTAAAACCATTGTTTTAGTATTATCCTAAGGCAGTGTAATTAAGTCTGTGAGTGAGTAATTGTGTACCTGAATTCAAAATAAGATTTCACATGTAAAGCAAAGTTCTGATTATAATCTCTGGGAAGTGTTTTGGCTTATGTTTAGAATGCACAAGTGCCAGTTCAGCATTACAATGGGCATTGTTTGGTAGGGCTGGAGACAAACTGTGTTTCTATGAGAAAAAAAAAAAAATGAGGCAGGTCTATGCACCTTCAGGAACAGTGAGGCTGTGTGTTCCAAATTGAAGAAGATTTTAGGAGGGACTGAAATGTACTAAGCATGATGATATGCCAACATTTTTGTTGATGAGAACATCTTAGCATAAGCTTGGGATTTGTTTTGTTTTTTGTTTTTTTTAGTTATATGTATAAAATAGCTATCAAGAGAAGCTTCTTTATTTCTCCCCAAGGTGTTTGTTCTTGAGCTATTATTAAAATTTTTTAAAAAGCAAACAAACTAGACAAAGATTAGAAATCTGATTTTCCCAAGGCTGGTATGAATCCTGTGATGTTGGACTGGAATTAAAGGTATCTATATGGACAGTTTTTAAAATACATATATATATTCATGAGATGAATAGGTACAGAAATAAATCTATATATATGCATAAGTTAGTATATGTACATATGAGGGTACTTCAAAAATTCATGGAAATATCTGTATTATCTTTAAGTCTATTTCTTCAAAAACTTTTTGAAGTACCCTCACACATTTCCTAGTTCTGTCCATTAAGAGAGGCTAGAAGCAATGACACCCCAGTACCAATGAGCACACCTAGCACCTAGATCTTGGTTTCTAAATACCTTTCTTCAATAAAAGAAATCAGGGCTCCTTGAAGAACTAGTTAATTCCAGGAGTGGGGTAGGGAAAATACAAGATTAGACTGGAGCATCTTGTGTGGCAAAAGATGCGAAAGGAACTGCTAAAAGAGTGGGAGGGGGACTTACTGAAAGGGCACAGAAAGCTCAAAGTTAAGACATCCTGAGCACAAAAAAATAAGATTTAGTATATAGTATAATAGTATACACACACACACACACACACACACACACACACACACACAAATAAATGGAGAAGTGACACCTCTTCCCTACAAAAAATGGGTGGGGCCCAGCAATCTGTTTTAACAAGTTTTAACAGGTGATACTGCTGCCACAGCCTATGGAACTCAATCAGGTAACTGAAAAGATTGAAGTGGGTTGCATGTAATATAGTAAGGATGCATAGGAGCTGTGGCAAATTGGAGCAGGAAAAGCTTTGGAATTTTTAAGGGAGGCCAGAAACCCATATTTTTATCCAAATATTCATCAGTTTTAAAATTCTACATAGGCCAACCAAAACTGCAGAGCTGCAAGTTGTATCAAGGCCACAGGCTGCCCATTTGTGATTGCTATCTTTGGGGAAACTAAGTCACCATGTCAGTTTAGGACGATAGGATTTGTTTCATAAGGGAGCAGGGTGAAAACAATCACAAGAGAGGAAGGGAAACTTGGAGAGTCCTCTTACTTATTCTTAAATTCCTTCCCAAGCACTAAGAAGTCTCCCCAGACATCCAGGTGAGGAAGGCTGGTCTACATTCTGAATCATACCATCAAAGACTCACATTCTCAAAATACCAGGTGGTCAAAACATCACTATTTAGGGGGTTTTGTTATTTAGAAGGACTCTTTGTTCCTCTCCAGAAGAGTGAGCTTAAAAGTTTTACTGGGATATTTCATTCAAACCCTCCAGCACCAGCGCTGAAGCCATGGTTATTACTCTCCATCTGGTCTGTCACAAGGAAAGCCATGGAAGTGGATTGAGTTGGTCTTTGTCTTGTCTCTTCTGGATCCACCCTCACCCACTCCTTCTGCTCAAATCAGCCCAGAGCCACAGTCCCTGCCTTCAAGGAACTTGCAGTCTAGCTTGCCGAAGTACATAAAAACAAGGTCATAAGATGAATACCTTAAAAGAAGCATAAAGAGCAGAGTAACATAAAGAGTAACCACATTAGAAAGGGGACTCCTGCGAAGACAACAGAGCAGTGTCAGTTGCAGATGGGTCTTACTAGATAAGTAAGGTTGCAGCACGTGGGGCTGGGATAGCAGAAGAGTCTTAGCAGCAACCATATGGGATCTGCAACTCCCAGGACAGCAGTTCCCAAACAGCTACGCATCAAAATCATCCAGAAATCTTTACAAAGGTCAGCTCCCAGACCTAGACATTGTGATTTAATTGACCCAGAGAGTGATCTGAGCACTGGGACTCGTTAAAGTTTCCCAGGTGATTCTAATTCACCTGACTCAGTGAATTTAAGGACAGCAGTGCACAGTCAGCTCTGCCAGCAGGAGGGATCTAGGGCCCTAATTCACCCCAAACACTCTGTCCTTCCACAATGGCCAGCAGCCTTTCCTGGAAAGAACCAATCAATTTAACTAATTTCCCAGCAGGGGCTTGAATGGTATTCTTCAGTGTAGTCTTTAGACCCCATACATCAGAATCACCTGGACAGAAAGGGCATTAACATCAGGATTCCAGGAGCCCGTTTCAAACCCACTAAATCAGAGTATTGGTGAGGGGCCCTGGAAATAGGCATTTTTAGAAGTGCGCCAGCTGGTTATGATATACTTCAAGGTTTGGAATCCTTCCATGGGGATTTCCAGTTGCTACCTACCCTGAGATTGCATCCATTTTAAAATGGAAGGTTTTTAAAAAGCAAGACATAAAACAAAGGAACTAATCAGGACATTGCAGCAATGTAAAAATTTCCTAGAAGTCACAATTTTTAACTTCCTGGTTTTGCACAGGCAGAATCACAAAAAGGTTAGCTGAAATGCCTCAGAGCTAGAAAGAGTCTTGGGCCTCAGGCATGCTTGGTTGAAAATCCCAGCACCACACTTGAGCAGTGTGTCACCGTGGGCAAGTTTCTGAACCTCTCCAAATCTCTGTAACTGCACATGTCTTACAGGGCTGCCGAGGATGGAATGAGAGAACACACACACAGGGCTCAGCCCAGGGCCAGGCACAGGGTGACGCTCAACTGATCTAGTGCATTCGGAAGTTCAGAACTTGACTCAAAACATGGGTATCTTGACTCCCATGTAAGGGCTTCTCCAGGTTGCAACTGAAGGAATTCTAGGCTTGGGAGCTCAGAGGTAGAGGAATGTTTTGATGTCTGGATTGCCTGAGTGCCTTTCAAATCATTCCACTTAGGCTGCCTGCCCCACCCACTTCTGGAATCAGGTCTGCTTCCCATTCACCAATTCTTGATGTAAAAATAAGATGGAGATTCTTTCTTTCCTTCTTTCTTTTCTTCTTTCCTTTCTTCCTCCTTTCCTTCTTTTTTCTTTCTTTCTCTTCTTTCCTTCCTCCTTTTTCTTTCTTTCTGAAGTCAGAACTGGAAACAGCGACAGAAGAATCACCTCCCCAGGCAGGTGGGAAGCTTCTCATGAAGCTGAGTGAGGTTCCTCCAGATCAGAGGCTCTCAACCTCTGCACTATTGACTTGGGCTGGAAAAGTCTTTGTTTTAGGGGTCTGTCCTGGGCAATGTGGGGTGATAGGCATTGTAGGTGCCCCCCAGCTGGGACAATCAAAAATGTCTCCAGACCCTGCCAGATGTCCCCTGGATGGAGGGGAGACAATTGCCTTCAGGCAAGAACTACTGTTCTGTGTGCCCCCAGGGCAGGCAGGTGGCTTCTTTCTCGGCCACCCAACATTCCTCTCCCTGCTACTGGTGTTTATCTGATAACTTCCCCCGAAGAACAGCAGAAACCAGTCTCATTTCTATCTGCAACGGAGTAACCAAACAATTTCCTTTTCGAAACAGAGTGACTGTAGATGAGGCTGTGTGTAACTAGCAGAGAGCCTCAAGGTGGGCTCCACAGCATGGTCAGTGGCCACCCCACTTTCAGCTCTGACGAAGCTCCTGCCAGCAGAGCTTGCTCCATCATGAATAAGCAGACTTTATGAGAGTCCACGACTCCACAAACAACGTGAGGTGTGTTGTCAGTCTCCTAGTGCTCAGCCTAAAAACAAAACACAACAAAGGAAGTGGCGACAAGTGGAATCATAGCTTTAGGATACTGCATCTCACGGTGATGCGTGGGATTTAAATAGGCAAGAACTTCATCTGGATGTTCTAATTAAAATTCCCCTTCTTCTGGGAAGTCCAGAGCATTTGCATCTCAGGTACAAGAGGCACCAGAGCTGGATAGTTTATCACATGGGGGGGGGGTAAGCTCCTGTCACTAATTCCTCCTTCTCCACACTCATTCATCAGTTCTCTCTGGAGCTCCTGAACGACTTGCATAGCTTAGCTCCTTGTTGCTGTTTTAATGACTGATTATGGAAATGTCTGAATAATTACTAAATTGATAGAACAATTTGGGGAAAAAATAAGTGTTTTGTTTCCAAGACTTTTGCTAACCATGCATTTCAATGGGTTATGTCTTACGTGATTCTAATAATTCATTTCAACTTTAGAGGAATCTTCCTATGAGAAGAAGTGGGCATCTGCCAACGCCCCTCACACAAGCAAGCCTGATGTCAATTTGATTCAGTCATTCACTCAACAAATATGTATTGCATGCTACTGTGTTCCAGGCACCGTTCTAGACATTAGGGAACAGTAGTAAACATAAGATTAAAATCCTTGCCCTGAGAGAGCTTACATTCTAGTAAATTTCTTGGTGAATTATGTGTAATTTTTCTCTGGAGTATTTTTTAAAAGAAGAAATTAGAAGTAGTAACTGCCAATAGGATATATTTAGTTAGAGTTATCACTTAAACTACGAGAAAAATACCAAATAACCCTTTTGTAGGTTTTAAGGCAGTAGATAAAAATGGAGAAATAAATGAACCATAGTGGTAAGATGGTAGTTCAGAACTTACCCAAAGATGTGTGAAGGTTAATTTACCAACAGAGGAAAAATAAGGCCACTCTGATATGTGCCCCCAGATTAGCTAGAAGAAGGGCATAGGTCCCAGAAAGATTCAAAGGACAAACTAAAGCCAAAAGTTTTGTTTTTTAGGTGGGAGGAGGGAGAAAGAGAGAGCAAATGAGAGAGAGAGAGAGAGAGAGAGAGAGAGAGAGAGAGAGAGAGAGAGAGAAACACATCTCAAGGTGGCAAGTTAGCTGTGGCATTCCCCTGGAAGGTTCTATGCCCAGAGAGAAATGGAGGAATGAAGATGATTATACTGGCATCACTACAAGACTCCAATTGGCATGACAAAACCAGCTTTTCCTCCAGGCAACAGAAAATAACCACTTCTGGATGCCTGTCTGTGGACACAGAACAGCAGAAGGTAGAAGAGGCCAAGCAAATCTTCTCTGGTTGTTCCAGCAGGTGCTGGGGCAGCGTGAATCTTATGCTCAAGGGGGACAAACCGTGTATTTTTTGGGTCAGAATTCAGAAGTGAAAATTCTGGAGAAGAGATGATAATGGTCTGTATAATTTATATTGTCATCCCCAAGGAAGCAGCAGCATCTGTGCTCTGCAAGAATCAAGCACGGCTGGCCTGCTGTTTGCCTGGTGGATCTTTGTGTTGGCTGAAAGGTCACATGTCTCTGAATGTTTGGAAGTGTATTACCCAGTTGTTTGTTTGTTTCTATCTTCCCTATAAACAGTTTGGTCTCCTTCTGGGGAAAAGAAATAATGTGAGCAGAGCAAACACACACACGCTCTCAAAAATGCTCTGCTCTGGTATCCAATAAAGCCAGATTTTTCTAGGGCAAGGAAAATCTTAAAGAGGAAGACCCTAGCTTTTCTCACAGTTTCATCTCATGCTGAGTACTAAGTAACATGTTTTTTAAAAATTTCATAGCTCTTTGGTTATGTAGCCATGTTAAAATTGGCTTTTCTGGTTTATAATGAAAGAAAAACTACAGTTTAGGATTCTATTTTGTCTAGCGTCCTTACAAATTCTTTTTTTTTTTTTTTCCTTTTTGTCTTTTTTCGTGACTGGCAACGGATCGCAACCCTCAGTGTCGCGCCCGTACCGGGCCAGGACCGGCCACGGGATCGCAACCCTCGGTGTCGCTCCTGCACCTCGCTCAGCCAGTGAGCGGCCGGTCTGTATGTGGGATCCGAACCCTCAGCGGGAGCGCCGCCACGCTTCCCAAGCGGTGCACTGCAGCAGTGCGCCACCGGGCCGGCCCCAAATTCTTCTCTCTAAAATTCACCTATGTCAGGATTGCCTCATTTAGGATAATATTAGTTTACAAGCAATTATTCTGCACCTTTTATGCTGTGCTGGGGCAATGGAGCCTCTGCCTTGGATGTTGCAGCTACTGGCAGAATCTTCTTCCATGAGCTCTTTGCATGGCTGGATCTTCCTGCCCCTTCAGGTCTCAGCTTCAATGTCACATCCTTGGAGAAACCTTCCCTGACTTCCCCTCCACCTCCTTCAAATTAATATCTAAAACTCTGGCTTGTTTCTTGACTGATTTACTCTTTTATTGTCTGTCTCTCTCCATAGAAATAAGCTCCATGAGGCCAGAGAACTACTTGCTCAATATAAATCCCTCAGTGGCAGTGAATAGGCACTTAAATTTTGAGCAAATGAATGAACAAGTGAATGAACAATTGAGCAGGAGCACTCTGCCATCAGGAGACCTTGCCTTCCCATACATCTAATAATGATAATGACACCCAATCAGAAATGAGAGTCCACAGCCATACCACGCTCAATATGCCTGATCTCAGAAGCTAAGCAGGGTTGAGCCTGGTTAGTACTTGAATGGGAGACCACCTGGGGATACAGGGTGCTATAGCAAAAAAGAAATGAAATATTCAAGTAGAAATGTAGTTTCCCTTTACAGGGACCCCAAGGACAAGAGTGTGGCCATGCTGTGCAGGAGTTTATGGAGAACGTCAAGAGACGTGGGAGGAGTGCGGAGGAAGCAGGCTTTTGGGGAGGCCTCTGGAGCCACCCTCAAAATCTCTACCCACCTGGGACTCCACCAACATCCAGTCCTACATGACAGATCTAACAGCAAAAAAGCAAAACCCGAAGAATGGACAAAGAGAGGTTTGGGCCTTTGGTGAACTCTGTCTCCTGGTTCAACATATGTATTTACACATGTTCTTTTAGACTTAAAGGTTCACCTGGGCCCCAGAATCACCAAGACCTTTTAATTATGTGAGCAGATACACAGGAGATCTTTCAAAGTTATTTAAAATTGGAAACATACGCCATAGGGAATAAAGCCAGGCAAATATCATATTCAGAATTGAAACACATGATGTATAACTATGAAATAATGCAAATGAACACACACACACACACACACACACACACACACACACATGAATTTATGCTTCCAAATGAGAGTAGTACATTTGAAAGTAGTAACTTTCAGGGTCTTTGTATTTACTTCAACAATTATTCCATTCATCAAATCACATTTAGATCTCCCTTTTTGGAATTTCCATGAGAAAATAAAGATACTGGTTAAGGTAAATTTTATCCACGTGTCTCAGTTTGATTTTTTAAAATGACCAAACAGAAATTCAGAGCACGTCTTGGTGGGACAACCAAGGGGTAATTCCTGGTGTTTTTCTGAAGTAATGAAGCCTGGTTTTCTTCTCTGGTTCAGAAAGTAGGTTTAAAGGCAGTAATCAAAAGTGAAATTCAAAAGATGTTTCACTGGTAGCATCATTGAAACAAGCATATAATTTTCCCAGGTAGAAAATCTTGAAGGACAACATTCTTTGGGATCTATAACATGTAATATGTTTATTTAAAAATTCCATATGATTACTTACAGAACAACCTTATATGGAAAAAGTAGCTTATAAATGTGCACAGCCCCCACTACTAAACTACTATGTGTTACATTAAGGAGCTGTATGTTTTCATTCCCATCTCTAACATGAGAAATTAAAATATAATTCCTGTTGCTTTTCAATCAATCATAAGCAAGATCAAACAAATAGAAGGTAGACTGTTGTAAACACAATTAATCACTTGTTTTATAAAAGTCACAGGACTGCATAATTATAATTTTGTTTTTTAACACTTTTTAAAATAATGAATGTTCAAGCCAGAAAATTTGGAAAACTGTAAGTGTAAGTAATAAGTAACAAACACCCATAACCCCATCACCTATAAATAATCAAGACAAACATCTGGGCATATATCCTTGCAGATCTTTCTCCAGCATGTGTGTGCTTGTGTATACTGTAGACAACAAACTTGGGATGGATGGTCTATTCTGCCACTTGCTAACAGGGCAAGGTATTCTGTCTCTGCTCCATCATCTGTAAAATGGGAATAATAATGTTTGCCTTGTGCATTGCTATAAAAATTAAATGACAAAAGAAACATAAAGCTTATAGTTCAGTGTCTGACACATAGTAAGTACTCAAATTAATTATATCAATAATATTATGATTATTAAACAATTTGGAAGACAATTATTTTCACTGAAAATTATAGTGTGAGCATTTTCCTTGACATTATTTTAAATTCTACTCTAAGAGCACAATTAAAACTTGAGGTCTGGTTAGCTCACTTGGTTAGAGCATGGTGCTGACAACTCTAAGCTCAAGGGTTGCCAGCGATCAAAAAAAAAAAAAAAAAAAAAAAAAAAAGAAAGAAAGGAAGAAAGAAAGAAAGAAAGAAAAAGAAAAAACATGGAGCTATTAATCTGTTACTCAGAACTGTCTACAGGTTGGTAAATAGAAAAAAGTCATAGCATGATATGATAAGCAGTGACATCAAAGCCACTTGTAACAATTTAAAAAATAAATAAATTCCCTGTACCTCACCACCAAACCAACAGAATCAGCATCCTTGACAGTGGGTTCAGGCACAAATATATTAACATTTTGCCCCCAGGAGACATTTGTCAATGTCTGGAGACATTTGTCATAACTGAGAGGAGGAGGTGGTATATTACTGGCACCTGGTGGGTACAGGCCAGGGATGCTTCTAAACAACCTACAATGCACAGGACAGCCCCACAGCACAGAGTCATCTGGCCACTTAAACTGTCAGCAGTGCAGAAGTTGAGAAAATTCATCTAATCCTAACTAGCTTTGTGATCACAAACAACTCACTTTCCCTAATAATGGTGGTGAAGATGATGACAGCTCACATTTATTGAGCACTGGTGCCAAGTGCTGTGCTAAATGTTCCACATGGATTTTTTGGTTTAGCATTCTCTACAGTCCAGTGATCTAGCCTCTATTATCGTTCACATTTTATTGGTGAGGAAACAGGCCCATGAAGATTAAGAACTTTGCCCCAAATACACAGCTAACAAGTGGCTTAGCTCTAGTTTGAGCTCACATCATTTCATGCTTGAACATAACATGCTCAACTCTTAACACTCTTCTGCCTCGCTCTGAGCTTCCCCATGTCTTAGGTGTTTATGGAGATACAATCAACAGCGGTAGAGATTCCATCTCATACATCAACTACATTGGCATTTTAGCAGGAACCTGGATACCATGGATACCATGTCGAGAAAGACTGTGTGGCCATGGATGGCTCAACAGAAAGCTGTGATCGATTATGACTGCTACAGGCATTGGAAGTAAGAGTAGTGGTGTTCATGCCACATATTTGCCATCCTTGAACTAGATGATCTTTACTTAAAGTCTTTCCAAGAACCAACCACTTAGGTTCCTATATCTTCCCCTATAAACAGACTCAATTCTTGGCCAAGAGCCACCTGCAGAGTTGTGCACATCAAAGAGAACCAGGGACTCATCAGTCCACTGCGAGAGATTTATTCAATACATGGTTTTCCCTGGTTGCAGGGAAACTGCTGAAAACTCTCAGGTCCTCGCCTACATAAGACAGAAAACATCAAAGTTTGTGAAAATCATAGCACACCTCCACCCAGAGTCAAAGCCAAGAACAAACAACTTGGGAGTTGGACTGATTTCATAAAATAATCTGAGTGACTGGAGTGGAAAACAGCTATGACTATGAACTTTAGGGAGGCCAAAAAATAATCTACTACATTTTTTAAAAATTATGCAATGTTTAGCAAACTGAGATCACTGGGGGGAAAAAGAAAGAAATCGCACAAACTTTACTAAACAAAGTCACATACCAACAAACATTTAAACCACTGTAACCAAGAAGAGAAACTGAAGCTTGTTTTTAGTTACAAAGATCTGAGGGATGGGAGTGGGAAATAAACAAAAAACCAAGGGGAAAATCATTAATAAGATACTCTGAACTATTTTCCCACAAGTAATTTCTTAAAAAAAAAAGCAAGCTATACTCTTTGTTAAAGAAGCCAATCTCCTGCATTCCTGTCCAAACAAAACCTCTTTGCAAGCAAACAAAAAACTGAAATTCCATTGTCATAGCATTATGTCTGTGGGGTACCACTTCAGAAAATCTTCCAAAAAAAAAAGAGCTGAGTAATTAATACAGGACTCTGTAATGAAGGAGAAAAGAAAATTAACCAAGTAAAACCCACCTAAAAAGAAATTACAAGAAAATTTGGATTTACATCCTTGTAGTGTATAATTTCAAGAGCTTCCTGTTTACTAACAACAACAAACACACACATACACACAAAACCACCCACATCAAGTTTTCCAGGAAGTTAGATATTTAAATAAAACATTTGGACCTCTTTAGTAAAACGAATGTAATTTCTTCTTAAACCACCTCCACCATTGATGGATGAACTGGTGTAGCTTTTATTACAGGAGTGGAAAACTGATTCTAAGGGATCACATTTCTATCTGCCTGAAAGATTCCAAGACATATGGAGATAAAACATAACACAAATTTTTTCCTTATGAAATAAGCTATTTTTTAAATCAAATCTTCTTAAAGCCAAATAATCCATCTCTGCAACACAAAAGCAAATAAGTATTGAAAACTCTTTTTAAGCAAGATGGATTTTGCTAATGTCAAGCTTAAAGCCACTCAGCAAGAAATGACAACAACTGTACTAAATTATTTACATTCATGACATCTTAGCTGTGTCTACAAGGCACCAAAACATTGTGATGAAAAGTAAAAGTTAGTAATTGCCCAGATGTTATGTCTAGTCATCAACAGCTGGAATTTCTTTAGTATTGCTCTCTCTCTAAACGTCTTTGGGAGTTTGCTAAGAGAGTTTTTCCCACCACTTCTCTCTGTCATTCCACACTCCTTGGCCTTCATGAGCTCCTTGCTGGCTCTGTGGAGGCCTTCACACAGCCACATTTGGTAACATAACTCCAGTTGGACTGTTCCTGGCCTAATATATTGACAGCTAATGGTGTACTTGAATAGAACCAAATTGTTGTCTCTGAAAATATTCTTAATTAAGAAAAACTTTTTCTATTAAGTCAAAGCCTATGACTCAGCCATGATAATTCTCACAGTTGGGAGAAGAAAAATCACCTGGATATCCACACCTTTTTCTTCTCCTCCAAATGTTCCTCCCATTTTTACCTATAAAAATGGCTTCTCTCATAAGTTGAGGCTGCTCTTTCCTCAAGTCCCACATCTTATAACAGCCAGGAGGCAGCATGAGAGTTCTCCAAATGCCTTTCCACCTCTCCCCAAGTCTTCCATCAAAAATTTTTCTTTATTTGGAGTCTGCACCACCTTGAGGCAAACCATCTCCCCATCCTCTAAGGCCCAGGGAGTGACAGGGTAGCATATTTATGACATGCCATAAAGTCCCACTTCCTGGGGAGCTAATCCTGGTGTAGCCAATTAGGACTTGTGTGACCTCAGGTAGGTTACTTCCCCTCTCTAAATTCCCTGATCCACATCTGTAGATTGGATGTAGCAATAGTATTCCTGCTTCATAGAGTTATTTGAGGATTGCACTAGTTCAAGTTCTCTGAGAAGCAGACACCAAGAAGGGATTACAAGTGCAAGAGACTTATTGGGGGAAATGCAATTGAGGAAAAATAGGGAGCTGAAGTATGCTCAAAGAGCTGTCAGACCACAAAGCTGGTCTGACCACAGTGGAGGAGAGAGGGAAATAAGGGAGTTTGAGTATGGAAAGCCCTAGATTATGGTGCAGTTCTAAGAAGGTTTCAGCAAGGTCAACGAAGAGCCTTGAAACCAAATCACTTGTGTCTCGTGGTAACAGGCTCACATTAGTATCCCTGCTACACTGGGTCATTGGTTGGGAGAAGGCTGTGGGAAATGTGACCTTAGTGCGAACATAATGATAAATTCAGAATGGACCATTAGTTAATTATGCTTCCCAGAAAAGCAAATCTGGAAAGAGCTTCTTTATGGCTACCACAAGGATTTAATACAATAAGGCATGTGAAGTTCCAAGAAGCTCCAGTAAGAGCTCCATAAAATAGCAGTGATGACAATGATTAGGACATCACTATTCCTATTTTCCTGAAGATCTTTGAATCTGACTGACAGTTCTCATCCATACATGTCTTGCCATCATTCTCTGAGGCTGCAAAATCCTTGTTAGTGAACTAATTTGGTACATCCTTGTTCTCCTGTACTCAATTAACCTTCCCTTCCAAACTCTTCACCAAACAACTACTGGGCAATAACCTGTATTTCATCATCACCTAAATAATCAAGATGAGTCTTATGATCATCCCAGCTGGACAAAATATTCCCAGTCCAGGTGAAATCATTTCAGTCTACAGAAATATTCCAGGCCACTAATGCAGGAAGAAGGGGGCTATGACACAGCCTGGCAGACTCTCTGAGTTGAGTACACAGAGGTAAGATTCCAGGAAGGCCAAGGTGGCTAAAGTTTACAGGGCAGGGTACCAGAGGAGAGAGCTGCATAGAGAGGGTACTGTAGAGATTTGAAAAGAGTCCCCTTAATGATTCAGCTGATAACAGATCAGTCAAGAATATGAGGAAACTACTTGGGGAAAAAACCACCCCAAAAGATTAGAAGGAACAATTCCTAGCTCACATATGACCAGAAATAGTGGATGATCTCTAGTCAGAATGGAAAACTTCAAAATTCACAGGGCATCTACAGATGCGGATCAGGTAGAGTAGTCAGAAGGGTCTTGCTTCAAGAGTGGGGAATAATTAGCTCTAGCCCAAAGGCTTATCTGGTCCCATCCAACAAAGCTTAAAAGCAAGACCCACAAGGAACAAGCTGTTTCCAAGTAATTTAGCCTTATCCTAGAACACAGCACAAGAATGTGTATAGGAATACAAAAATATCCAGCACCCAACAAGGTAGAACTCACAATGTCTAGCATCCTATCATAAATTCTCAGGCATGTGAAAAAGTAGGAAAATAGGACCTATAATGAGGAAAAAGAAAAATCAATCAAAACCAACCCAGAACTGACACAGATGTTAGAATTATCAGACAAAAATGTTAAAAGTTATTATAACTGTGTTCCAAGAGAAATTAGAAAATATTTTGAATTGAATAAAACACATCAAAAACATAACACATCAAAATGTGTGAGATACAGCTACAACAGTGCTTAGATGAACATTTATAGCATTCAATGCTTATTAGAAAGTTCTCAAATCAACAATTTAGCCTCCAACATAAAAGACAGCTTAAGAGCAAATAATCCCAAAACAAGCAGGAGAAAAACCTAGTAAATGCAATACTTAATGCAATTGAAAACAAAAATAATGGAAAAAAATCAGTGAAACAAAAATCTGGTTCTTTGAAAAGATCAACAAAATTGATAAACCACTAGCCAGAATGACAAATAAAAACAGAGAAAAGACATAAATTACCAACATCAGGAATGAAAGAGGAGCTATCACTACAGACTCCACAGATATTGAAATAATTATAAGGAATACTGTGAGCAATTTTTGCACATAAATT
>NW_007726155.1:354163-358274 GCF_000696425.1 Galeopterus variegatus | reverse complement strand
CTCCACATGGGATCCGAACCCTCGGTGGGAGCGCCACCACACTCCCAAGCAGCGCACTCTCTAGTGCGCCACCGGGCAGGCCCTTATTTCTGCATTTTTACTGTGGTAAAATACACATAACAATTGCCATTTTAATCATGTCAAAGTGTACAAATCAGTGGCATTAAGTATATTCACAATGTTGTGCAAATATTACTACCTTTTAGTTCCAGAATTTTGTTATCACCCCAAACAGAAACTCCATGCTCATTAGCAATCCCTCCCTGCTGATCCCTCTGCCAGCCCCTGGATATCACTAATCTTTCTATTTTTACATCTATTTTTTTTAATTGAATTCATAGTTAAAAATCTTCCCTACCAAAAACACACACAAAAAAAACAAAAATCCAAACAAACAAACAAAAAACCCCCACAATTCTTCTAGTCTTTGATTGTTTCACTGGTAAATTCAACCATTTAAAGATGAAANAACAAACAAACAAAAAAACCCCACAATTCTTCTAGTCTTTGATTGTTTCACTGGTAAATTCAACCATTTAAAGATGAAACAAAACTAGTTCTAAACAATCTTTTCCAGAAAATAGAAGAGGTAGGAACACTTCCCAACTCATTTTATGAGACCATCAATAACCTGATGCCAAAACCAGACAAAAAAAAGTACAAAAAACTACAGACTAATGTCCTTCATGAATATAGCTGCAAAACCCTCAAAAAAAAAAATTAGCAAATCCAAGCCAGCACTGTATAAAAAGAAGACTATGTCACAAACAAGTAAGGTTTATCCCAGGAATGCAAGGCTATTTAATAATTAAAAATTAATCAATGTAATCACCCTATCAAAGATGTAGAGAAGAAATACTACATCATATAATTGACTCAGGAAACACTTGATAAGCTTCAATATTCATGTATAAAAAAAAAAATCAGCAAACTAGGACTAGAAGGGAACTTTTTAACTTGATATCATGCTTAATGGTGAAGGATGGAATGTTTCCCCCTAAGACTGGGAATGAGGATGTTCACTATTGAACATTACTGGAAATCCTAGATGGTGCAATAAAGCAAAAAGTAGAAATAAAAGACATCCAGATCAGAAAGGAAGAAATAAAACTATGCTATTCAGAGATAACACGATTGTCAATGTAGAAAATCCCAAGAAATCTATAAAAAAAGAAAGCTCTTAGAACTAATACGTGAGTTTAGTATGATCACTGGATTCAAGCTCAACATACGAAAATATATTGTATTTCTACAAATTAATAATGAACAATTGCAATTCAAATTTTTAAAAAATCTCATTTACAATAGCTTTAAAAAGAAGAGGGCCAACCCCGTGGCTCACTTGGGAGAGTGAGGCGCTGGGAGTGCAGCAGTGCTCCCACCGCGGGTTCGGATCCTATATAGGGATGGCCAGTGTGCTCACTGGCTGAGTGCGGTGAGGCCAACGCCCAGCCAAGGGTGAGATCCCCTTACTGGTCACCCACACAAAAAAAAAAAAAAAGAAGAAGAAAAAAAAAAAAAAAGAAGAAGAAAAAAAAAAAAAAAGAAGAAGAAAAAAAAAAAAAAAGAAGAAGAAAAAAAAAAAAAAAAAAAAAAAAAAAGAAGAAGAAGAAAAAGAGAAAGAAGTAATACTTAGTATAAATCTAGCAAAACATGTACAAGATATATATATATAGTATGGAGAAGGGGACTGGATCCTCCCCCCCCACAACCAGGCACACCGTGCCAGTGCCTCAGGGCCTGCCTGGGGACCCAAGGCATGGAGCTGGACACCAGACCACCTCCCAGTGGTTCCAGGCACCGCTCCAACACCTTGGGGCCTGCCTAGGGACCTGAGGCATGCAGCCGGGCATGGGAGAGCTCACCCACAGCCAGGCACACCACACCAGCACCTCAGGGCCTCACCTGGGGGTGTGGGGCATGGAGCCAGGGACTGGACCCCCCTCCTGCATCCAGGCACACTGCACCAGTGCCATAGGGCCTGCCTGGGGACCTGAGGCATGGAGAAGAGGACTGGATCACCCTCCTACAACCAGGCACACTGCACCAGCATCTCGGGGCCTGCTGGGGACCCAAGGCATGGAGAAGGAGACCGGACCCCCTCCCACAACCAGGCACACTGCACCAGCACCTCAGGGCCCACCCAGGGACCCGAGGTATAGAGCCAGAGACTGGACCCCCCCTCACACAACCAGGCACACAGTCAATGCCTCAGGACCCCGCCCTGGGGTCTGGGGTATGGAGCTGGGGATTAGACACCTCCCACACAACCAGGCACCCTGTGCCAGAACCTCGGGGCCCACCCAGGGACCTGAGGTATGGAGCTGGCAATCAGACACCCCTCCCACAACCAGGCACACCACACCAGCGCTTTGGGGCCCACCTGGGGACCCAAGGCATGGGGCTGGGGACAAGACACTCCCCATAACTATGCACACTGCCAGCTCCAAGGAGCATGCCAAAAACATCACCTCCATGTGGGTGGCCCACGACAGTCACCACAATAACCACGGCTGCCACGAAAGCAGCTAGATGCCACAACCACCATGCTGATGGTCTGCCAGCCACTGGTGTGCACTGACACAAGGAGAGTCACCAGCAGAGATAAAGAAAAGAAGAGGATGTCTCTCTCCACAAGGCCCATTTCAGAGTGACAGAAGAAGCATCTGCTCTATGATAATATTGGGGGACCTGATCACCTGGGGACCTCTCAGCCCTGGAAAGATCATCTAGACAACATATCAACAGAATAACCATTATTCTTGCAGAAGGAGAGAAGAAATCTAGGGTAATTGGGGGGTGGATGGGGGATTGAAGGGGGATGGAGAGAGATTGGACAAGGGGCATAAAGAATAATTATGATTTGTAACCATACATATGCTAGTAATATTGATTTGATCAACATATCTCAATGTTGAACCCAAAAAATATGTATAATCAATTTTGATTCAATAAAAAATTTTTTAAAAGACCTAAAATAAATAAATAACATTTAAAAAGATATATATGGTAATAACCACGAAATGCTGATGAAAGAAATCATAGAAAACCTAAATAAATGAAGAGAAATACCTTATTTATGGATTGAAACACTCAATATAATTGTCAATTCTCCACAAATTGATTTATAAATTCAGTAGAATTCCCATTAAAATCCCAGCAGAATTTTTTTGTAGATAAAGGCAAGGTGATTCTAAAATTTATATGGAAAGGCAAATAACTAGAATAGGAATGCAATTTTGAAAAAGAAGAACAGAAAGTTAGAGGATTCACACTACTGATTTTAAAACTGATTACACTCCTACAGTATTTAATACAATATTGTAATTTCTGAGGGTTAGATATATAGACAATAGGACAGGATAAAGAATCTAGAAATAGATGAGGCCAATTAATTTTTGAGAAAGGTACAAAGACAATTCAATGGAAAAAAAGATAGTTTTCAATAAATGATCTCAGAACAAATGCTCATATATATTTTATAAAAAGGAATCTCCACATAAAGATAAATTTAAAGATACAGTTGGGTAAGTGCATCTTTAAATTTATAAGAAATTGTTAAACTGTTTTCCACAGTGGCTGTATCATTTTGTTTTCCCACCATCAATGAATGAGAGTTCCTGTTGCTCCATATCTACGAGGACACAACAATCACAACACTTCCTTGAACTTGTTAAGACAAGTGAACAGATATGATGTTGATGTAGGGAGGGGGAGGAGGAAAGGAATCGGTAAAGGGACACGAAAATCAACTACACTGTATATTGATAAATTAAAATAAAAAAGAAAAAGAAAAACAAACAGAAAAAGTGCAATTGCACATTCACCTTCCATTCTTCAGATAATTAGTTGTGGAAAAAGTGGAAGGAGGTCCAGAATGAGACAAAATTATGTGAGTCTTCAAACTTTCTACTTTATTTTGATTTGAAAAGATCTGCCACTATTTTTCATGTCTCAGGTTTAGTCAGGCATTCCTCCATTCACTTTTTAAATTCTTTTTGGCCTATTACTAGTGGTTAAGAAATACTTTGGCTATTTATCTAAATAGTAGGGTGGTTAAAAATAAGAGAGAAAGAGAGAGAGAGAGAGAGAGAGAGAGAGAGAGAGAGAG
>NW_007726155.1:320004-353286 GCF_000696425.1 Galeopterus variegatus | reverse complement strand
CCCGGTCCGGTACGGGCGCGACACTGAGGGTTGCGATCCGTTGCCGGACACGAAAAAAGACAAAAAGGAAAAAAAAAAAAAGAAATTAGAATAATTAATATCAATTTGATAAAAATATCGGCTGAACTCCCACTTTCCACTCCATAATTATAGTGTTCTGTAGAAATGGCTTTGGTCATTAGTGTGTGTGTGTGTGTGTGTATTACATACATATTTATATATATGTTTTTGTTTTTGTTTTTGTTTCTTACCAGTTAGTTAAGAAGTCCTTATTGGGGGTTTACTCTGTGCAGAGCACCAGGGGGGCATAAAAGAATTTATGGGAAAAAGACCGATGCATACACTGAAGGAAGCTAATAATATTCCGGCAAGATTAATGCCCCCAGATCTCAACTCCTTTTAATATTTATTCTAATACCATTTTTCCTCTTTAATAGAATATGAAAGTCATTCAGATTTCAATAATTCAGAATATATTCCTGACTTGAATATGGGTTAGTCCCCTAACCACATTTGCTGTCCTTCTAGAATAATTTCTTGCTTTCTGCTTTGGGCCTTCATTAGGTATCTTTTTTCTCTTTTTAATCAGTTCTTCTCACCCACAATTTTTCTTTCACTACATTATTATATCTGTCTTCTTTAAAAATATTTTTGGATTTCAAGTATTAGATACACAGCTTTATCTGGAAAGACTTTGTTGTTAATGTTGTCATTCAAACTTTCAGAAAAATCAAAAAAAGACAGAGCGCTATCCCTGAGAGCATAAATGATAGAAGAAATCTGTGTCCCCACCCCCACTGTCAGGGGCTTGAGCAACACATTACTTCAGGGATTGGCAACATTTAAAAAGTACTTGGAGATAAAATTGCCTGATCATCTTTTCAAAGATGAAGATTTATATTTATAAAAACAGTAATAAATTATCATTTTTAAGAAAGATACTATGATCTTGGGTTCCATTTTTAAAAATGTATCATATTGAACATGTACATCTAACACTAAAATATTTTGAACCTACACAAAAATATGTATTTTTACCTATTTATAAATTATATATCAATATATAAACAACTATACTAATGTAGTAATATGCATATGTACAAGTTTGCTGATGTATTATAAACCATTAGTAAAATTAAATTTTTTTTTTTCTTTTTTTTTTTTTGTCTTTTTTTTACTGACCGGTAACGGGATCGCAACCCTCGGTGTCACGCCCATACCGGGGACCGGCAACGGGATTGCAACCCTCAGTGTCGCGCCCGCACCGTGCTCAGTCAGTGAGCGGGAACCGGTCTCCATACAGGATCCGAACCCTCGGTGGGAGCGCCGCCGCACTCCCAAGCGGCACACTCTCCAGTGCGCCATAACTTCGTATAATGTATGCTATACGAAGTTATTACGTTGTCTGGATCGGGTGGTTTGAGAAATGTTTTGGGAAGTGAGAGCTTTGCTGTTTAATGGGAACAGATGATTTGCTCATCAAATATTTCTGAGGGTAGGGACTCTCTGTCTGAGTTGTATATTAGAATCATCTCAGGAGCTTTAAAAAATACCATGGCCTGGGCTTCACACCCAGAGATTCTAATTTAATTGAGCTGGCCATACTTTGGGGAGCGCCATACTTTGGAGAGCGCCATACTTTGGAGAGCGCCATACTTTGGAGAGCGCCATACACCATACTTTGGAGAGCACCATACTTTGGAGAGCACCATACTTTGGAGAGCGCCATACTTTGGAGAGCGCCATACTTTGGAGAGCACCATACTTTGGAGAGCGCCATACTTTGGAGAGCACACCTACAGAAAATGTAGCCTTCAGCCTGCTGGAAGGCTATGGGGGGTTGTTTTAGGAGGGAGGTAGACAAATTAGAACAAATATGAAAGGAGTGACTATGGTAGACACAAATAAGAGGAGGACCCAGCTCACACCTCCCCGGAGACCATGTCTACACCACCCCCTTCCTTCCGTTCTTCTGTTAAGCAGCCCTAACCTCCAGGATGGGTACATCATCACCCTTGATCACTGGCCACAGGGATTGGTCCAAGGTAACATCTGGTCCTGGCTGGCCCAGCTCACACCTCCCCAGAGACCATGTCTACACCACCCCCTTCCTTCCGTTCTTCTGTTAAGCAGCCCTAACCTCCAGGATGGGCACATCATCACCCTTGATCACTGGCCACAGGGATTGGTCCAAGGTAACATCTGGTCCTGGCTGAGCCAATTTGCAGACGTCCCATTACCATTGATTTTTAACTGGAGAGATGAGCTCTTTATTGGGATAAA
Organism: Galeopterus variegatus; assembly: GCF_000696425.1. Classification (NCBI taxonomy): domain Eukaryota; kingdom Metazoa; phylum Chordata; class Mammalia; order Dermoptera; family Cynocephalidae; genus Galeopterus; species Galeopterus variegatus. Next base: position 351,003 of record NW_007726155.1, on the reverse strand, counting down.
GATGGAAAGCTCATTTATTGATGAGTTCCTTGGGATACAGACTGTAAGGGTGTAAGCTTAGAGCTGCTGGCAACCATGCTCCATACTGCAGAGAGAATGCTCATTGACAGTAGCAGAATAATCAAGGCAATGTGCTTTTATCGTGGCTTGGTTCTAGCCATGATATTCCTACTTTTGCTCACGACTGGCGTGAATGTGGTTTCTGTTGTTTGCAACTAAAAAGGTTCATAAGAATCAGTGAGAAATATCCTGACAGACTAGAAATCATTCATTCATTCTAAAAATATCTATTGGCCTCCTATTATTTGTAAGGCACTGTTCCAGAAGCTAGAAATAGTGAACTATCAAAAAAAAAAAAAAATCTCTGCACTAATGGAACTTATATGGTAGTGGGAGAGACAGAGAATGAGTAAGACAAATAAATCAAATCCAGATTATAATATAAAGCGATAAGGAGAAAATACACAGGTGGGAGGTGGATAGAATGTGTTTAGCTGGGGTGGCCAGGGAAGACCTCATTGAAGGAGTCGAGGGAATAAGCCATGAAAATACCTGGAGTTAGAATGTTCTAGGCAGGGAGAACTAATGTACGCAGGCTTGCTATGTTAGAGCCGCAGCCAAGAGGGGGTGTGGCTGCAGCAGAAGGGAGAAGAGAAGGTGTGTAGCAACAGGTGAGAGAGAAACAACATGGCCATAGGATGGAATGCCTCGTGGGCCACTGGAGGCCTTTGACTTTTCTCTGAGTGACATGGGACTTCTGCAGGGTTTTGAGCAACAGACTGGCACAGTCTAACATTTTTTTCAATTGCATTGTATAAGCAATCTTGACAGAGCCAAGAAAGTCTATCTCAAAATGTCCTCAGGAGGACTCAGTGGTGCTTGGGATTCCTGAAGGACTTCTCTGTGAAGTCAAAATTCCATGACTCTGAGGAGAAAGGTTTGGACCAAAAACAGAGGAATGGAGACTGCAGGGTGTCAGGTATCAGCTGAGGTGGAGCTCACTGGCATCTGCTCACCCACAGTCCGCAGGTGGTCAAGGTGCCAATGCTGGGGCCCTAAGCATCCCACCACCACCAGCAGCACCTAAAGATTTTGCCTTTGTGGTGTCCCTTGAGCCACATGCTCTCCCAAATGATTTGTATTAACTTTTAAAAGAACCCCAAATATAAACTAGCTCTTTGGGGCTGTTTCTGCCCAACTTTCTAGGTGATATCAGAAAGATCCAGTCTTAAGTGTGAGCATCCTGTGGGAATAACCCCATCCAAATGACACAGCCACTTCATTCTTTCATGAGCCCACCTGAGACAAGGATCTCTCTTCTGTGTTCAGGGAAAAGTATGTCTCAGACTTCTCAAAAAGAGCCCAAAGTCCGCTGAATATGTTTTTTGCCTATTGAATATTTCATGTGACCCACGTATGGTCCTTGAATTCATAGAATATAAGAGCAGAAATGGAAGTGCAATACTGGCTTCACCACAATTGCAAACTCTCATCAACTGGTATTGACTGCCTGGAGTTCTGAGAATGCAAAGCTTGTGAGATTTGCTGGGAAACCTGGTAGATGAGCAAGTGATTGCAGCCGAGCAGCACAAGTACCTTGAAACTTTCCTGCTGCATCTAACCCAGCCCCTCCACCTTGCAGATCAGAAAAACAAGGCCACTAACACTGGCCAAGGGAAATCTTGACCAAGACCCCAGTTCAGATGCACTGCAATTAATCTACACTGGTCAAATATGGCTCCAAATTTGGGCTCAGGTACCCACTTCAGGCCACCTTTAGAAATAGATGGCTTCTGGAATGGTTTCACATACTATGAAAGGTTCCAACGCCTCCACCAAAGAATCCTTAACTTCTCTCCAGAGCCCCAAATTCCACAATTACACATCCAATAGACTTCAACTTTTTCCTTTTAATTAAAATGTTAATATCCTTGGATAGAGGCAACAGGAATTGATTTTAGTCTTGTCTCTCTATGAATGATATTATTAGATACTTTCCAGTAAAAAAATCTTTACTTTAATGGTGTCATTTAAATTTAGAGAAAGATCATAAACAGTTACAACCAAGGCAGACGGACAAGGACTAGGCAGTAAGAACACTGAGCCACTGAAGAGGGAAGGAGGGAATACTGAGGAAAGGGGTAGCCGGAGGCAATGCCAAGCCACTCCACACTTCTGCCTAGAGCTAGTCCTGTTCACTCCATTTCAGTGTCCATTGGCAAAGTGATTTGCATCTTCCAATGGAAGTAATGCCAGATACGAATTACCTCTCACTGTCATTGTACTTAGAAATCAAGCCTAAATTATGGCCAATTTTACCATTGTGCCTTTACTTTCCAAGGTCTTTTTATGAAAAGAACCTTTCATCATCAAACGTCTTTCCTTATCTTTTTGCATTGTGGCTGAAAATGCAGTTGTCCGTAGGCACCAGGGAGATGACAGCAATGAGAAAATAGAGCCACATTAAAGATGGTCAAGGGCAACAAACAGCCTCAGGGAGACAACAGAGAAGAGTGAGGACTGTGGCGTGCTGGACAGATGGTGACCACTTCAAGGAACAGCTGCCCAACTCCTTCCCATCATGGGACTGAGAGCCTCAACCCCAGGTCTTCCAATTTCCAATTGAGTCGGAAACATCTAAATCCTTGAATGAAATTTTTAATTGTTAACATTTAACAACATTTAACTTTTTAAATAGCAGAACATTGTGCAAGGTGATCATGTCCATCTTTGACCAAGTTTTGCTTATGGGCTGCCACTTTGCTTTCTCTGCTTTAGGGCAAAGTTTGGCAGCCCCCAGGCCAAATCCAGCCACTGTCCATTTTTGTAAATGAAGTTTTATTGGAACACAGACATTTCCATTCATTTATGTACTACAACTGCAGAATTGAGTAGTGGTGACAGAAACCATGTGGCCCCAAAGCCTAAAATATTAGCTATCTGGATCTGTACAGAAAAAGTTTGCTGATCCTTTGCTTTAGGGTCTTGAAATTGAAAGACTCTCCCAAAATCTGTGATCTTTTCCAACAGGTCAGCTACTATTTCTAAATAGGTGAAGAAGGAAGAGCCTGAAACAACTTTCATTGCCTGTCTGTGGTCATTTGGTACCGCACGGAGACCAGTAAAATAACCAAAATCAATTCGAATACTAAACAAGCCACGAAATAACAGAACAGTGGTTTTGTGAAGAGACCCTGGTCATGAGAAGCAGACACGCCTGTGCTAGAATCCCACCTCGGCCACCACAAGTTGTGAGGCCTTAGGCTGAGCATTCAACCTTTCTGAACTGCACTTGTATCATCTCTAAAATGGTAACATTATTAAATGACTAAGAATACCTACCTTGCAGGTTTGGTGGTGAGGCTCAGAGGTAATGTATGTCAAGCATCTGACACTTAATATAAGCTTAATAAAGATGCAGCAAGTAATCTTAATGGTGGTAGTAGTGACAGTATCATGTAGATTCAAATTTGGCTGCCCAAAACATTTTCCCTCTCTTAGACCTTCTTTGATAAGAAAAATGATTCTAGGGCTCTTGATGTTTCAAAGGAAGGTTCAGGAGAAACAGAAAAGTCTCTCCTCTAAGATCCAGTTACTTATTTCAGAAGCTGGAGAGTGAGTCTCTTCAATGTAGGTGCTCAGGAAACATGCAGAGTGAGTGTTCAATAAATGTTGGTTGATTTGATGAATGGGCACTGGATTAAAAGTAGTACAGAATCAGAAAAAAAAAAAAAAATCCAAAGTTGGAGCACAATGTTTTTCCTCTGCACTGTTTCTAAGGAAATTGTCACCAAGTAGAATTAGATAAGTCCTGACTGTGGAGACCTTCTACAAGAAGACTGACCCACTCTCTTCAACAGTCAATGCCATGAAATAAAGCAGTGAGGTGGGAGGGTGGGGGAGGCAGTATGTTCTTGATTAAAAGACCCTCAGAAGACATAATGACCTAAGGCAATGCACAGTCCTTGACTGGATTCTGGTTTGAAGAAATCAGCTATGAAAGAATTTTGGGGACATTTGAGAAATTTAAATATGAATTGTGTATTAGATAATATTAGAGAATTAATATTAGTTCCGTTAGCTTTGATAATAATATTGTGGTTATATCATTTTAAGGATACATAATGAACTATTTAGGGTTCAGATGCAATAATGAGTACAATTTATTTTAAAACAGTTCAATCGAAAATAAATGAAGAAAGAAACAAAGAGTGAAGTCAAATATGGGGGAAGTTAACTTTTAAATCTAGGTGATGAGTATATTAGTCTCTCTACATTCCTGATGTTTGTAATTTTGTAATTTTACATAATATAAGGTAAAAAAATCAATAAAAAATTATCTCTTTCCTAAGTTCGTAAGGATGGTGGATTATATTTATTATATTTAGAATTGTTTTTAGGGCTGTGTTGCCCTTTCAAGAACAGTAAAGTCATCTTTTTCATTGAACTCTAGGCATTTTAGTAATAAATAAGAAAAAAATACTATTACTAATAGTATTAGTATCAGTGTATTAGTTTATTATTGCTGCTATAACAAATTACCACAAATTTAGTGGTTTACAATAACACAAATTTATTATTTTATAATTCTCTAGGTTAACAGTCCAATAGGTTTTACTAGGCTAAAATGATGCTGTCAGCACCTGGAAGATCTAGGAGAAAACCCTTTTCCTTGATTCTAGAGGCTGCCTGCATGCCTTGACTCATAGCCACCTTCCTCCATTTTCAAAGCCAAACCTTGAATCTCTCTAACCACAGCTAGAAAAGATTCTCTGCTCTTAACAGCCCGTGTGACTAGATTGGGCCCACACAGATAATCCAGATAATCTCTCCACTTCAAATCCACAGCCTTAATCACATCTTTAAAGTCCTTTTTGCAGGGTAAAGTAATACATTCACAGGGTCTGGGGTTCGGGTACATACATCTTTTGGGGTGGGGGGTATTCTTCCTATCACAAATACTATTAGAAATAATAAAACATGATATCATCAGCATTTGTACTAGATATAAAAATTAGCTGTAGCAGCAGCAATTCCCCTTTCTTGAGCATCTACAATAGGCCAAGCACATGATAGGGTTGCACGAGCATTTTCCCATATAATCCACATGGCACCATGAGGCTCACACTCTTATATTCCTATTCTGCACATGAGAAAACTGCAGTTCTGAGAGGCTGTCATACTCACTAATGTGCAAACTTGAATCAAGGCCAATCTGATCTGAAAGGTCACATTATTACTTCAACACCTCCCACCTATTTTCCCATCTCTGATTTCCTAAGCACCTTCCTGGGCCTATAACACATAAGCACGTTAACTAATGTATGTTGCTCACCCACCAACTGGCCAGATTTCAATTACCATTTCTTTCATCTTATTTCATCTCTTTCACCTCTTTTATTCTTTTCTCACTTCTTTTTAAAAAGAAAAATTTTCACTTTCTATTAGATTTCTTTTGGAGAAATCTTTCCCAAGTACCTAAGCCAATACCATTACCAATGAAGACAGGTCATTCACTTGTGCAAACTGATCAGGAGAGATGTCACTTATAAATCATTTGACTTGGAAATCATGTGGAGGCTGGCCCGGACACCTTCAAAACTGGGTTTTAACCAGGAAATGCCAGTGAAGACAGCTCATAGAAAATCATTAAAGAAGAGCCAGTGTCTCCTGAAATGGGTGGACTGGGCGTGGTGCCTCTGGGGTCTGTCAGGGAGGAGAGCACAGGGGTCTTGGGTGGTTGGCTGTTCTATGTCAACAAGTAGGTCAGAACCACCACTAGTGAAGACAGCTCATAGAAAATCATTAAAGAAGAGCCAGTGTCTCCTGAAATGGGTGGACTGGGCGTGGTGCCTCTGGGGTCTGTCGGGGAGTAGAGCACAGGGGTCTTGGGTGGTTGGCTGTTCTATGTCAACAAGTAGGTCAGAACCACCACTTACTCATCTGGAACAATCTCGGCATCTAGGGGTTTTGACATTTCTGGCCAAACTCCCTCTTTCCCTCCTCCATGAGGGTGAAACAAAGCTAAGATATTTTTTGATACATCTGCAGAGATTGTACTTTACCCTAAAATTCACAAAACTAATTCTCACTTGTATGTCTTAATTTCAAAATGGTTCACAGTAATTATATTCCTTCCAGCATTCTTCAAATTATTTTATCTAACAAGCTCTCCGTAGAGAACTTGATTTAACACACTACTTGTTATTAGAAAAGCATAAAAAATATTTTTTTGAATAGTCACAGAGGCTGAAATTCCAACGTGCTTCTATTTGTCCATTAGAGAAAATTTCATGACTTCATATACTTTCTCCAAAGCACATTTAAACCAACGTTGCCACACTGCTGTCTCTGTTATAGATACAGTCCTCTAAAATTGTAGGNAACTAATTCTCACTTGTATGTCTTAATTTCAAAATGGTTCACAGTAATTATATTCCTTCCAACATTCTTCAAATTATTTTATCTAACAAGCTCTCCGTAAAGAACTTGATTTAACACACTACTTGTTATTAGAAAAGCATAAAAAATATTTTTTTGAATAGTCACAGAGGCTGAAATTCCAACGTGTAAACTAATTCTCACTTGTATGTCTTAATTTCAAAATGGTTCACAGTAATTATATTCCTTCCAGCATTCTTCAAATTATTTTATCTAACAAGCTCTCCGTAGAGAACTTGATTTAACACACTACTTGTTATTAGAAAAGCATAAAAAATATTTTTTTGAATAGTCACAGAGGCTGAAATTCCAACGTGCTTCTATTTGTCCATTAGAGAAAATTTCATGACTTCATATACTTTCTCCAAAGCACATTTAAACCAACGTTGCCACACTGCTGTCTCTGTTATAGATACAGTCCTCTAAAATTGTGGGCTGGGACATGGGGCATTAGTAGATGCAGACCTCTACTTTCTCCAAAGCACATTTAAACCAACGTTGCCACACTGCTGTCTCTGTTATAGATACAGTCATCTAAAATTGTGGGCTGGGACATGTTGCATTAGTAGATGCAGACCTCTGTAACATCCCATGATTGGTTTTCTCCTTCCTTCCTTCTCCAGCAACACACGGACCTTGTCAAACCAAACTCCAGATAAGTGATGCATGAGCATTTCATCATCTGGGGGAAACGGGAGAACTTCAACCAAAGAGTTAGGTAATTTAAACACCCTCATTCCACACGTACATTGTGTTAATCTCATAAATGGCATAACCCTCCAGTTGGCCAATTGGCTCAGAAAAATTACATATAAATCTCCAACTCCCAAATGCCAAAGCCCCTAGATGCCAAGGTTGTTCAAGATTAATGAGTGATGGTCCTAACATTTGTTTACATAGAATAACCAAATGTTCCTACTCCCAAATGCTGTGAAGCATCCCTTAATTTAATTTTTTCTCCCTTTATGAAATAGGAATGGTATAAACAAGAGATGGGAGCACTTCATGCTTCTTTTAGCATCATCTTTCTGGAGCTGAGAGGGCTGCCCAGGGCCTTCACACAAAGCCGCCTCTTTGGTCTCCAACTCAGCTCCTCCCGAGACATTTTTAGGGCCTCCTCCAGAGGCTCAGGCCCAAACAGATGTCCCTCTCGCCCCCACGTCAAAATGGTGTGGAGTGAAGGAACACAAGAGAGAAGAAAGAAAAAAAAAAAAAAGCTTTGGTAACCATGTGTCACAGTATAGAAAGTGGTTCATACGTTAAGGAAAATCAAAATGAAAAACCAGAAAATATGCAGATAGTTTATGAGCATCATGGAAAACAACTACTAGCAGATTCCCTGTTGAACCAAGTAGATGTGAGCTTTAGATGATTAGATTGGTGATAACATGTCAAGCTGGTTTGGGTTCTGACAGGAGAGGTCAAACTTGAACGCCCAGAGGCAAGCTTTCTCAACCTCGGCACTACTGACATTTTGAGCTGGATAATTCTGTTTAGGGGTCTGTACCATGCACTGTAGGATACATTGCTGGCCTCGCCCCATTAGATACCCATAGCAGAGCATTTATGATAACCACAAAGTCTCCAGGCATCGTCGAATGTCATCTGGGAGCAAAATCACTTTCAGAGGAGAACTACTGACCTAAGGCATGAGATTGGATTATATATGATGCTTAAGTGATGGTTCCATTAGTTCAACCAAACAGGTTTCTTGGGATCCTGCAGAAGGTTGGCTACATTTTAGAAAGTGAACCTTATACCTGGAGAGGAATTATGTAGCCCAGACCCATAATTTTACAGATCAGGAAACTGAGGCTGAAAGTAGAGGGACTGCCTAACCAAAGTACTCCTTTTAATGGCAGCCAAAGAAGGTGATATGTGAGGGAAGGGGACAAAAAGGCAAGACAGAAGAGAGAGAGATCAAGTAACTGCAGGGACGATCAGGGGAGCAAACGCACAGACTGCAAGTGCTAGTGAGAACAGAAGCAGCCTCAAGCAACTATCTGCATTTTAGAATCACTCGAGAAGCTTTGAAAAAGAAAATAAAACTCAAGCCTGGGCCCTGCCTAAGACTAACTGAATCAGAACTGCTGAAGGGGAGGTCTGGGCTTTAACACTTAAAAAAGCAAAACAAAACAAAACTTCCCAGATGCATCTGTAAGCAACCAGGGTTGGGCTAAAGATGGATCTAGAGGGAGACACACTCCAGACCTGAGCCCTCTCCAGACCTGGGGCTGGTTCTGAGCCTGCGTGGATGACTTCTAGAAGACCCTTCAGGAAAGACTGCATACAGTGACCTATCTGTGACTAAGGAGGCCACCTCCTGTTCCTCAAAGGTAAAAGAGGAGATCATTATCACAAAGCAAGTCCATGGTAATCAAAGGTAACTTGCAAAGAATCCCCATCCTTCACTCATCAGGGCACCCTGTAGAGGAAGGGTGCTGACTGGCTGAAATATAGGATTTATTCAGAAGTTGGGCAGATGTGTGTTTGCAGCAACTTGATTTGCATGAAAACAACATTCTACATGGAAAACTGGGCATGCAAATGTAACCCTGATTTGGCAACTGCAGGCCTAACGCTGCAGAAATGAATACATCAACTGCTTCCTCTGGCTTTCAGCTCCTAAACTCTGAGAGAAACCAGAACTCCTATTTCCTGCAATCCGCTCTGCGCTTCCCCAGCCCACCCAGTGACCTGCATTCCCTCTTTCCGAGGACTCCTCTTAGCTACTGCAAACCCACCGTGGCACTGCCACCTGAGTACAGAAAGCAGATGAAAGGGACCACAGAGGATGCCTCTGGTCCTTGAGCCTCAGAGAACTTACCGCCGTCACCGTGCATTCCCCATCGTCCTTCTGCTGGTTTCTCAAAGGTGTCGTAGTGGACATCTGTTGTTTTTGTCTGCCAGGCCCACATTCCTCCTCCTTCTGATAATACCACCCTCGTTTTCTGTTTTTTGGTTTTCTTTCCCCTAAGCAATCGCTGCTCCCTACTCTCAGTCCTCAAGGCCAGGTGGGGCTCCTCCCCAGCCCCCAGCTCCCAGCCCCCAGCCCCAGGTGTGGAACTGGAGCTCAGGCCTGGCTCAGCAGAGCCCTGCCTCCGCTGGCACTAGCAACTGGCTCAAAGCATACGAGCTCATCAGGGCCAGGGAAGCTGGCTTCTGGGAGGGCTGGTGTTTTTGTCGAGATTGATTCCTACCGTGGATGCTGAGAGAGCTCAGACTGGGGCTGGAGAACACCTGAGAAAAAAACCTGCAGAGGGAGGGAGGAGCCAAGAGATGGAAGGAGAAGGACCTAGACCCCACAGCCTGGCTGGAGCTTCGAGATCTGGCCGTGTCTTACACCACCACCCCTGCTCCGGACTCTTAATTTACTGTAACCAGTTAATCCCTTTGTGCTTAAGCCCATTTGGGATAAACTCCTGTCACTGGCAATTGAAGTGGTCCCGACAAACATAGGGGATTTGATACCTGCTCTGATAATCAACTGTTTTTGATTCACCAAATTCACTGAGCATTTTCAAATGTCCTTTCCTTCAGATTCCTAAGAAGATGGCTACAGATTTCCAAAGCTTCCCATTGCCTATTAAATCCAATCGCCTTTGCCTGATATTACAAGCATACTGAAACATGACTTGAGTCACCTTGGCCAACCTTCCCCCTAATCCCTCCTTTCTGGCATCATAATCTTGCCTACAAACTCCTCAGAATTCCCCCACCCTGCCCCATCCGGGCCTTGTCTAGCCTACCCTCTGTCCCAGGGCCTCAGCGGCCTTCCAGTCTTGTTCAAATTTCATCCCTTCCATCAAGCCTTCTGTGGTGCCACTGCCTGCAAGCCATGTTCCCTTATCTGAACTCATATAGCTTGTTGCCTAGAGACTCTGCATAGGAAAGCATGACGTGCTGTGGAGGCATACAGTGGGCGCTCAGAATGTGCACCTGTTACTACAAGCATGGTGACTCGTGACTTTGTTCTTCTTGCCATCTGCACTCCCTTCATCCACCTGCTAAACTGCAAACCTCCTGAGGGCCCATGCCCCATTCATTCTTCTTTCCCTTTTTGTACTAAAAAGGTAAATTGTTGAAAGAATAAGTACACAGGTGGATATTTGGGTATTACCTTATTAAAAATAAGATCAGTTTTTGTGTCACCGCTGACAGGGAAATCATGAGCTGGAGGCACAGTATCAGTTGCGGGAGCCACCTTGCTTGCATCTGACATGAAGTGATGTAAATACAGTGCCGAGACGAGGGGCACAGGCTTTGAAGAGGAGCCAGTCTGGCTTCAGATCTGGCTTTGTCACTGTCGTGTTGATCTTGGGCCAGTTTCTCAGACTCCCAAATCTTTGATTCCTCATCGGTAAGATGGGGTTTATAGAACACATCTCCCAGGGTGCTCAGGAGGCGTTAAGTATTCTGACATATGCGAAGCATTTCACTGGTACCTGATACGTAGTGTGTACTCAGGAAACAGCGGCCACAGGAAAATCTCAGAGACCCCACAGCCTGCGCGAGATGCTTCCCTCTCGCTTTCCCTCTTTCTCTATTCTTTTAGTCTTGAGGAGCATTATATCACCAGGTGTTAATTTGCTTTCCATCTCTTCTTAGATCCTGAAATCACAGTTTCCCATCACAGGCAAGCTATATTGCTTCCTTGTTTCTCTCTGAAAATTAGTATTTAAAACATTTCTCCATCATCCCTTGACTTCTTTTACCCCATAAGGATCTCCCTTATGCTGTCCTGGGGTACCTAACACTCCTCTTCTTATTATTTCTCCATTTAAAAAATGCATCCAGCTCTACAGGATTCTGGAGAAAGTTCAATAGGACAACACTTGTGATAACCTCTTCCACGGTGCCTGGTGCCAGGTTGGTAATCCAAGAAGATTTCTGACCTTCCTGCTCTTGCTGTCAGTCAACAACTATTTATGGAATGTCCTCTAAGTACCAGGTACCATGCTGGGCCTGGGGGGATACGTGCTGGACCCAAGAGACACACACTTCTGTCCTCACCTGCTTCAAGTTTGCAACAGTTCCTTTTCTGCAAATGGAAGGGAAAATTAAGACTGGAACTTAAGACTGGAATTAAGACTGTTCCTCTTGCCCTGCTGTCGCCTCCTTTATTAAAATTGCAACATAAGAAAAAAGAAAAACAACAACTCTTCCTCCGAGAAGGAACTCTTAATTACCTGCTCCATTCTTTGGGAGGTGAATATGTTCACTGCTTTTTAATTATATTGGCCTTATTGTTTCATAAGAAAATAAAAAACAGCCTCAACAGGGAGACTGCAAGCAGCGGAGGAAGCCAAACATAACTTATGCACCTTATTAAAAACAATTAGGGATTGTTTGATGAGGCAGATTCGGCTCCAGATGGCCAGCCTCCATATAGCCATGGTTCAGATTTCTTCTCACCTTCCCCCAGCTTCTTCCCAAGTTTTGCATCATCAGTTTTCTTAAAATACAAGGATGGGATTGTAAGGGATGCTGTTCCCACGTTTGTTACTTTTCTCTTCTCGGTGGCAACCAAGTCGTTTCTACACTAACATTTATTGGCGCTGGGTCCCCAGGGCTTCTCGTCGGTCACCAACTTGGTCCCAGCTCTCAGGTGGCCAAGAGTAAGGTTGGAGGTGGCAACCAAGTCGTTTCTACACTAACATTTATTGGCGCTGGGTCCCCAGGGCTTCTCGTTGGTCACCAACTCGGTCCCAGCTCTCAGGTGGCCAAGAGTAAGGTTGGAAGACCCTTCATCAGCATCATCTGACCTCTAGGCTTGCTTTGCTGCATGATCAATTTTGCCTGAGGGGATCTTAGGGACAAAGCATTTATCATCGACTTGCAAATTAATTTTAGGTATTAGAGGACTGGGAGGGAGGAATATAAAAGGCCACTGTGATGTACCACTGGCCACATTCCCTAGACTTCCTTCCTCCTGTCCTATCCCCAGCACTGTGTTTCAGCAGCACCCAAGACTGGGGGCTGTCCCACATACCTCACGTGTTCTGCCACAGTGTCTTTGCTTATGCTGTGCCCTTTGTCTAGACTGTCCTTCTCCTACTTGCCAGCTCAGCTAATTGCTACTCACCTTATAACTTTCAACTGAAGTGTCACCTCCCTACCCTGCATCCCACTCAGAGCCCCCCCCAGGGCTGTGTTTGATAGTTCCTGTGCTGATTTATACTGCAACCATCTGTTCAAGGGTCTGTTTCCCATCAAGAGACCACAGGCTCCTGGAGGGCAAGGATTGAACTGTATTTATCTCCATCTTCCCACCACTCAGCACAGTATAGGAACACATTCCAGCAGCACTCAATCTTAGTTACCTAGTGGAACAATTGGGAAGTTTCTTAAAAATACACCTCCCAGGGCCACATCTTCTTGAGCGATGGTTTGAAATGAGGCCCTAAAATTGTATTTTTAAGCATCTCCTTGAGCGATACTGACATACAGCAAGGGTTGAGAGCTATTACAGTCATCACTCTACAGATATTTGTGAAACTAGACTCGTCCATGCTGGAGAACAAAAGAGATTTCTGGATTATCTATGAAAGGCGCTCACAGATCATTCCTGACTCTGAGATGTCTAATTATATGAATATATGGGGAGTAATTTATTTTCCATCCTCCTTGATTATTCTCTAAAAATGAAGAAGGGGAACAAATCAAAATGAGTATAAAATGGCAGAAGGTTGGCAAAACCTAAATACCCATCAACAGAGAGAGGATTGGTTAAATAATTATTGTACGTCCATACATTAGAATTGTAAATAGCCACTGAAAGGGCGGGTACTCTATGCATAGAGGTGGACCAATGCCCAAGACACAGTGATAGGTGAAAAGAGTAAGATACAAAGCAATGTTTAGTGGCTGTTGTGGTTGAATTATGTTTCACAAAAAGATATGTTGAAGTCCTTACCCCTTTGAATGTAACCTTATTTGGATATACGGTCTTTGCAGAAGTAATCAAGTTAAAATGAGGTCCTAGTGGGTTAGGGTGAGCCCTACATCTAATGACTGGTGCACTTAGAAGATGAGGGAAAGTTGGATCTAGAACACAGGGAGGACACCATGTGAACGTGAAAGTAGAGATGGCAGTGATGCGTTTACAAGCCCAGGAATGCCAAGGACTGACAGCTACCACAAAAAGCGAGGAGAGAGTCGGGGAAGACATTCTCCCTCAGGACTTCCAGAAGGAACCAACCCTGTCAACAACTGGATTTTGGACTTCATGCCTCCAGAACTGTGAGAGAATAAATGCTTGTTTTTTTTAAGCCACCCAGTGTGGGGTAATTTGTTATGGCAGCCCTAGGAAACTAATAGAATAGCCTTTCATTTTGTGGAAATTATCTGTCTTTTCATACAGAGACCCCTTCTGAAAGGATACCCAAGAAACTGAGAAGAACCATGGCCTCTGGGAAAGAGAAGAGGTTGGCTGGGAGTGAGGGGAGAAACAGAGATTTATTTTTCACTGCATATTCTTTTGTACTTTTTGACTTTTGTGTACATTCACATACTATTTATTAAAATATCAACAATTTATAATTATTGTGATTTTTTTTCACAACTGCGAAAATGATCCAAGAGAGTTGCTTAACCTCTTGGAGCCCCTTAAAACAACTTCAATCCAGAAAACAGGGTAGTGGTAGTAACTACCTTACACACGTGCGTGTATCATGTGCCTGGACACACGTGCGTGTATCATGTGCCTGGGACAGTGCCTGGCACAGAAGAGGTCTCAATGAGGATCGCACTGGCTATTGTCTTGATGGCTAGTACCTGGTTAAAGTGTTTCAACAACAGCCAAAATCCAAATAAGGAGTCATGAGCACAACTCTGGGGTGTACAGACTAGACTGTAGCAGCAGCTAATAAAGCTTACACCTAATCAAATGTATTATATGCTGCCCAAATTACATGCTACACAAAGGAGACACTCTGCAGCAGGGTTTCTCAACAGCAGTCATGCTGACATTTGGGGCTGGATAATTCTGTGTTGGGTGGGGGGAGGGGCTGTCCTGTGCAGAGGAGCATGTTTAGCAGCCTCCTTGGTATCTACCCACTAGATGCCAGTAGCACCTCTCTCTACATTGCAATAATCAAAAATATCTCCTCACATTGCCAAAGGTTCCCTGGAGGGCAAAACTGATTCCAGTTGAGAACCAGTGGTCTGCAGGTCAGTGGTTCCCAATGTATTTCCCCCCTCACCAGCAGCATCAACACCATCCAGGAGCTCATCAGAAATACAGAATCTGGGGGCCGGCCCGGTGGCGCACTTGGTAGAGTGTGGCGGCGCTCCCGCCGAGGGTTCGGATCCCATATAGAGACCGGTCCGCTCACCGGTTGAGCGCGGTGCGGGCGCGACACCGAGGGTTGCGATCCTGTTACCGGTCACGAAAAAAGACAAAAAAAAGGAAAAAAAAATAATAAGAAGAAATACAGAATCTGGGCCCCACCTCAGACCTACTGAATCAGAGCCTGCATTTTAACAAAATTGTCAAGTGATTGGTATGCACATTAAAATTTGAGAAGTGTGGGTCTATCAGTGTCTCACCCCTTTCTCTCCTAAACACAGGAATGCCTGGAGATTTGGTTAAAATCACAGATTGCTGGGTCCCACCAAACCTGCTGTATCAATTTCCAGGAGAGAGGGCTGGGAATTGATATCTTAAAGTGATTTTTTATGATCAGGAAGGTTTGGAAATCTCTACAGCGTTTCTACAGGGGTAGAAAATTCAACAGTTACTTTCTACCACTGCAGGGGAGAGAGTGTCTTGGCTCAAGAACTTGTTTTCTAGATATTCAACAAATCCTCATTGAGCACTGGCTTAAAGGCAGTGGCTATATGAGGCATGTTCCTTACCAGCATAGAGCTTACATCCTAACAGTGGACTGAATGGTGCAGAGTCCAGATGACATCATTTGAACTCCTGGATCCAGCCAGGCCAGAACCCTCTGACTTCCCAGTCACATCAGCAAGTAAGTTCTTTCTTTGCTTAAGTCAATTTTAGCTTGATTTGTAATCATTTTTCTCTGAGTCTCAACTAACATACCACACCACTTTTTAAGGTCACCAGACAAATTTCCTTCCTATGACTGTGCTTATTAAACTATTTCTAATCGTAATGTGGCTTCCCACAAAGCTCTGTGCACAGGGAGACAATATAGAACTCACTGAGCATGAGAAAATGGTGCTTTTTTTAGATATAGATAGCCATATAAATGAATTGCATTCTGGCTTTATACATCGGTCTCTTGTGAGTTTGATTCCCATAAGTCAGTACCCAGATTTTAACCCATCTGGGTATACTTAGCAAACTGAATATCCAAATCAGCCTCTGAAGGGAGGTAACAGCACACACCCCGCATGCCACTGTTTTCAGGCAGGACTTCTTCAAATACCAAAGTCAAACCCAGCTGGTCTGAAGATCTTCTTCCAACACATGCAACAGAAAACTGGACCTTTCTTTCCTTCTCTTATTTATAACTTCACTTATTCGTATCAGGCTTATCCCTTTTTTGTTTCTTTTCCTCCATCTCCTATGATCTATAAAATATCTACAGTTAGTGGATCCAGAAAATCCAGAAAAAGGATTTTCATGGTTGTTCTTTCCCACTGGTCCCAAGTGCCCCCACAAAATTGGCTTTGAGCCCCTTCAACTGCTGCTCCATTTGCATTTCTCTCTACATACAACTTGCTGACCTGACACCACTTATTTCCAAAGTTCTCTGTTTTGCCAAATTAATTGTTGCCATTGACTACCCATGGTCTGAACGACACACTTACGTTGGCGCTGATTCCTGGATTCACACACTCGAAGGCATTCCTGCTTCCCGAACTAACATACCACACCACTTTTTAAGGTCACCAGACAAATTTCCTTCCTATGACTGTGCTTTTTAAACTATTTCTAATCATAATGTGGCTTCCCACAAAGCTCTGTGCACAGGGAGACAATATAGAGCTCACTGAGCATGAGAAAATGGTGCTTTTTGTAGATATAGATAGCTATATAAATGAATTGCATTCTGGCTTTATACATCAGTCTCTTGTGAGTTTGATTCCCATAAGTCAGTACTCAGATTTTAACCTATCTGGGTATACTTAGCAAACTGAATATCCAAATCAGCCTCCGAAGGGAGGTAACAGCACACCCCACACGCCACTGTTTTCAGGCAGGACTTCTTCAAATACCAAAGTCAAACCCAGCTGGTCTGAAGATCTCCTTCCAACACATGCAACAGAAAACTGGACCTTTCTTTCCTTCTCTTATTTATAATTTCACTTATTTGTATCAGGCTTATCCCTTTTTTGTTTCTTTCCTCTATCTCCTATGATCTATAAAATATCTACAGTTAGTGGATCCAGAAAATCCAGAAAAAGGATTTTCATGGTTGTTCTTTCCCACTGGTCCTAAGTGCCCCCACAAAATTGGCTTTGAACCCCTTCAACTGCTGCTCCATTTGCATTTCTCTCTACATACAACTTGCTGACCTGACACCACTTATTTCCAAAGTTCTCTGTTTTGCCAAATTAATTGTTGCCATTGACAACCCATGGTCTGAACGACACACTTACGTTGGCGCTGATTCCTGGATTCACACACTCGAAGGCATTCCTGCTTCCCTCCATCTCTGCATTTATTACATGGAACAACCATAGGAGTGGAACTCACATTCCCTGATGGTGGTATTAAAAAGGTTCACACTTTTTGGAGGAAAAAGACAATGTGTATAAAAGCCTTAATCCAACAATGGCATATCCAGGGATTTGTCCTAAAAGAGCAGTATGATAAATATGCAAAGATGTTCAGTCAAAGATGCTTGCAGTGTTTACAATGCTGGTACATTACAAATAACCTCAAGGTCCAATGATAGAGGATCAATAAAAAAATTATAGTATAGTAAATATCTATAATAATACAAATTCCTATATTACGCAACTAGTAATCGAACTCCTGCCCACAATCTGGCTGTCAAGCAAAGGTAAGCTGAAGTTCTTCCCCTGAGTATTGGGGGTGGGGCTGGGGGTAGGGAGGAGCAGGAAGAGCAAGGTCAGGTGGCAAAACATCCAACAATCCTATTTTGGGAAGGAAGGTGATGAATGGTGGGTCCCCAAGTCATCAGAACTCTGTTGGCCTAACCTTCCTAGATGCGCTAATGAAATGGATGCCAACTAATGGGAAGATGCTTGGACTTGCCATCTCTGGAAGTCCCAGCCAGACACAGGACCTGGAATTGTCCCCATAAATATTTAAGCTGTAGTGTCCAATGACCATCAAGTGGTATCAAACAGCAACTGGAACTAGCAAGGAATCAGGCCTTTTACTAAACCCCCAGGAACCCTGTCCTACAAACTGCATAAGTCCACTCCAGTGTGAACTTTGCTAAGTTCCTTAACCTCACTGTGCAAAGTGGGGATAAAAACCTTATAGATTTAGCACAAATAAAGCACTCAGAAGAGCAATTGGCACAAGGTTAGCATCTAAGCATTTGCTATTATTATTATTGGTACTAAAAGTTATCTGTAAGCTTTTTTCCTTCTTCTTACTATGCAAAGTTTGGATTCTGAAGTGAACAGCTGCACGGTGTTATCATCTTTCTACACATTCACACATAAGAATCTTAATGATACATCACAATGAATAATTTGACGTTATTTAATTCTCCTTACTCTGAGCTATGGACAGCATCGAACCCAACTCAAGCAGCGATCCTGCTCTTCGAATTTCAGCGGCGAAGTCATTCATAAATAAAAAAACGGCTTCTTGTTTTGTATGAATCAATTCACAAGATAAATATTTAAATAAAATGTGGCTTCAATTGTGCTCTCTGATGATAATTGCTGGCTCACACTCTGATTCTATATCAATGTGTTTTCTTTTATTTTTTTCCCCAAGCTGACTAATGAACAGAGCTGTCAGAAGCCCATTGCTCATGATCTAGTGAGCAACACATTAGCAGTTTCACATAAATATAAAACCCGTATTCACTGCAGCTAGGGAAATACATGTGTAGCACACAAAAACTCCAAAATACTCCATTGCTACCAACAGATAAAAAATCCTGGATGAAAAATACAATTAGCTAAGTAACTGACACTCTCTTAACATAGGAATCACCCCTGTATCACCCCAGCTGTTAATAAATAAAAGATAAGCCAAAGAACAAGCCCCTTTGTGCATACAGTATCCTCTATTTTGAAGACCTCACAAAATTCTGTACTTGAGGTTGTAAGAAAAGAAACCATATTTACATAATTTGGGGATATTTACAATCCCAATGCTGCACAAAATCAAATACTCTTGAATTTATGCTTCATTCAAAGTGGGGAGAATACAGGATTTTCTACCTTTAAGACTCAAGATTCTTTTAAATGTCGTTTCATTCATATCCTTCACATCTCCATGGGCTGTTCTGATCCCAATGCTGCACAAAATCAAATACTCTTGAATTTATGCTTCATTCAAAGTGGGGAGAATCCAGGATTTTCTACCTTTAAGACTCAAGATTCTTTTAAATGTCGTTTCATTCATATCCTTCACATCTCCATGGGCTGTTCTTTTCCAATTTTACAGTTTATTCACTTCATGGAAACATATCAAGCCATTATCCTGCGCCTGGCACTGCTGGGGAAGATGGAGTCCAGGAAGAAACTTCCAGGCTCTGACAGTCATCAAAAGAACCAGCAGTGAGAGGTCACTGGCTCCCAAACCGCTGCGCTTGCTAGAAGCACTGTAAACTCTCCAACCGCAGCTCTCTAAGATAAATATTTAAATACAGTGTGTTTTCAATTGTACTCTTCGATGATAATTACTGGCTCACCCCTTGTAATTGTAGCAATGTGTTTTTATCTCCTTGTCTCATGCTGATTAATAAACTTAAGATTCACAAGATACAAAATTGTGAACTTTAGTGATAGAAGAGGAGATAAAGAGGAGATGCAACTATTCAAAGTCATCAGTCCTCACTACCTCTCTACCTTCTGATACCTCCTCTCTCAACTCTTCAGCCACATGGAGGGTGGGACATAGGAAGATGTTGCAAGTCCTCCACAAATCACACCTGTGATGCTTGCACGAGAAAGCTCAGGGCTCAAAGCAAACGTCCTTTGGGAGGTGGGTCTCTTGGCAATTCCTGAAGTCCCTATCTGGATTCTTCTGAAGAGGAAGGAGGTAGATCTTGTTACCAGTTCTGTCTAATCCATTCATACCAGTAACCCTAACCAAGTCAAAAGCACCCTTGCTTGGAAAATTCAAGAATAAGAAAATAATAATGCTGGATAGCACAGGAAGGAAGTCAGATAGGGACTCCCTCAATTTCTTTCCTCTTTGACCCCCAATTTCTACGTGGTAGATGAGATGATTGTCCAGAAATATTTACTTCCTACACTGTCACCTCCATGGATGGAGTGCACTTCTCCACCTCTTGACTTTGGGCTTGGCCATGTTTGACCCCCAATTTCTACGTGGTAGATGAGATGATTGTCCAGAAATATTTACTTCCTACACCGTCACCTCCATGGATGGAGTGCACTTCTCCACCTCTTGACTTTGGGCTTGGCCATGTGACTTGCTTTGGCTGATGGGATGTTAGCAGGTATGACATGATCAAAAGCTCAGAGAGTATTGGTGAGATTGGGTATGCTCTCTTGGGCACTGCCCTGAGAAAAAGGTGCCCGGTCTAGCCCCCTGGTCCCAGGAGGAGGATGACAGACAGGTGAAGCAGAGCCACCCAGCCAAACCAACCAGCCTGTCCCAGCCTCAGTCATCTAAGCTCTAGCCATCCTGCAGATGTGTGAGCTAAACAAATGCTTTTTTAAAAATGCCAGTGAAATTTTGTTGCTGGTTGTCATGTGGCAATAGCTAATGACACAACTTATTTTTGACTGTGCACATCCTGCTTTCCTTTGCTCCTGTCTTAAGGGAAGACACATTCCTTCTACCTTTCAAGGCCTTTAAAGCACTTCAAAACACAACAGAAAATATTCGTCGACTGGCTGAAGAGAAACCTCTGGACCCAAGTTCATGATTTCTCCAGGACTTCGATCCATCATCTCTCTCTTGCATTTGCTGCTGCAACATCGGCTTCTTCCACTCTTATCTATACCCCTAATCACCGATCCTCTGCTTCTGGTACAGGTTCTCCCACCTGCCCTTCCTCATCCCTCTTCCCATTCACCTCATTGATATGTGTCACCTGCCAGAAAGGCAGGAGAAATTGAATGAAGAACACATGAAAAGACTGTTCAAGAAGTATGAAACGGTCCACTCTGGCAAACACTGCCATTGGGCTCGATAAACAAGGGCCACCTCATCCAACCCCATGGCTATAGCATGCCCTCGTCTGCCAATGATTGTCAAATACACCTACACAGCCACCACCTACAGGTGACTCCCACTCAAATTCTCCAAGCTTGACTCATTACCCGCCATTTATATTTTCCCTTCTTGTGGTCTTTGTTTGGGTTATTGACTTGGGCAGCAGATGCTGATGGTGTCTTGTCTGTATTTCCTTGGGCCTTACCGTTATAGCATTCTTCAGACTTCCAGCTGCCAACAGGCTTGCTGTGAGAGCTGAAGCCCACCCTACCCCATGGGCCAGAAGTGCTCTAACTCCCTGCAAGGCACAGACCTCAACCAATGACCATAGGACATAGACCTGCTATGGACTGGATGTCCCCTCGAAGCTTATTGAGACTTAACCCCTACTGTAACAATGTTAAGAGGGTGGGAAGTCCTATTATGGTAATTGAAAGGTAGGGCCCTGAAGAGGTGATTAGATTGTGAGGACCATGCAATGGATTAAATAGATTAATCCATTGATGGTTTAATGGTGGTCAAAGGTGTGGTTCTGATGGCTTTTAAGGACAGTGCGTGAGGAGCTCACTCTCTCTCTTTCTCTCTCTGCTTTTGTCATCCACCATGTGACACCCTGTGTTGCTGTCACCACCCACCAGCAAGCCCCTCACCAGATGTGTTCCCTGGACTTTGGACTTCCCAGACTCTGCAACTGTAAGCAATAAATATTGTTTCCTTACAAACTACCCAGTTACAGACATTGCTGTTATAAGCAACAGAAACAGACTAATCTAGTACCCCAGCTCCCTTACCCCTCTAGGAGCAGGGGAATGTGTTAGGGGGGGATCAGGCTGACTCACATGTTCTACTCTGCTTCCCAGAAATCCCCAGTGGTCTCTCCAGTTATCCACAAGGTAGCAAGCTTCATAGCTGGCTTCCCTAGCCTGACTCACTTTTCCACTACCCTACCAGTGTTTCCTGGTATCACCTCCCAAAATAAACTACTTGTACAGGAAACTGACATCAGGGCTTGCTTATGTGGGAAACCAAACTGAGACAAAATGACTATCCATCCTAAGCTAGAAATCTCTGACTCCTTCTCTTTTACCACCCACATCTAATTGATTACACACACACAATAGTACTTTATTCATTCATTCAAAAAAATTACCAAGAACCTACATATACTAGGTGCAAGGGATGCAGCTGTGAACAAGACACACAGGGTCCCAACCTTCAGGGAGCTTACACTCCAAAGGGGAAGAGAGACAAAAAGGTGGACAAATGCATAGATAATATCATTACCCACAGAAATGAGGGAAATAAAACAGGGTGATGAGATAAAGAAATTGGGAAAGGCCATTGTAGGTAAAGTGGTCAGGGAAGGACTCTCTGAGGAGGTGACGTCTGAGCTTGGACCTGAAGAATGAGCCAAAACTATGAAGCTCTTGGGATGGAGGAAGAGTATTCCAGGTGGAGGGACCAGCACAGGCAAAGGCCTGGAGGTAGGAAGGAGCTTGGGTGTCCAAGGATGGGAAAGGAGGTCAGATTAGGTGAAGTACAGAGGACAGTGAAGAGGTGGTGTAAGATAAAGGGCCAGATCATGGAATGCCCTCGGGGCTATGATTAGGGGTTTGGATTTTATTCTAAGAACCACAAGAAGCCACTGATACCATTTCAATATGGGTGTGATATGATATGATTTAGATTTTAAAAAATCACTCTGACTATGGTATGGAGACTATTTTGGAGACTGCAAGAGTGGAAGCCTAGAGGTTCTTGTAATCTGACCCACTGTTCACTCACTGTTAGTTCTGACTCTCAGCACGTCTTGCCCATACACAAGTCTCCAACTCTGCCTTTGAAAGAGTGGAAGCTGCAGGCAAAATACAAGAAACAGGATCTGTGCTCCAGCAAAGCTTTTAAGCTAATGCAGATACAACAAAGTAGGAGGTAATGATAAAACAGTGCAGTGATGGTGGAGGTGATACAGCACAGAGTGGAGAGACACAGAACTCAGACCTAGTGAGGGTCAGGGAGAACCCTCCAAGGAGGGAATGTCCAAGTTGAAACCTGAGGGAGGAGTAGGAATTGGCCAGATATTTAAGTTCATGTGCAAAGGCCAGAGGGAAAAGAGCATGGTGTGTTTTGGGAACTGAAACATTGAGTCTGGCCAGAGCATCAAGGATGTAAAGGAATGTAGTGAGTGATGGGGCTTAAGTGGTCAATTAACACTCAGTGAATAAATGAGTGAGTGAATGAATGAGTGGTGAGACACACAAGCTAAAAGGAAGAAAATTATTTTCCAGTCCTTTAATATTGCCATTCTAGAACTTAAACTCTACAGTAGATCACAGCCTGACAAATGAGTTAAAGTCAGCTCAGGAAATATTTACTGAGTACCTACTACATGCCAAGCATGTGTTAATTAAGCATAGTAGATGAAGAGATCTGTAGACATGGCTCCTACCCTAGAGAAATTCACAAAGCCTAGTGACATTTGTACAACCACCAAAGACTCTGCTTTGACACTTCAATGACTATTATCAAAAGTGAAATATAAATGAAGCACAGGAATCTGTTTTCTGAACATGGTCTCTCTCTTTCTCATATATATATATGGAGTGTCAGCCTTATCTCTTTCTTTGGTCAGCAGTGAGAGGGTGATCCTATACCCTATAGTATATTTCCACTTTCCACTGCAGATTTCTCATTTCCTAACTGCACTGTCCGATATTCTTATTCTCTGTGACTTTGTTGTCCGACATGATATCCACGAGCCATGTATGGTTATGGAACCCTTGAAATGTGACTAGTTTGAATTGAGATGTGCTATAAGTGTAAAATATATACACAAGAATTTCAAAGACAGTATAAAAAATCTCATTTATAGTTTTTATATGGTTTACATGTTGAAATGATAGCATGTTGAATATATTGGGTTAAATAAAATAGATGGCTAAAATTAATTTCACCTGTTTCCTTTTACTTTTTAAAATGTGGCTATTAGAAAATGTAAAATACATGTGGATCTCCCACTTATGACTTGTACAATACAGCCAGTTCTACTACAATGCTTAGTTTGGAAATGCAAATTTGTTCCTATGTGATTGATTCCTTTTACTTTTTAAAATGTGGCTATTAGAAAATGTAAAATACATGTGGATCTCCCACTTGTGACTTGTACAATACAGCCAGTTCTACTACAATGCTTAGTTTGGAAATGCAAATTTGTTCCTATGTGATTGGTATGTTGAAGAATGATTTGAGCATAACACAAATATTTGCTTACATCTGCAAGAAACAATAGAAACACAGAAAATTGCACCCAGCTGAAGTGAACTGTGTCGAAATACACAAAACGCTCTCACATGCACACACCTAACACATTCCCAGCTACCTCAGTTTACCGCATGTATTTTACACCACACCTTCCCTATCTAGTGCTACAACTTTCTTTCCAATTTCTCACGACCGTCCTCCCACCTCGTCACAATAACTCACAAACAGCAACCCTTCTGAGGCCACTTCCATTAGCAAATGCCAGGTCTTTTCCAAGGTCAACTGCCATATTTATTGTAGTATTTACATATTTTTTAACCATTTTACATATGTAAAACTGGGCTATTTTTACTAAATTCCTATCTTTTTTTCTTATGGGTCATTGACCAAGTTTGTGAATGTTGTGGCCCTAACCCCACTTTCCTGGTAAGCCCTGTAGTTTTTATTGTGAGATCCTGCATATTGTAGTATTTTTTTAGAAACTCCTATGGCTGTATTTCTACTGCACAGTGCTGTCCCACAGGGCCTCAGTTCCCAAAGTAAATTCTGGCATCTTGAGTCTACTCTTCAGCCAGCTGCTTAATAGGATACCAGATCTTCCCTTAAAAGGATCTTTTTTCTTTTTTAAAAAAGCTGTATTTCTAAGGTACTGTCGAGCTACCCGCCACATAATCTATATGTATATGGCTAATGATTACTTTGATTTAATAACATTACTGCTCACATTGCTGTAAACCTGGAAACAACTGTTATGCATTTATGAGCAATGCTAGGGGGAGTGAAATAAATAAAGGGTCTTGCTGCTTTGAGGAAAATATGTTTGTCTATGGTCAAGATGGACAACAGTGTAACTATTTAGGAGGGCTTCTCCTTCAAATCACAGGGGCCACACTTACTATGACATCACTGGAGAAGTGCTAGAGCCTGGAACTGCTTCTGAGACGATCATCTTTTCTTTTTTTCTTAAGCCTAGCTTTCTCCCAGCACTGTCAAAATGGACCCTGGGGGCTTGATTGGAAAACCAGTGTAGAATATGGAGTCACTTAAATATAGACACTTCCTTAAAAGCTTTTGGTTCGATGTGAATGTAAGTCATTTTGATTACTCAATTTCTATATTTATTAGGAATGATAAACCAAAGTACTTGAAAATAATTTCAGTGGCGATGAACTGTGGCGCCTGATCGATGGGGGACACGGCAGTCAATTACCCTTTCACTTTATTTTGGTCCTCAGCAATCAGTTGGGATCAATACTCTCAATCTCGATTGATAGCAGAGAACAAATCACAAATAATTCTTGTAAGTGGGCTGTCACGGTGCAGTGTGCAGGTGGCTCCAACAGGTGTTGAGCTGTCCCTGGCACTTCCATGTGGGCCACTGGGACCAGGTAGGTGCTGTCGCGTAATAGCAGCAGTCATTTCAACATGAGTAGCCACGAATGGCCACTTCAGCCTGAGTGGATGTTCAGCATCCCAGCTGCATCTCCTTACATCCTCATCTGTCTTCTTAAAAATTTAGCTGCCTGAAATCATCTCAAGCTGGAAACTTGGAGAAATCAATTAATGGAGCAGGAGGAAGGAACTGGAAGGTAAATCATGCAAAACTCAACAAGAAAAAGGAAGGGCAGAATTGTAACTCAGAATGATACCCATATATTCTACATGTGCTATAAAAAGAAGGGGGGGGGTGCCTTTCCTAGAGAAGCAGACTCTGAAGAAAGGCTTACTGAACTCATACTTCACGTCTTCTTTCCGGGAGCAGAAAGACCCTTGGGTGGCAAGTGAGATCCCCCCAGCTCTGCCATGCAGACACTGAGTGACCTACGGTAAAACACATCACCACTTCACCTCTGGAAGGTGAAGTGGGCATTCATGATGATCAGGCTGGGATAGGCTGACAGTTTGCAAACTGGGTGCTCTGTATTTGGCATACTCTGCAGGGAGAAGAGGGATGAGGAGGGAAGGAAGGAAAGGGTTGAGGGAAAGCTGATATGATCCTCACTCTATATAAACAGGAGCTTCTCTGCTTGTTAATTTTTGTTGGGTACATTTGGCTTTATGTAAGACTTTGTTTGAAGGGGCAGCCTAATTAGTGTCTAGGAGTCTGAAGGCTGGAGCCAAACTGCCTGGGTGTGTATCCCAGCTTCCGTTTTCTAGCTGAGTGACCTTGGGCAAGTTACCTAATCTCTCTGTGTGTCTCAGTTTCCACAAGCGAGATATTGATAGAACCTACTGTAATGGGGTGGTTATGAAGATTAAATACATTACTATTTATAGTGTACCTAGAACAGCACCTGACATGTAGTAAGCCTGCAGAAGGGTTTGCTAAGTAAATAAAGCTGTATGCTGCCTCTCAAAAAGTTTTAAAGCTACAGCTCTAAACTAGGGGTGTGCAATTTTTTGACCTCACGTCTTTATCAGAAAAGAAATTCTGAGCATGCAATGCCTGTGTGTGGACTCCTGCATACACAACATACTATTGTTCTCATATATTTTGTGTTTTAAGGCATGCAAACAATTCTGTGATGGGCATAAAGTAGGGACATGCATCAGGAGTGAAGTTACACCTATTGCCTTGTTTCTCCTCCGGTGTTCTGGGCTCAGGTGCTAGCACTTGAAGCTTATGTCAGCATCCAGAGGAAGCAGTTGGGCGAGCCCTGGTTGAGCATCACCAGAAGGCTTCGGAAAGTTGTGGCAAAGAGACCCTTGCTCATCTCCATTTTTATTCAAGAAGTGATGTTTTGTGCATTCTCAAGTATGAAGAAAGCACCTACTCTATGCCATAGGGGCATAAAAAAATGAAGATGAACTCTATGGCCCTAAACAATAGCTGAGAGTGTCATGAACAATAAATACTAAAATCCTGGCCACAAGCCTTATACCAAAGGGTCTCTGACAGAGGGTCTATTCTAGAGTGTAAATGTCACAAAAAAAGAGAAGATACTCATGAGGACAGGAATGGTTTTTTTATGTTAGAATGCTAAGATTCAAAGCAATATGTGGAAAATCCAGGCTGGAAGTCCAGGTCCTCATAATCTGTGTCCAAGGGCATTTCCAATAACACCATGCTCAGGAGTAGTTACAGAGCCATGGAATGTACTGGAGGATTCCGAGATTTGGACCTGTTATGGGCAGGTTCCCCAGGCAACACTGCTGCCAGTTGGGGGATCATGAACTCTCCAGACTTACTGTGAGATAATAAAAGCCCTATTGTGCTGCACAGTAGGAAAGAGAAAATCCAGAATTATTGAGAAAGCATCACATAGACATAAAACATTTCATTTTTATCATGATGAATATCCAAGTCACTCTCCTCTACAGATGTTCTTAAGAGCTGATGTTTCTCTTAGGAAGTAGCTTCCAGAGCTGAGAACATTTATGTTATTGTAGCAGAAATATTGTGGGCTATCAGCTTGGCTCACATTAACCTCCTACCTGCCCACCTCATACGCAGAGTCACCGCCAGGCAGACAACTGCATCTACAGCTTCAATGTGCACACCAATGACCTGCGGATCTGGTGAAGATGGAGATTCTGATCTAGTAGGTCTGTGATAGCCTGAGAGAGGGTATATCTAATAAGCTCCCAAGTGAGGCTACTGATGCTGATCCAGTGACCAGACTGAGTGCCAAGGTTGTACCTAACTCCACCCCCTGTCCACAGCTGATTAGACTTGGAGTAAACACCTGATGACTGAGTCAACCTGTCTCTCTCCCAGAATTTAGAATTGGGTCGAAGACATTTTTTTCCCTCTGAGATGGTCTCTCAAATGTAGAGAGATCTAACAACTCAGGAAGCTGTGGTGGCCATTTTCTGCTGTGTGGATTGAGAAAAAGGGAAAACCAGGAGGTGCAGAAGAAGAATTGAGCAGGTATGCAAGATGAGTAATATCCCCCCTGCAGGGGGATTGCCTGGGTCCCTCGGCTTTTAATTCCAGAGTCCAGATCCTAGAATTCCATCACTTGAGTTTCACAAGACACCACTTCATCATTAAAAAAATTTTCTCTTTTTACTTGAGCTCATTGTAAGTTGCTTTCTATTACTTGCAACCAAAGAATCCTAACCATATAAAATTATAAACTGTAAACAGTCACCGAAGACAAGCACTGGTCCTTTTCATCTCAGATTTTAGCCAAAGCACTTCAAAGTTGCTTGTTAGATAATTAATGATCGAATGAATGAACATAATGCCCCAGGCATGGTGTTCTCCACAACTTCTCTGTGCCCAGATTTACAGAAATGCTTTTACTTCCTGCCTCACTGTCAGTCCTAGAAATCCAATTGTGAATGCAACACACCGACTGTCAATTTTTCTATTTATGCCATCTATTCCCTTGGCACTTTAATTTCATTCTTCATATCTGGCAAGGGAAAAAGGGATTCAGGGAAGGTGTATTTCCCCTTTAAATACCATGAAAGTTATGAATATATCTTTCCCAAACTGCCAAAATAATTGTTTCATTTACAGAACTGAAATTCTCTCGGGAGCATCCCAGTGATGTTCTAAATTGCTAACATCAGATATGCAGAAAACAAATATGGAGCAATCCATATGCTCCCAATCCTGAATTTAGCATCTCAGCTCAACAAAAACTTACATTTCAATCACTTTCAGTCAGTTTGGTGTTATGAGTATGTGCAGGGTTGAGGCTGGATCGAAGCCACCAGTCTGGAACCTTCTGCAGAGAAGGGCTCTGTCTGCACAGCCTGAGAGTTGCCATTTAGAGAGTTCACTTTAAATTAATACTTATAGGCTGCAGATTCCCAGTCAAAGGGGAAACCTGAGAAAGCACAGGCTATATGATTGCAGAAAGGGAAGGTGCCAAATTTCTTCCTCTTTTTTGTTACTACTCAAAAAGTCCTATTGCTTGGGCGATTGGGGCAAGGCCAGGCCTTTACCATTTCTCAAGGCTCCATTATGAAAATAGTATGTAAAAAGGAGCTTGGCATGATGGTGATAGTGATAGCTGACATGCATAGAGTACATCCTCTGTTCTAGGCACTGTTCTCAGCACCTTGCATGTGTTAACTCATTTAATCTTCAAAATAATCCTGTCATGTAAGTATCATTATCATCCCCATTTTACAGATAAGGAAACTAAGGCTGCTAAGATGGACTGATGTACTAATTAGGTGCAGCAGAAGACCTGTTGCTTTTTCCTGCCAGAAGTCATTCCCCTCCTTCTGCTAACAGTGGCTTGGTTTTCCTTTGGAGAACCACTCTTTCTCTCTGCACACTGCTAAGATGGACTGATGTACTAATTAGGTGCAGCAGAAGACCTGTTGCTTTTTCCTGCCAGCAGTCATTCCCCTCCTTCTGCTAACAGTGGCTTGGTTTTCCTTTGGAGAACCACTCTTTCTCTCTGCACATGGTTTTGCTGGGACAAAGGTCCTAAATGATACCCTAGGACCAAAAGGTCCTATCTAATTCAGTCGTTGTTGGACTGTGAGCTACATGAGTGCAGGCACTGGTCTTTTTCATACCAAACCCTAGCACAGGGCACAATTAAGGTGCTTAATAAACACGTGAAGGACAAACAAATGAACATAGCATACCAAGTGTAATATATCGCTTAGATGTCTTCTATAATGGCTGTGTGCTCAGCCACAGGAACAAGTGCCGGGAGGGGCTTATTCAAAGGAAAATCAAAAGAAGGTGAAATAGATGCTGTGAGGGCAAAAACATCCACTATTCACTATATCAGGGAAGGACAAAGGATTCTATTTGGCTGTGATATCATGTATTGCTCTTTGACTTAAATATTTCCAACTGGTCTTCATGAGTTGTAGTGAGTTTTATTTAAGTCGATTATGAACGGATTCTTATGGGGTGTAGAATGTGAGAGAGCTGTCCTTAGGACAGAAGAGATTATATATGCATGTTAGACCATGATGGTAGGAGATTTAGGAGACTGGGAGCATGAAAGCAGAGGAAATTTGGGAGATTCAGCCAATTCCTAGAGCCTTTATTGACTCAGATAAGTTTTCTCCTTTAAACAAGGTAATATTCTATTTAACTGAAAAAGTCATTGAATAGTGCAGTGTATAATGACTTACTTGGTCTGCTGTCCCCATCCCTTGAACTAGATTAAGCCACACTGAATGCAGTCTCCATTCAGTGCTTCTCCATCCTTTTGCCCAAGACCTAGCAACTGGATTTCTCAGCCCCGCCAGTGAGCCAAGCCCCCAGTCCCTTGTAGCTAGCTGTGTGACAGAATGGTTAGGGCATTTTGTTTGGCTTCAGGAAGAAATGATTTTTAGTCCTAACTATGCCACTCACTATGTGTTCTTCTTGGACAAGTTACTTAACCTCCTTGAGCTTCAGTTTCCTCATCTGTAAACTGGGCACAATAATATGTGTCATTGTGATGACTGAAAAAAAAAAATCTAGGAAAAAGACCTCATACAGCTCCAGGCTGTGGATGATGTTTGTTGAATAAATGAATGTTCCATGCCAGTGGCTGTCCCTAATTTTAGGTCCTGGACCTTCAGTGCTGCCCTATGCCCCTGTAGTTAAATTTTCTGGGTCTAGCTATGTCATGAATTGTAGAAGTATTCCAGTTAGAATACAGAGTGATTTGGTTGCAGGAAACAGAAAGCAACACTGGCTCAATTAAGCATAAAAGGGAATTTATGTGTGGGATAAGGGGGTACCTCAGAGAACTGAAAGACAAGCTAAACATCTGGGTCTAGAAAGTACAGGAACCAGGGTCAGGTTCAGTATAGAGGTAGCAGCCTCTGGTAACCTCTATTTTACCTTCTGTCTCTATTACATATGTAAGTTTAAGATACTTACTAGAAATCTATGTGAAGACATCACAAAGCAATTAGATACACTGATTCTGGGGCTGAAGTCAGAGATGAGAACTAGAGACATGAACTTGGGAGTCACTGGCATATGGAGCAGTATGTACACAATTCCCATGGATTGAATGGAATGTCTTTTTTTTTATTTCCAAGGAAAGGGTTTTTTTGGGGGG
>NW_007726155.1:318273-319663 GCF_000696425.1 Galeopterus variegatus | reverse complement strand
CACTGGCATATGGAGCAGTATGTACACAATTCCCATGGATTGAATGGAATGTCTTTTTTTTTTATTTTCAAGGAAAGGGTTTTTTGGGGTTTTTTTTTTTGCCATAAAACAAGACTTGATACATTTAAAAAGACTAAAATCATAGAAAATATGTTCTATGACCACAATAACAAAAGGAAATTTAGAAAATGCACATGTGTGTGGAAATTAAACAACACTCTCCTAAATAAACAATGGGTAAAAAGAAAAGTCACAGGGAAATTAGAGAGTACTTTGAGATAAAAGTCAAAGCACAAGATATCAAAATTTATAGGATGCAGGGCTCATGCAGAACTTAGAGGAAAATTTGCACTTGGAAATACCTATATAAAAAATAAGAAAAGTCTCAAATCGGTAATGTAAACTTCCACCTTAAGAAAATAGAAAAAAAAGGGCAAACTAAACCAAAAGCAAATATAAGGAGGAAATAACATAGATTACAACAAAAATATAGGAAATAGGGAATTAAAAAACAGAGAAAACCAACAAAACCAAAAGCTGATTCTTTAAAAAGATCAACAAAATTTGCAAACCTTTCTCTAGATTGACCAAGAAAAAAAGGGAGAAGAACAAAATTACTAAAATCAGAAATTAAGCTGGGGCAGTATTACACTGTCACGTCTTTTTGTGATGGTAAGATTTAGTTTCTTTCTCCTTCTCTTTTGCATGTTTGTTCTACCAGTGGGTTTTGCTCTGTTTTGTGTATCTGTGGTAGTGATCATCGTTTTTTGGATTCCAGATGCAGGATTTCCTTGAGGATTTCTTGTAGAGCTGCTCGTGTGGTAGTGAACTCCCAAAGCTTTTACTTGTCTGGAGTATACACTACTTTTCCCTCATTTCCAAAGGATAACCTTGCTGAGTATAGTATTCTTGGCTGGCTGTTTCCTTCTCTTAGTATTTTGAATATATCATCCCATTTTCTTCTGGCCTGTAGAGCTTCAGCTGAGAAGTCTACTGTTAGTCTGATAGGGGCTCCTTATAGGTAACTTGATGCTTTTCTCTTGCTTATTTTATGATTCTCTTTGAGCTTTGCCAGTTTGACTATAATGTGTCTTGGAGAGGATCTTTTGAGTTGAATCTGTATGGGGATCTTTGAGCCTCTTGCATCTGAAAGTCCATGTCTCTCCCTATACCTGGGAACTTTTTAATTATTATTTTGTTGAATAGGTTTTCCATGCCTTTTCCTTTTTCCTCCCCTTCTGGAATACCCATGATTTGAATATTTGTGTGCTTAAGGTTGTCTGCTAGCTCTCTTAGGTTTTCTTCATTTTTTAAAATTCTTTTTCCTTTTTTTTGTCCACCTGGGTTGCTTCTAAAAGACTATATTCAAGATCAAAATTTCGGGCCGGCC
>NW_007726155.1:313897-316780 GCF_000696425.1 Galeopterus variegatus | reverse complement strand
GGCCGGCCCCGTCCTCTTCTTATTCTGGTCTCTGCTGGGTCCTCTCCTGTGTCAATGTAGTCAAGTGTCTGGTGGGCCAACTGCATGGTGACTGTGGCTACTGCTGTGGTGTTGAGCCACTACTGTGGCAGCCATGGCTATGGTGGTGGCTGTGGTGGGCCACCTGCACAGAAATGATGTTTTTGGCATGCTCCTTGCCTGCTTCTGGGCAAGGGATGCTTCCCTCGGCTCATGCCTTAGGACCCCAGGCATGCTCTGTTTCTTACCCTCTTCTAGGTGAGGAATGCTACCCTTGGTTCCTGCCTTAGGGCCCTAGGCATGCTCTGTTTCTTGCCTGCCTCCAGGCAGAGGAGGTAGCCCTTGGCTCCTATGTCAGGACCCCAGGCATGCTCTGTTTCTTGCCTGCTTCCAGGCAGAGGGGGCAGTTCTTGTCTCTGGCCTTAGGATCCTGGGCATCTAAACTGAATGTTTGACTTAGCTTCTCTCACTCCTGTGCAGCCCAGAAAATGAACAAGGTCCCAGACACAGTATATGGCATATAGTAATGCTTCAATAAATATTTGTTCAATTCAATAATGAAACCCTTTGCCCTCTGGTTTGGGGAAACAGCCATTCATTAACAACTATTTTAAAAAGTATATGTCTTTAATGTAAATAGTTCTCTTTCTTAAAAAAAAAAGTCTGAACAAATTTTAAAATACACAGGCACTTCTTTTGCAGTTTTCAGGAATAATGTTTGATTTGTGATCTCTTTGGCTGATGATTGTGCCAAAATCCAGTACCACTTGACACTATGCTATGTTACATAAGCAGAACAGGAGTGACACTACCAGATGTGGTGTGTCACAGTGAGGATCAATCAGCTTGCAAAACAGGAGAAGAGGTTCAGCCTAAAACCAGGCATTCAAAGTGAGTTTCAAAATTGCCAACCTCTATTCAAATTACTCTGGCGGCATTTGTAGAAAAATGTGGTCGTGCAAGGAGGTAAAATTATGGCTACCAAGATAAGATTCAGGCAGCGATTTACCTTCAGCTGACAAATGTTTTCCATGCAGAATAATCTTCAGATCTTGATCATCTCAGTAACATGCAGGTATTTAGGAACTGCTGATCCTAACTGGGAAGCAACCCCCTGGCATATCTACAGGTACAATACACAACTGGGGGGTGGGAGACATTGGAATTTATCTTTGGGTGATAGCACTGGAATCAGCTTCTCCAGCCATGCAGTCACAAGTACAGAAATTTGGGGACATGTACTTGGTATGGGAAGATTTCAAAAGCTTCAACTGTGTATGACATTCTGTTGGCATCTGCCTCCCATCACCTCTATGATTAACCGTAGGTTATGAATCCACTGGTCCCATGGCCACAGCCTTGACATTGAATTGAAATGGCCTCGTCAGCATAAGCAGAGGCTGCAGAACTCAAAGTAGAGAGGGCAAGGCTTCATATACCTATTTTCAGTGTTTCCCTGGAAAGTGAAACCTGTTCACACTAAAATCACTAGTGTTTCTTCTCAGTCATCATACCAATGCCTGGATTCACGTTGGCTGTATTGGTGGATGCTAAAGTATCTGAATTTGGCATTAATAATATTTCAAGAAACCAAACAGTTTCTGGAAGGCATGTGAGAATTTCCAATTACTTGAGTTGAAATTTCAACTTGGAAAACTAGGACATATTTGCCTACTTTGAGAAAAGATAACCTAGACAGTTTAAAAAGCTGGTAATCCAACTCAAATTGTGTGGGGAGAATTTAATTTACTCTCTCTTCCAAGTTTCATCATTGGGTTTGGAACTTCCTTACGAAGTTAGAGGAGGAAGGGACCACTATTTCTTCATATTCTTTTTTATAGTGGAAAATCATATCTTTGGGATGGATTCCACAAAATACTTTCTTAACCTGGTGCTATGTTGAGTCACCACCCACATCCAGATATGAATTTCCACAGGGTATGTGGGCTTCCACTTGTCTTCATAGATGATGTAAAAAATCATTTTCTTTGCTATTGTATCACTGAAAGACTTACAGATCAAAATACTTGCTAAAATTTCTGCTTCTGGGTGTTTGCAAAACACAAGAGACATATTTCCAATGATAGTTAATGAAGAAAACTAACATACCCCTCATGATGCATCAATAGCATTTTTCTAACAAATTCCACTGCAAAACTGAAAGCCAGAAATCTTTTCCAACAGACAATAATTTCAATTGCCCTAGGGTTTTTGAATGAACCATATATTTGATGTAAAACCATATTTCAGTAATGCATCCCATTTTTAAACTGTTTTAAAGTTATCATGGCCCTATTAGACACTGCTGATGACCACTATTAGCAGAATATTTAACCTTGATTTTTCCTGCTACCATGGCTTGGTGTATGTCATAATCCACTATCAATTGGTGACTCTCAGCCACACAAGTTATCTTTATTTAGCCAAATCACATAGCTTTCTAGCATTTGCTCAGGAAATAATTAATGCAATAAAAAGACTTTAAGTTTATTTAAAGGCCATGAACTCCTCTCCTTCCATTTTATCACTGGGAGTACATACAAGGCACAACATGTTCTAGAAAGTCCAAATGGAGCTGATAAAAAGCTACATTGCATGACTATCCATGAATGGGTCAAACTATAGCTACTGCATCTTAGCCTCTGGGCATTCAACCAAGCCTTCAATTTAGATAAGAAGAAAGAACATATTTCCTTCCAGAAGATGTGAGGTTGTTTCAACAAGTAGCCCAGTTTATCAAACATAGAATGTACACAATGGAAATCATGGTCAATAAGATTAAAAATACGGTAGATTAGGGTTATTGACAGCCTTAAAAGCTTGGTAAGGAGAATGAACTTCATTTGGAAGGCAATGAGGAATCAT
>NW_007726155.1:309092-313280 GCF_000696425.1 Galeopterus variegatus | reverse complement strand
TGACAGCCTTAAAAGCTTGGTAAGGAGAATGAACTTCATTTGGAAGGCAATGAGGAATCATTAGATGACTCTCATTGCATGGGACAGCCTGGAGCGATGAAGCCTGAGAGTGGGGACAGCAGTAATGAGGGTGAGGGAGGCATTATCTGTGGGGGTGAAATAAAGAACCCTGAGGGACAGGGACCCTACTGCCCTCCGTGACAGCTGGAATGAGAAGAGTGTTGGGTCAGAGATGACTGGTTTCAATTCCCTGGCAGGAAAAAGGAGAAAGGGAGGAGGAGGTGGTGTTGGTTAGAGAGGAACATGTGGGGTTCTGTTTCGAACAGCCTGAGTTGGAGGAGCCTTTGGAACATCCAACTAGAAGCTCAGGTCTTGTTTCTGAGGAGAAAAGACACCTTGAGGGTCTAGATGGTGGAATGGCTGGGATGGAGGTACCATTTAGGCTCTGCGAGGGAACAGAGGAGTGGAGCATAGAGAAGAAGGCTGAGGCCGGAACCTAGCAGGAGGAAAAGGTGGTCAGTGAAGGGATGGAGTTAGAGGAGGAACCCCAGAGCATGCAGTGACAGGGACACCAGGGAGGGGAGCGTTGCAAAAGTTGCAATGATGCTAGTTAGCTCATGCAGAAGAACCTAGAAAGCCCACAGGATTTGTTAATTAGGGGCTGGGTTTATTTCTGTGGGGTCAGATGAAAAGGAAATAAGGAGAGAAGATGATAGCCGGAGGCATAACCAGCTGTGGCGCTCCAGCGCGATGGGCGGTGAAAGAAAGAAGACAGGAGGGTGGCATGAGGACAGCCCCGGATGGAGCTTCCGCGGCGCAGGAGCCGAACAACGGGACAGCGCAAGGCCTGGGTGGAGTCGGTGCTTCCATTGCACACATGGCACTGTAGAAACACCTGGCCACGGCGTCCGGGCTGAACAGGGAAGCATCGAAGCCAGAATAGAAAGGATAGAAACCACGAGAAACCAAGGGGAACCCGCTTGGAGGTTGGAGAGGAGGATAAGGTATGGATATATATGTCTTTTTGTTTGTTTGCATGTTTTTCTTTTGGTGTGTGTGTGTGTGTATATATATATCGTTTTGAGTGACTAGTGAAATAGTCACAAGTGATATGTTGTATATGGAATTTTTAAAACATTGAATTATTTGGTGACATTTAAAAATTGAGAATACTTCCTGTTCCCCCTGATTTATCAGGATAAGTGAGATGACCTAAGGCACTTTACTGCTTGGCAGCAATTGGCAGCTGCCTGGGGGTGACTGCCTCCTTCGGATGGCACAGGCACTCTCCTCTGCCCTGCTCTCACCATTCTCTGTGTCTACCCCAGCCCACCCCACTCATATGACCCCCCTTGGCCCCTTTAAACACATGAGTTTGCAACCCCTGGGCTGAAGGTTCTAATTAGTCAGTGAGAAGGAAAGAGTAGAAAGCAATGTACGTGTAAGGGATTAAGTTTAGAGGCAATTTCAGAGCCAGATCTCAAAGGCTACCTTATTTTTAATAACCCATACATTTCGAATGTAACTTCTACATTATATCTCTTCTAAAATATAAACACACATATACAATATAAATAACGACGGGTCCACATTCCCTTATTCACAAGTCTGAAATTTACTAGCTCTAAGGTACAAAGTTTTGTTTTTGAAAATTAACTCAATGTTGGCAAGACCTGTGGGAGTCTTTAAAAGATAAATTTATCCCACTTAGTGTGAATATTCACATTTCACTGCAGAAATATTAATGCATCTGTTATGGGGCATATAGTATCTGGTTTATGCACCATAGTATCTTCATAAAATCCCCGAAATTCTAAATTCTGGCACTAAGGGTTTCAAGTAAGGGATTGGGGACTCTTAAATATCTACTTTCACCTACTTATGTTAAGATATAACTTTTTCCATTTGAGAAAAAAAATGTGCCCTGTTGGGAAAAAAAAAAAGGTGGGGGGAGTTCTAAACCAATGTTTTCAAAATAACATCTATGAAGACAATAAGCGATAGCTGGGGGGGTGTAATTCAGTATTCACAGATGAGCAAGTAGCTGGAGGAACAAAGCAGGCATGTGATTTCACAATAGTGTTTTGCCAACAGAAAGCAGAGGACACAAGTTTATTAAGAGCAAATCATTTTTCTTTTCCCCACCCCCAGACAAACCTCCTCTTCACGTTCCTCACACACTGAGAAACAGACATCTTCACTCCCCAGTGATCTTACAAGAGGAGGTGAGAAGCCTCAATCATACTCAAGTCTACTTGCTAGAGCAAGACAGGTCATTTCTCCATTTCTGTTCCACAGACTCTCTGGCATATGGCTTGGCCAAGACACTAGCTGAGCCTGTCTTCCCCAAATTGAAGCTTGACCCACCCAAGAGATAACCCACCAGCTTTTGTGTCAGCTAGAAGTCGGGCTCTGCAGGCTTCTGAGATCACATTATCATGCATGGCCTTTCCAGATGACAACATCCCCTGATGCATTTCTGACCAGACTTAGACTAGTACTGTCAGTTGCCTGAAGTTCCATCTACTTTCTTTAGTGGGGAGGAAAATCATTAAGGAAAGGAGCCTGGTGTTACCAGTAAAGCCAGGCTCCCCAATGACCTCCTCTTAGCCAAGGACAGGCATGCTATTTGCAGGGATGCTAAGCATTTCAGAAAACCATCCCACGGATATTCCAAGCAGCACCCTGCCATTCTCCCCTGAGTGTATGGTATTGAACAGGGCCTGCTTGCTAAGCAGAGAAAAGCATGTACCTGTTTCTACACCAAGCCAAAGAGAGGATCTGCTTGGTATCACGATAGCCTAAGATCTTCAAACTGAGATTTTTAAAAAAGCTTTTCTATGAAACCAGAGAACACAGTGGCAAATTCTGTTTTTTCGACTGAACCTGAAGCAATGGAGCCCCTACAAAGGATTTGGATGAGGTTTTTCCTCCCTTCCCTCCTCTTTAATCTCAAAGGGATTGCCACAAAACCAGGGCCACACTGGCAGAGGTAGCAATGAGCCCTTCTCAAACAGAGTATGGGGGAAAAAATGCCCTGCTGCATCGATACTCCAGAACACTTGTTATTCCCCAATGGCCATCTGTAAAAGGCAATGCTTGCTCTGTAACAAACAAGCAGATAAACGTGCTGGCAACTCCACAGCCAGGCCCTGTGGGGTTGGCTACTCAACTGAGAACACCTACATGGCCCCTCCCGGAATGAAGGAAAGCAAAGAAAAATGGAAAATGGTTAAACACAGTTTCCATCTTGTCCTTAGTTGTATATGCCTGAGACAGAACCGAGAGTGGAAAATCCTTTCTATCTTTGCACTTGTGGTTTCAGTCTGATTTCTCTTTTTCTTATTGTTTTTAAAATCTTTTCTTTCAGGTTATATTTGAATTCATTTTTTCTGAAAATGTAAAAGGACCTGTCCACATTGAATCCCTGGGTAGCTTCTCACTGATTAAAGTCCAATGCGGACTTTAATGCAGTTTCCTAGTTAATGTACCTTCGTGGGAATAATTCCTCTATGCTCACCCACAAACCTGGCAACAGACTGTTCATTCTTTCAGTCCTTATACCATATAGCAGACTCCTTCCATAATTTATGTTACAGTGCCATCTTATGGTAGTTTATGACCACCGTTTACGGGTGGAAAAACTGTGCTGTCTCTTTGGCGTTTTAAAGAAATATATGGGTTTAAAAATCATCTTTAATTAATCACAGCTGATAAATGTGTCAAAAATGGTGGCCTGTAAATAAGAAAGCTGTTTCAATGTGGTCGGCTAAAGGCAAATGCTACACAGAGTCTTTGAGCAGCCACACAAACTTAAAGACAACTGATTTTTTTTTAAAGGCATTTGTGTTCTTATTTGGTGACTTATTACTGCATAAGCCGACATTTCAAAAGGCAAATGCTACAGAGAGTCTTTGAGCAGCCACACAAACTTAAAGACAACTGATTTTTTTTTTAAAGGCATTTGTGTTCTTATTTGGTGACTTATTACTGCATAAGCCGACATTTCGGAAGCAGAGTTCATTGCGAACATGATGACGTATTTGGGAAGAATATCAGAGGGAAAGTCATTTCTAAGTAAGTGATTTGTGGCTTCATTGCATATCATTTCTCCCTCCTCATCTCCAAAAAAAACCCCACAAAACTCCCTGGGCCCATATCAGCATGACACAAGGAAACCCAACCCCA
>NW_007726155.1:305927-308410 GCF_000696425.1 Galeopterus variegatus | reverse complement strand
GAAGTCTGCCTGCCAATTTTTGGAGGCTTTAAGCCTTGTTTCCTCTGTCTCCTCCAGGTTTCTTTCCACCCACAAAGTTAACGCGCATCGTGAATGGGCCTGAATTTAATTCCTTCATCAGGACTTGCCAGTTCTGTGGCTGCTCTGCCACTCACTCTCAGGAATTCATAAGGAAAAAGGTGGTTTCAATTCCAGGTTTGTTTGGGGGGTCTGGGTAAAGGAGGTGAGTTCATGAGATGGGGATCTGGGAAGTTCTGGGGTGCTAGTGAAGATTTTTACTAAAGCAAATGCCCCATCCTTTTAAACGACAAAACAGTCTAATAGCTAGCAGAGTGATCTGCGTCTCACTTCCCCATTCTAGAAGGCTTTGTTCACATCCCATCCTTTTTCCAGACTGCCCCATTTAATCCGTCACCACTTCTAGAGGATCAAGAAGAAAAGTTTGAGCTGATGGTGTGAGGCTGGGAGGGCATCCCTCAATCTACAGACGCCCCTAGTCCCTTCATAAAGAAGATGCAGAACACACAGTGATTCGTAGTGAAGGGAAAAAAGCAATACGCATTTAACCAGATGAAAAATAAGAACTTTGGAACAAAGGCAGTTAAAAAAAAAAAAAAAAAGCATCTGAATGTCAAATATTTCTCGGGTTCCTCCTACCCTCTCACAGTTGAAATGCCTTCCTTTTTAACTGCTGCATTTTCAATCATGGTAGGGATCACGATTTCAAATTAAACATTTCTAATAAATCAGGGTGAGTTCCATTTGCTTGGTTTCTGCTTTTATTCTCTTATCTAGTGCCCTTTTCCTCCCTCACCCCGCCCCCCACCTCTGTTTTGCTTAACAACTTACCTTTGCTGACCTTTATCCCTTCTCCTGTTTGGGGGCTGTTCTTGCTTCAGTCCCTTGCATTTAAAATATTCTTCTCTCTTTGACTGTCATCCCCAAATCAGCAGAGGCACGCCGGGTGCCCACACTCCCCCAATCTTTTGTTGAGTGTATGTTTGTGTGTCTGTTAATGTTCTGATTAAAGGGGAGAAAAACAATATCAGAGACTCCAACACATTCAGCTCAGAGTCTGAACTGACTGTACCCATTAGGAATTCTTAAAGTGCAGATCGACTCCACAGAGTGACTTTTTACAGATGCAAAAGTGACATCATGGCTTGCTTCACCCCCATCCCATCTCCCAACATGTATGGTTTTTCATTGCTGTTCCAATTTAAATTCCTCCATTTACTAGTCAAAAGAGATTATTTTTCTAATATCCATCCTGCAAACTCCATCTGGGATTCCCCCAAACAAGCTGTGTTCTTCTGTGTCTCTCACAGGCAGGAATTATAAAAAGTCTGCAATGGGAGCAGAAAGGAGGTCAGACCTTCTTGGTCCCAAACCGAGAGTTTTAATGCCTGGAAACGCACAGGGTAACTGAACAGGGAAGATGAAATAAATACCCGCCTACATGTGATTTTTTCCCCCCATGCAGCCTGCTGATCCAGTGCAAATCGCCTCGGGAAAACCCAAGTTACAATCCTCAAAAAAAAAAAAAAAACCACAAGCGAGGAACAGCTACTATACTCACAATTACCCTACGATGTTCACGCATCACAGGATTACTATCCTTCCAAGCTTTCGGCCTGGTGTCTTGTGTGAACAGAAAACCAGATGGGAGTTTTGGGGGCTAAAATGGATCCACCAATTATTTATAGATTCGTACTAAAAATCATGTGAACCGCCTTCTGTGGAGTTCCATCTTCTGAGAACTTACTTGAAATAGACATAGTTGTGGAAAGTCATTTAGAATAATCCTGAACGTGGCATCGCAAGTAGGGAATAGTGGAGTTAAACCTAAAGAATTTTAGAAGCCCCTTCAAAAAGAAGGGCAGAGTTCTAGAACTATCTTTTGGAAACCTGTAGAATGAGATGGTATGGTTCAATTTTATATTCTCTTGGTTTTATTAGCATTGCCCCTAGACGTTTTTTCCTTCTGGAAAAACCTTTAAAATTTGGCATGACTGTCCGCATAGCTAGGTGTCACCAGTTTTGGAGTAGAAGGAAATTGTTCCTAGCGCCTTACATATGATAGGCATTCAGTCATCATTTATGGAAAAGATGAAAGAATAAAAACTGACCTTCTTTTATTAGTACTAAGTATATGACTGTACTGTTTGAGAAAGTTTCCTTAAGTTCTCCATTTTATTTTTTTAACTTTGACATATATTTAAGGTTTGTTTTTGTTTGTTTTTTTTGGGGGGGTGAGTGGGGAGACAACATTTCTTGAAGGATTCCTTTGTGTAACTACTGTACTAAATACTTTACCTGTATTGCTTCATTTTAACCTTATGACAACCAAAAATTTTTTACATTTTACTGTGGAATAATAACCTGGTTGAGAGAGGTTAACCAGCTTGCCCGGGGTAACCCAGACAACCAACACCAGAGTCCAAGCCCCAACTACTCCCAAACACTGCTTGTTCTGATATGAT
>NW_007726155.1:303369-305782 GCF_000696425.1 Galeopterus variegatus | reverse complement strand
TACTAAGTATATGACTGTACTGTTTGAGAAAGTTTCCTTAAGTTCTCCATTTTATTTTTTTTAACTTTGACATATATTTAAGGTTTGTTTTTGTTTGTTTTTTGGGGGGGGTGAGTGGGGAGACAACATTTCTTGAAGGATTCCTTTGTGTAACTACTGTACTAAATACTTTACCTGTATTGCTTCATTTTAACCTTATGACAACCAAAATTTTTTTACATTTTACTGTGGAATAATAACCTGGTTGAGAGAGGTTAACCAGCTTGCCCGGGGTAACCCGGACAACCAACACCAGAGTCCAAGCCCCAACTACTCCCAAACACTGCTTGTTCTGATATGATTCAGAATTGAGAAATGCTGCCTTCTGCTATTACTCATAAATCTAAAAATCAAGATGGAAGAAATTTTTGGAGAATGGTTGAGGCCATTAAAATTTTTTAGACATGCTTACACTTTCATAGCCAAAAAACCATTTAAGGGAATCAGAAAAAGCTTTTGCCTTTAAGTTTTGGGGTTTTTTTAAAATTTTTAAAAATAAACAGAGTCTCCTGGAAAACATGAATAAGGGTCAGATGCCTATTGCTCTAATCTGCTCTCTGCAGGCTTTCTTCCCTACTGAGTCCTAACAGACTCAGTTGGTCCACAAGCTACCTAAAGCATTTAAAAAATAAAGAAAAATGTAGAGATGAACTTGTATTTGGTGACATCAATACCTAAGTTAGGATGCTAATTCTAAAATAAGCTATTTATGATTTAAATTTTTTATTGATATCCATTTGAACATCACTATACATGTGGGAAATTTAAAACTTTAATTAGCATTTACTCCCTACTTGGAAAAAGTCTTCATTCATCAAAAAAAAATGAATATTTTGCCACTCAGTCAAACTCGCTTGGAATCAAAACAAACTTTTACATTTTCCTGGTTAACTATAATTCTCAGGGAAAAAAGCACTCAGTTTTCTAGATGAAAAGGGAACAGTGGTATTCCAGGGTACCCCACTCCCCACACCCCATATAGGTGTTAACTAGGCCATGTACAAAGATCTAGAGAATTGATACAATTTTAGGCCCTCTATATAGTTTGAATAATGTCAGTTGGAAGAAATAAATTTTCTAAAAATTATAATAAAGCATGCATTGAGTTCTCAATATCTACTTTCCAAAGGGGCATTTTCAAGTCAATCACCTACAATTAAAGAAGGCCTTGTTCTTATGATGCTTGGAAAGTTGCAAATATGGAAACATATCTTTCCTCTCAGTTTTAAATCCCTTCGTGCCACAGTGTATTTTCTCACTGTGGTGGCATGGAGCGTTATGGGATTGTGAGTGTGTGTGCATCCTCTGCTAATTCTTTGCACTCCAGTTGAACACCACCTTAGCTCATCCTTGACAAGAGAGTAAAGGTCGAATAATGGATGGGGTCCATTGTATTTTCTTGTTTAGGAAAATAAATCATCCTTAAAACTTTTATTATGTTCTATGTAAAATGGAAGCACATCACTTGTTATGTTTTCCTCTCCTGAGTTGGTTTGGCCAGGCGCCTCAGGCTGGAAAGAACAGCCAGGGGTTGCCAAGCAAGAGCTGGCTGGATTCCGTGCCCGTTCCTCTAGGGGATGTAAACATCCTGCCCTGGAATACTTCACCAACCTGTAGCTAGAAAACTCCCGTGTGCAATGGTGCAGCTGGGAGAACTGGAAATCATGAGTCACAGCCCTGACAAGGCCCTGCTAGGTAACGAGGAGGTCAAATGTTTAAGCTTCACACACCCCAACCTGGCCCCCAATACTCAGATAGCACTGACCTTAGCAGAGACGCATCCGGAAATCAAGTGCAGAGGAAGGGCAAGGAAGTCTAAGATTTATGAGGTACCCACATGCCAATACCATCAGGCACTTTCACACGCATCATCTCATGTCATGTTGAGTAGGGCTGGTCAGTGGTTATGGTCATGGATTCTAGAGTGAGACTGGGCCACACCACCCACTAGTTGGGCACTCTTAGGCCATCTGCTTAATGTCTCTAATTCTCAGGATTTTCATCGGCTAAATGGGGTGGACCAGTTAAAATACTGAAATCCTTTCATACCACATGGGTAGGAGCAGTTACCCCAAGTCCTGGAGAACACACCATCCCACTGTCCTGGCTGAATCAGCCGCTCCCTGGGAACCACCCCATACTCCAGGAAAGTTAAGAGAGACACAAGCATAAAAAAGCCTCTAGGTTCTGTCCAGCAGCAAGGGTTGGTTTGCTCTCATTGACTGGTACCCACATCATCCCTGTTGCTAGCTAGCTTTATAGGGCTGTCTTAGGCACAGAGGTGGATTATACAAAGCCTATCACAGGGCAAGCCCCAAATAAATGATGATTATAGTTATGTCCACCATACAGGTGGGGCAAGATAGGCTAAACA
>NW_007726155.1:290830-302682 GCF_000696425.1 Galeopterus variegatus | reverse complement strand
CATGGAAATTGCTTTTCTCGAGTCTGAATGGAACAGGCTCGTCTCAGCTATGGAATTGAGTATGACAGGGGCACAGCTCCTCTTCTTGACCATAAGTTGACAAGATGCTACTCTTATGTTTGGATACTCTGAATAAACAGTGAATTGTACCTCTGTGGTTCTCTGTGAACTCTGAGGGTGGGGGTGGGGGAAGACAAGTGTGGAAAGATTCAATACCTAATTTCATATTGCCAATAACATTATGAATATTTCTTTA
This sequence comes from Galeopterus variegatus, assembly GCF_000696425.1. Lineage (NCBI taxonomy): Eukaryota > Metazoa > Chordata > Mammalia > Dermoptera > Cynocephalidae > Galeopterus > Galeopterus variegatus. The sequence continues at coordinate 302,426 of NW_007726155.1, read as the reverse complement.
AAAACTTTTATCAAGGCAGAATACTATCTGCATATATTAAAAACAATAATGGCTCACCAATTAGAAATATGATTCTCATGTTGTGGTCACAACCTAGATCCTATACCCTGCTCTCTAAGACACAGTCTTCTGATTCTATATCCTACTTTTCTATCAGCCATTAGCACTTGAGTCTGAAATAGTCACCCAGGAGCAGGAGGGTGCTTCTATGGGAATAGAATGTAAGGCAGTTAAGTTTTGTTAAGGGAGAGAAGAGATAGAAATATTTTGGGGGAAGGAGGAGGCCAGAGCATAGATTATTTCAGAAGTAATTGAGGACTTTGCTATGCATCAGCATTGCCTGGAAGCCTGTTGTAAGGCTTCTTCTGTTGTAAGGATCAGGGTCTGTATTTTAATCAGACGCCCAGGCAATTTGTATGCACGTTGCTGTTTGAGAATCTCTGCTGTAGGGGGCCCAGCCTCTGCTCACACTTGGTGGGTTGAAGTTGGTGGGGGGTGGTGTGAGCAGAAAATGAAGTTGTAAGAGATGGGAAGGTACCCAAGTGGTTTGACTAAGAGGTTATCCTGTCTGAATCGGCTGGAGGAAAAAAAAAAATCTGTTCCTGGATGATGAGCAGGCTGTGGTTGCAGTTGCACACAGCATGATGGCCATCTGTGTATAAAAAGTGAAGTTGAAAAAAAAGCAAGCAAGCAAGCAAAGAAAAGAAACACTGTGCAGGAGTGCGGAATCGCTGCAGAGGCTAAGCGCAGCCAGGTGTTTAAGCGGTAAAGCCGGTCTTGAAGATCAAAGGCAAGTCGATTGTAAAAGAGAACATCTTGCCCACCAAACCCGGGCCCTCAGAGTGGAGAGAGGGCAACATCTGAATAGACCAGATGTGAGCATCCAAGGGATCCTTAGAGCCTAGAATAAACTCACCTAAATAGTTCCGTGGCATTAAGACCTCATCATCTGCCAGGCCCACCACTACATACAAACATGGGTTCTGTCACCCAGCTGAGGTGGCAGCAATTTTCTGTTCCTGTGGTAAATTGCCAGCTATTAATTATAGGACAGATGCTGAAGCCCAAAAAGTAAGTTCTGTTTTGTGGATGACAACGGAATATAGTTTCTGGAGAGTTGTGGGAGCACTTCGAGTTAACCAGACTGGGGCCATGGCAGGTGCTGCCTCCTGCACACCTGACGCAGGGCAGCCAGGTTATGTTTATCAAGAGGAACAGGGGGCTCCAGCTCTGAAGCTTCCACCCCTCGTGCCCATACCCCAAACCATCACTCCATCAGCAGTCCAGCAGAATCGCGGGGGACTGGCAGGCATACGACTGTTTCATCAACTTGTGAATTTTCCACAAGTACAAGCTGGTCTCCTCTTAATTGCCCTCACAGAGATTTTCATAAATACATTTAAATATAATAATTATTATTGTTCTTTTACTTTGTTCTTCTAGATGGCACTTTTCCTTCAAGCAGCTCAAAGAACTATTCTGAAATTATCCAATTAATCTTTGCAAAATTCCTGTGAAGAAGGTGGGTGGCAGTCTCTGTACATTTTTATAGGAGAGGGAAGAAGCAGAGTGAGGTTAAAGGGGCTGTAGTAAAATGGGGACGGCCTAGAGATGGAAACTGAGAACCCCTCTTAACCCAAACAATCCCTGATGACCAAGTTTATGATCATCCAAAGTGCAGAACTGCCCAGGCCAGCCAGCACCCTAAGGGCAGAGCACTAGTATTCAGAGTGTGGTGCCACCTCTCAGTAAGATGTATGTCTCTGTGCAAGTCATTGAGCCTCTCTGGGCCTTAGTTTCCCCATCTGTCAAACACAGAAGAGACTTCAGTGAGATGTGGCATAGAAATGACTTCTTGGCTGCTCAGAGCAGGGCTCTAAGCAGTTGCTTGGACTTTCTTTCCCAAGCCTTCCCCTACTTGGTGGCATAGCTTCTGGAATCCAACCCTCCATGGGCTCTTTTGCAGTTTCATGCATGAGGCAGTTCTATACATTGCAGTGTAAATGGCATATGTGGGCATGACATGGAGCAAGAGGGTCCAAGAATGGGCTTGGGAGACAAAAGGCCTGGTCAGATCTTGGCTACACCAAGTCCTATGAGTCTGGGCAGGTCACTTAATCTCTCTGAGCCTCTGTTTCCTCATTTGTAAAATGGGCATGATAATGATGATTTAATGAGATAATTCACAAAAAGGGTCTGGCATCAAGTAAGTGCTCAGTAAGTATCAGAGACTAGTAAAGTGGAGGAGCCTGGCGACAGACCAAGTGTTTGAGTCCTGGCTCGCCACTTTCTAGCTAAGTCGCCTTGGACAAGTCACTTCACCTCACTGCAGAAAGAAGTTTCCTATGAGGAGTAAGCAAGTTAATACATGTAATTTATAACAGAACCTGGCATAGGTCTTTGCATGATAAATGTTATTATTAATCATAATTATTGCTTAATTTCTTGTTTCTATTTTGTCTTCTGGATCCATGAACATGGGCCTCCACCCCCATGGAAGGAGATTACTCCACAATGCAAGGTGGAGGGAAAACTGGTCAGCACAGGGCCACTTTCCTCCAATAAATTGGAAGAAGTGTCTCTTGGCTGGAAAGCATTCTCTCTGGAATTAGAGAGGCCTGTGGTTTGCTACTCATGGGCTAAATGATGCCGGGCAAGTCCTGTCACCTTTCTCTGGATGAATTCGTCTGCAAAAGAGTGGTAACCAGCAAACTGCCTTGATTTGTTAGAAAGATTACACGAGCTAATGCACACAAATGCACTTTGTAAACTCTTAAACCCTACATATATTGAAAGTGTTATAAATTCAGAAACACACACTTTTATTTTAAAAGCATACAAAGGTCTGAATTTTCATTTGAGCAAGGGAACTCAGCACTTTTCTGTGTATGCTTCTATTTTTCATTCCTTTGAATTACAAAAAAAAAAAAAAAAAAAAATTAAAAAGCTTGCATCTCAGGTAGGAGGAGAATGAAGGCACTTTAATTTCCGGTGGTGCCAGCACATGGGGTTTGGGCTTCACCACCAGCTGCTGTAAAACCAAGCCAAACAAACAATATATCCACCCACCCAAAGTAACTCAAAGTAACTGGATTTCTCTTTGCTGAGTTTCCTGTGAATACTTCAAAGCCGGGAGACTTTGCAGATGTCTTGGTGGTGATTTCCCTTTAGCAAACACATGGGAACTACTCCAATAAGAGAGAAACCAGCTCCATGAAAGCATTTTTAGGGGCAGAAAGAGAGGGAAGAGGGCTTGCAAGCCGAGCCTGATGCACACAGAGACTCGATCTTTATTTCTCAGGTGTACGGCAGGCATTTGCAGTTAGGGTCTAATTCCTCAGCTCACCTCCAGCATTTATAGCAAGAAAACAGTTATTGGGTTCTAGCCCATGAATAGTAAAAACTGAACTTGACTAGAAAAAAGTATATTAAATACTTCACTACTGCCAAGACCCTCCCTGCACGCCACCACCCCCACCAGAAGAACAGAACAAGAGGCTGGTCCTACTTGTGGGCAGGAGGGGGACTGGGGGACCGGGCAAAGGATGGGTCCAGTCACCCATTGTGTTATTTCAAAATTTGTGTTTCTTTTACATTTTTGTTTCTCCTCCCAAAGCAAATTTCCCTAAACACGTAGCAGGGAAATTTTTACCTTGAGCATCTCTAAAGCTGTAACACAGAAAGTAAATATTTGCTTTCAGGAAAGTTCGTTTGTGGATTAAAATCTGCTTCTTTGAATCGAGAACAAGCTCATCCTTTCAAAATAAGAATTTATTACAAAACTACAACATTGTCAACAAACCTCCAGACAAGGAGTGCTAAGAATCCATGCAATCAGCAAAACAACTGCTCCCACGCTACAGGCAGGGCCTTGCGGGTATTCTCAGTGGGGAGGCATCCCCCTCATGCCCAGCACTCTCTCCCTGGACATCAGTAGAATGCTTTGCAAGGCAGTGGCCTAGATTTGGGGGTGATCACTCCAGCTACAGTACAAAGTGAAGCCCCTTCATCCACTGGGTCACCAAACCCTCAGGGCCACCCAGGCCTCTACCTGGGAGATGCCCTGCCTGCAGCTCACCCTTCATTGTCTTATGCAACAAAGATCCCTTGACCACCTGCTATGAGCCAGGCAAGGTGGCCTCCTGAGTGAATATCTTGGTCTCTGCCCTCACCAAGTCCAGTGGGAGAGACAGACAGACAAACAGCTTGCTGTACTTGAAGAAGTGCAGGGATCTGAGAGAGAACATAGGAGGGGCACCTACTGAGGTGGGAAGGGGTTTCCTGAGGAAGGCTGAGCAGGTAAGTGGGTGGGGAGAGGAAGGAAGGAGAGTGCTGCAGGAGGCAGAGCAGCTGTGCAGTGGCACCCTGGGGAGGTCCCTCACCTCCAGGGAGGAGCAGGGGGAGGGTAATGGGAGTGGGTGAGAAAAGGCTGGAGACTTAGCTCACTGTGGGCTAATCAGGGACTTGAACCACAGGGCAGCTGGGAGCCACTGCATCACCAAATCCCAGCCCACTAGTGTTGTAGCTTATGCTAATTGCTAAAATTTATTGAGCCTGACTACATACAAATCTGAGGAAACTACACAAAATGAGGGCAGTATCATTAGCATCTCCATTCTGCAGCTAAAAAAAAATGAGGCTATGGAGTTAGAGAGCTTGCCCAAGGTCACCAGCTACTGGGACTTGATGCTGTAGTGGACCTTTCTGGGTTTTGTCACCGAGTATCAATGCCTCCTTTTTTGGGAACCACCCCAATGATTGCACCCCAGCTGTAGGGATGGGTGTGTGATTTAAGCCTGGCCTGACACAGCATTTCCACCCCCTGGCCACAGTGACAGTCCAAAGAATAAGTATGAGATCCAGTTAGAGCCACTGGTATAAAACCTTGGGACTTACTGGGACTGTTGAGAGCAAGGCCCATTCTGTCTGTTTTGGACTTAAAGTTGGAAGGTCTTGAGTTGGAGAATGAAGACAACACAAAGAGAAGAACCAAGAGATTAGGTCTCCTGGATTAAACAGTGCCTGAAGCCACTACTCCACAACTTTTCAGTTATGTCATACCCAATTTTGTTTTTCCTTATGAGAGTCTTAGTTGGTTTTTCTGTCACTTGCAATGAAGTAACCCTAATGCAATGGTCTTCATGGTGAACCTTTCTTTCTTTACCCCTAATATTATAAATTGCTGAAATTGTTTTGGTGTGTTGCTAAATTCTTAGATGGCATCTTCAAAACATCCTGGAAAGATTTGTGTTATTTTTTTGAAGTGCCCCTGTACAGTTAAAAAATATATATTCCAATGAAAATTTCAAGCATGGAATATATTGATCTCTGAAAAGAAAAGCAGAGTACAGAATACAGACCTGTATTACTCAAACAATAGTAAAATTATAGCTGTGTAGGGAGAAGGAACTAGATGTGGAGTGAGGCCTGCGCTGGGACCCAGTAGCTCTGTGACGTTGGGAAAGGGGCCTTTCTTCTCTAAGCCTCAGTACCCTCAATTATAAAATAAGGGAGTGTCACTGGATGGGACCCTGACTCAGGGTCCATGACTTCTTTTGAGGCTGCTTTTAAATAATCAAAAGCCAGGTAATACAGATTTAGAAAGCCCCTTCATGTCCAAAGGTAAAAGGAGTTTATCTTCTGCCTTAGAGAGTCCACACCTGCTTATACCTGGCAGGTGCTGCTGAGAAAGGCTCATCACTGGGCTTGTGCCCAGGGAAATGGAATTATGTAACTGACAAACTCCAGAGAACCCAACTTGTACTGGATCTTTGAAATCTCAAATGGCAGCCCTGAAGAGGATGGCAGAGAGGAGCCAACTGGTCTCCAGCCTGGCTTGAGCCATACTGTGCTCAAGAGACAACACTCCACCACCTCGTCAACTGAGAGGGCATTCCCTGGGTTCACTCTTAGCCATCATGGAACCATTCTACAGCAAACCTGTAAGGCTCAGTTGGTCTTGGTTTTCTCTCGGTGACTCCAGCCAGTGAACTAGAAGGCAACCCACAGTGATCCCGTGAAAACCACACTGATTAGTTGATAAATGTTGACACTGACAGGTTGCACATGAGTGGTGACTTTAAAAAGAATCTGATGGGGCTGAGTGCTTATTTACCTATTCTGCTAAAAATAAACCTGAGGATTTCTACAACTTTTAAAAATAGACATTTCCACCTATTTTAAACTTCTTCTAATGAAGAAAATATAAAACTAGGAAATACAAAGTCTATCACTGTAATAGACTTTTAGCAGGATCTACTTTTAAAACATGTATTGTCAAAGATAAATACACTGTTCAATAGTTCAATCTTTGAACTGATAGTGTTTTTGTCTGCAACATGTATGAAGAAAATATAAAACTAGGAAATACAAAGTCTATCACTGTAATAGACTTTTAGCAGGATCTACTTTTAAAACATGTATTGTCGAAGATAAATACACTGTTCAATAGTTCAATCTTTGAACTGATAGTGTTTTTGTCTGCAACATGAGATGTTAAATTGTGTTTAAAATGAAATATACAAATAGATACATGAAATGGCCTATTAAGATTTGTTAGAACAAGGGCATGTTATAATCAGAAACCCTGTCATGGGCAGAAATCATTTCCCCAGCCTCCAGTAACACCAGGGAACACTCTCACTTATTCTAAGTCCTGGGGAAGTCCTAACATGACTTTGACCTTTGCCATTTCATTTTTAATGACATTCTAGGTCTGCTCTGTCTGGGGGCTCCACATGAGCAAAGAAACATAGACTCAGAAGAAGAAAACAGGGGAAGACCAAAGCTTTATATTTTTATATATTTTCTCATTTTTATATCAGAATTTGACACAGTACTGAAATTTTAGTAAAATGTTAGTAACTACTAACAGTGTACAACTCTTTTCCTGGTGACTAATTCTGCCACATGAACACAAGAGTCATAAACCACCTTTGAGGACAAGAAAAATAACTGGACTTAAAACCACAAATCTTCATTGAAGTTTCTTCAGGGCCAACAATTTCTGCCTCTCGGTGTAAAGATAAGGAATATTTGTTGAGCAAGATGAGTGGTGACTTAATTTCCTACAGGGGGTTTCTAACTTTAGACTGTCAGGGGACTCTTGTGGATTTTACCTGTCCTCCAACTTCAACTCCAAGGTACAGAGTTAAGGAAGACCTGCAGGTGTTGAAGAGAATCACACAAGTATAACATAATGGCTACATTTCCTTTAAGCAGTTTCCTAAGCATGGGGAGGAGAAAGTTGTTGCTAACACATTATTTCCATAGCACCACCTGAGATAAGGGGGGGTGCCTCTCCACAAGGCTCACCTGATGTACTTTGTCCCTCCTTTTTCCTGTTCAGCACCACATCTCCTCTGCTGCACCCCCAGCCCCAGTCCCGAGCTACCTGACTTTCTTCCATGTCTTTAGATATCCATAAACACTTATTTCCTACAAGTATTATGTAGGAATTTTAAAAGAGGATTTTTGGAGGGGGACTAACTATTGTTATTATTTGTATTTGTTAAAAGGAGCATGTATCGGGCCGGCCCGGTGGTGCACTTGGAGAGTGTGCCGCGTGGCGCTCCCACCGAGGGTTCGGATCCCATGTGGAGACCGGTTCCCGCTCACTGGCTGAGCGCGGTGCGGGCGCAACACCGAGGGTTGCGATCCCGTTGCCGGTCAGTAAAAAAGACAAAAAGGAAAAAAAAAAAAAGGAGCATGTATCACTTTTGTTCTAAAAAAAGAATTTTGATGAAAAAAAAAAAAAAGGTTTTTGGACTCTCCTTTAGAATGTGATTTTAAAACGACCGGCCAAGCATCTAAAGAACAGGCTCACTTTGACCAGACTACTGCGGTAGCATGACGCGTCGGTATCAAGACCTACTCATGGGCACCACTTAGTTTGTAAAGAGCCTTCACATGTATTTTCTCACTTAACCTTCGCATTCCATGACGGGGGCATTCATTTTTCCCATTACTCCAATGAGCAAACTGAGGCCCAGAAAAGTCAGCCCGCTCAAAGTCACAAACTAGCAAATTGGGGTGAGAAGAGGAGGAAGCTCGTCTTGTCGCTCAGAACACAGTGCTCCTTCCAACCACAAACGCAATGCCTCAAGAGTGGAGAAGTGGTTTCTTATGATGGCATCTCTGCTGATCTTGTGGAAATGTCACTCCTCCATTCTCAACAGCCAAGCCTCAGTGTGAAGGGTTGTGTGCAGGGTAGGGTGGGAAAAGGGCTGGGAATTTTCAGTTTAGTGCCACACTCCCAAATGGGCACACTCACTGTATGGAAAATGAGCCCCAAGCCACAGGGGTTGCTCAAAGAAAATCCAAGTGCCCCCTATATTGCAAAAAAGGAGGGCTCCGTTCCCCTGGAGAGCTCAGAACAGGCTTTGTGGAGGAGGGGTCAAGGCTCACGTCTACAGCATCCCTAAGGGGTGAGCAGGTGTGGGGGGTGGGGGCCAGGCTTGGAGCACACATGTCAGAGCAGTAGGAGCCGGCGTCGGGCCCAGCTCACGGCGGGAGGTAGGACTCTCGGTGTGTTTTGCTCATTGCTGGAATCTAAAACACAGCTTTAAATTATTAAGCATCCTAGAATGCCACAAACATTTTGAAAACTGCCTGTCAGGATGAGAAAGATAACTTGGAAAAAGGATTGTCAAACCAAGTGTCAGAAATGAGAGATGGGCCCATGTGACCTGACTTGGCTCCGCACGGTTATCAACCATCCATCCCCACGTTCCCTGCTCGGCGGGTGGTGGCCACGGGGAAGCAGACCCAACAGACTTATAACCAGGAACCCGCAGTCCATGGATGTGTGCATTCCTCCTTCATATGAAAGAAAACCCCCATCAGAGACTTCTTTTGAAAATTGTGACATAAAGGTACAACCTCTTCATTTTTTTAAGTCTTTTTGGGAAGGGCGTACAGCACCTCCAGAACACTCCAGGGACCATATTTTGTCCCCCAGAACAGTCAGGGGACCATATTTCGTGCAACAGCAATTCTTCTAAATATAGAACATACAGCAATCACAGAGGGATGCAAGCGATGTCCTCAGATGCTCCACAGAACAAGAGGACAAACCTGCTGGGGGTTTTGCATCGAAATCCTGTGCTCCCCGATATAGCAGAAGGTTTATTTTGTGCTCTCACATGAGTGGGCTGCCAGAACAGAGCCACAGCGGTGGTGTGCTGAAGCCCACTATCCCACCTTGTCCTAGGCCTGCCTTCCCAGGTACATCAATTCTCTAAACTCAGGGAATTTCTTTTTTTTAACCTTGTAGAAGTAAATTTACTTATCCCAACTCGGGCTATCTCTAACATTTGCCAGATATCACAGGCCAATTTTCTTTTCTTTTTTAACCTCATCTCTGCAGCAGAAACATAAAAGGGGAGCTCTATAAACATTTCAGATTCATAATATACTACTTCCTCTAGTTCTTCTAAGCGGAAACTTTGCTCTTGAGAAAAGGTGCGCATCTACTAAAAAGTAATTTTCTCTGTCAGGAGGGCTCGCCGTGCACTTGGTCGCAGCTGAGATGTGTTTTAATAAGGCCTTCCTCCTTTACAAGCCCGGCTTGCTTTCAGCTCCATCCCACAGCCAGAGAAGAGAGGAAGATGGCTCCCAGATATCCTTTTGTTACCCTAATCAGAGCCAGAAGGGCTGTATTGACTTTCGGGCCTTGGGGAGTTGTCGTTCTTTTGTATCCATCTCATCCAAGAAATCAAGTTTGATTAATTTGTCATCAAGGAAAACGTGTGATCCACTCAGAGCCAGGCCTTTGAAGTAGAAGGATGAACTTGAGCCGCCAAGTCCAGGTCGGCAGGTGAAACAGCAGTGGTGTCAAATAGAACAACTTCTCTGCAGAGCTGCGGTTCTCATTCAAAACATTTTCTTTTTTTAACTTTTCCCACACAAGTGTTCTAACTGCTTCCTGTCTAGGGTCCCCATTTGTTTACTTTAATTCTTAAAACAGTTACCAGGGCTACAAAGCAAGTAAGACCCAGAAAACATTTAGCCACTCCACATAGCATGGGGTTGGAGAACCTGACCTCTGCCAGTCTTAAAAGACCACTGTGAGTGGGAGAGCCGAGAGGGCTGAAGTTGGTGTCAGCACGTGCTTCTGGAATGAATAATCGGAAGGGGTCTCCAGCTGGGTCATGGGACAGATGCTCATTTATGATGCTCTGGTCTTGTTAACCTGCACTTAGTGGAGTTCCCAAACTGCTGAAAATGCATAAGGTAGTGGCCCCAAGATATTATTTAATCCTAGACTTAGTGTCATATTTCTTGTTCAAATGCTATATATGCTTTATAAGGAGTTATAGGGCTTTTAAAAATTACAGAGTAAGCAATCTTTATACATTCCACAGTGTAAGAATCCCCATATTTAACATGCTGGTGCACAGGCCTTTTTATGATTGTTACCCCTCAGGTATATACATAAAGACACAGTGAATTACCCAGCAAAAGTTAAGGGCTCACTTGGCTTTTAAAGATGTTTAAAAAGTGCCAACAAATTATAAACAGCCTTTGTGGTTACTGAATTCAGTGTCTAAACTATTATTAGAGAATTTTAAAACAATAATGAGATTAGTGAAAACACTCAGCTTTAGAAATCTAAGGCTATTTTGACTTAAAAGAAAACAACTCTGCTATGACAACATTTAAACATTCCTTCATTCAAACACACACTGAGTTTGTGTATGTGCCAGGTATGTGGAATTCAAAGATGTTTAAAATATACTTCCTGCCTTTCTTATGCTCTAGTAGTTCCATTTAATGATATTTATCAATCCACTAAATTGTAAGCTTCATGAAGTAGGGACGATGTCTTGTTTATTTTTGTATCCCTCATGCCTAGCACATCAGAGTTGTTCAATAAATACTTGCTGAGTGAATGAGTCAAGATTGCATATGGTCTGTATCTCAACTATACTAATACTGCCTATCAACTTCCCTTTAAGATATTCAGGATTAAAATAATATACATGTCATATGGAGAACTCTTGGGAGCTTCCCAGTTGTCCCCCAATGACAAGTTTGAGTGTCTACAATCCACACTGGACAACAGGAGACTTGTGTTTCAACAAGAATTTGTTGAGCCTGGAAAACATTTTCATCAATTGAACTTCCTTCTTATATTCCCGAGTACTGATGGCAATAATGTCCATAGAAAACAATTAATTGGAAAGTTCATTCAGGTCTTAAATTGGTTCATGGCAAGCTGACTCAGAAGTCAGGTACACAGAACTCAGGTAAAGGGGGCAGAGTTGTTTTTCCCAGTATGGTATGATCAGTAGAAAGATCAGCAAACGGCGGGTTTGGCTGAATTGTTGCCACCAAAGACTTGCAGGATCTCAAACAAATTATGCTGGACCAAAACCTCGAGAGTAAAGTGAAAAAGTTTCCATGGATCAGTTCATTCTTATAACTGTATGGATGAATGGAGCTAACTGATGGGAGTACCACTTACTAACTCTCTACCATGTGCAAGGTACCGAGCTGGGTGCTTCATGTTGTTTTTTGTGAAGAAACTTTACGTTTCTCTTCTAGAGATGAGGACACTGGGGCTCAGAGAAGTTGAATAACTTGCTCAAGGCAC
>NW_007726155.1:288612-290183 GCF_000696425.1 Galeopterus variegatus | reverse complement strand
TTTCTCTTCTAGAGATGAGGACACTGGGGCTCAGAGAAGTTGAATAACTTGCTCAAGGCACAAGCTAACAGGATTTCAACCCAATAAAGCAAATTTCAAACTAAGCTCTTTGCATTACACCAGTTTGCTTTCTTTCTGACTGTTCACATTCAAGGCTAAGTTGGGCATCCCAGATGGGTTCAATCCCGAGAGAATCCCACAGTCTCCCTGTAACCTTAAATGTCAAAATCATCAAATCTTTTACCAGGATACTTAACACTCTGGTCAAGAAACCAAATTCCATCTTATCTGCTCTCCTTTCTAATCTCTGATAGAAGCATTTGCAAATACAAATAGTTAAAGGTCACCAGTAAGAAGTAGAGGAGGGATTCTGTATGATCCATCTGTGCTGGGATAATCCAGAATTGGCCGTGAATATGTTTAAGGGCCCACACACTACACCAGTAGTTCTTTTTCACCTGCCATCCACACCAGTGAAATGTGTTATTCTTGTACATTCTTTGGAGAAGAGTGTTAGGCATGTGTGTCTACAGATTGGGCACTCAATAAGTGAGACAGAAAAGCAAGCTTCAAATATAATTTTTTAATTCCCAGTTAAAACCTTGAGAAAATAAGCAAGTAGATGGTGTGTCCTAGCTGTAAACTGGTTTTAAGATGAATCTGCTCATGTGGAGCTGATGCAGAGGCAGGTTAGAAAATGTGTATTTTTTCCACATAATGTATGGAATGAAGGAAAGATCATTGATTTTTAACAGCCAAGAGATTTGGGGATCTGGCTGCAACTTTGCCACCAACAGTTTGTGTGACCTTAAACAAATTCTTTATACTTTCTGGGTCATTTTTTCATCTGTAAAATGAAAAGTTTGAACTAGGCCAGTGATTTTTCCATCTTTTTCTTATAGCTGTAGATCCTTCTCTTTTTAAACAAACTCCTATAAGGAATCTCAAAATTCTTGTACATTGGAATCTTCAATTTCCATCAAGGCAGCCTAGCATTAAAACAGGCTGGAGCCACAGTACTTTAGATGTATCTTGGCTCTGCAACTGACTAATTTTGTGACCTTGGGCAAATTATTTCACTTCTCACAACCTCAGTTTCCATGTACAGAAAATGTGGACAATACTAATAGTATCTACCTCATAGGGTTTGGGGGAGAAGAAAATCTATATGCTTGGACAGCAAGGAACTCCATACATGTTAGCTATTATTATTATAGCTGTGAACAGAGCCACATACTACAGCAAAAGCATGTCAGACTTGGGGTGGGGGGAGTGGGTTTTAACTGCTTACGGCACATCATTTTGCACTTATCATCTAAAGGAATTATAAATAACTTTTCCTACACTCATAAGTACAGGAGCTTCTATGTCTAAAGTAATAGTGATGTTTATCACTTGTGATAAAACCAGAGAGAAATGCAAGGAAGTGCTTCCTTAGGTCAGGGTAATGGTTATTTCAGTGGGGAGGGAGGGGACATTTGAAGTGGGCTCCCGGGGTGGCTGGCAAAATTCTATTTCTTGACCTGTTATTATTATTTTTTTCTTTTTTGTCTTTTTTACTGACCGGTAAC
>NW_007726155.1:281341-287841 GCF_000696425.1 Galeopterus variegatus | reverse complement strand
GGCGGGAGCGCCGCCACACTCCCAAGCGGTGCACTCTCCAGTGCGCCACCGGGCTGGCCCTTGACCTGTTATCATAAGAGTATTCTCCTTACAAAAATTCACCAAGTTACATATTTGTTTTGTGTGATTTTCTGTATCTTTTCTTTTACAATAAAAAGGTGTTAAAAAGTAATGTTTCATAAAACAAAATCAATGAGTACATAAATTATGCTCGCCGGCTTCCAAAATGTTAAAATCTTGCCTGGCAATGCATATCAGTGTGGGTGTGTTCTCATTTTATTACACTTTTTAAAATACTTTTTAAAAAATACTTTACAGTAAGAACTTTGTTAGCAGTATCTAAGTATTTCTGTAGAACCAACCTAGTGAACACTCTTTGAAAGCTGATGCACCTCTGTTAAAATTTTATTTGATTCCATGATGTTCGTTTTTTTAAAAAATACATTCTTCTTTTTTTTTTTTTTGGCAGCTGGCCGGTATGGGGATCCCAACCCATAACCTCGGTGTTACAAGGCTGTACCATAACGAACTGAACTAACCAGCCAGCCGTATTAAAAAGATATATTCTGAAAACCAAAGACTTGTCCTTTATAACTTGACTATCTTCAGGAAACACTAATTATTTTTGTCTTAAAAAAGGTACATTGCTTTAGTGTTTAACTTTCATATCCATCATTCTTCTGCAGTAAAACTGAATCACAAAACCCAAATGTTTCCTAAGACCTGAAGCCTTCCTCCAGGTCCATACTTTGCAGAATCCTATATGTACAAAAACCAAATGATTTAAGTTTCCTGAGTTAAAGAGGAAATTGGGGAGTAAGAGCTTGTCCACATCTTTAATGCTGGGAGGAGCACACACAGTTAGCCATACCATCTGTACAGATGGTACCAGAGTTCAATGTGCTTATGATTATAAAAGCTTATGATTTATGTTTGCTAGTTAAATATGCTTATGATTTAAACTTATTTTCTCTGGCAAGAAATAAGCTAGTCAGCACCATGGCCCAGCCAGATGATGGGAAATAGAAACATATTTCAATGATATATATTTTAACTTGCTGAGCCTTATAAATGCTACTGTTTTCTTTTCTTCCTGTAACAAAAGACCTATCGTCCTGTAGGATTCCAGAGATTTTTAATACATTCATTAGTAAAAAGCAGTCAAAGGTTCTTTAATAACAGTTACTGCACTAAAAGAATCACTGGGGGGAAAAAAAGGCATTGCACGGTTTTGGCTTCCAAAATACTGTATGTGAGGTGGGAAGGCAGAGCCTATGCTAATAAAACTGAGAACACATTCCAAAAAGTGCATCAATAACCACTAGATGAAAAAGTACCCATACAATGCATGGTGGCAGTAATCAGACTCAAATATGAGAAGGAGATATTATGAAATTTCAAAGCCTTCAGAGTGTTATGCCCTGCCCCTCAAAGATTTCATTAAATTCACTGTGTTAAAATTAATTGGGCATCACACACATAATCTTGAATTGCTTGCTTCTGCAGTGAGAGATAGGAAACTCTGCAGATGAACAGAAGAAATAAGAGTTTTCTTGTTTGTTTTTAAAGGATATATTGGACAGCCAAAAAGGAACAGTAAGTTCACTTTACTTGGCTAAATCAGGGACAACTGAATCTCAGGAGCGAATTGAAGCATAAAAGAGAAATAAGGGTAATTGACTTATTCTAAAATGAAAGCATACAAAAAGGAACAGTAAGTTCACTTTACTTGGCTAAATCAGGGACAACTGAATCTAAGGAGCGAATTGAAGCATAAAAGAGAAATAAGGGTAATTGACTTATTCTAAAATGAAAGCATTCTTGGTAAAGTGTAAAGAAAAAGAATTAAAATAAGCAAAATGCATTTTCTAAGGGACCAAGATGAGTTCTATTACCAAATGTATTCAGTGGGGTAGTGTAAAAATAGACCTAGTTGCTTCCCATCAGAGCACCACAGACGACCTACTAAGTGTCAGGCTCCATGCAAGGAGCCTCACACACATTAGAGGTGTTAGACAGTAAATTTCAATACATACTGGAATAAACAGGGTTATAATAATCACCACACACATACCTGGAGCCTAATTAAGACTAAGCAACGTGGTTGATAAACTTGCAAGAAATTTTAAACCTGGGGATGAAAATGACATTTCTATACTGAAAGAACCCAAATACAGAGTGAGCATTAGTGACAACAGATTAGAAAAGATCTCAAAACAAAGTTCTTCAAACTAATAAGACTTAAAACTGTGAAATTATTAAATTGAAAAAGGAAGGAGTACAAATTCATAGCAATATAGTTCAAAATTAGAAAACTGCAAGAACTTTTGCACAAATAATCTAAATGTTTGCACTAAACACATAAATCACTACATTTTCAAGCAAAAAAAAAGTACAGTCTAGTCTTACCTTATTGTTGCAAAATGCTGGAATAAAAATTACTGGCTTATATAAGCAACTTTCACATGTATCTGCACATCAAACACAACACACAATATAAAATCAAAAATAACTAGAACAGAAAAGTTCTCAGTCTGACCTTAAAAATACTGAGCGAACCACTAGATGAAGCTAGATCAAAAGGAAGGGCATTACACCAGCTTGTAGCCAGATGTGAAAGGGTCCCCAACTGCACAGGGCACAGATGGTATAAAATGGGGAAGCAGGGGGCACATGCAGATCCAAAACAGAAGGCAAATAAACCTGGTTCAACTTACACAGGTAAGACTGTTATGAAGAATGAATAACTTTCGATGCAACTGATAAGGTTTTAAATTTGGGACAAATGGTGCTAGATGTCTCAAGCTAAAGTACACTCACTACTTTAAATTTTAAAAGTCTTTTGTGAAATAATTTAAATGAAACTAAATTCTCCATGAAGATACATGCAAAGTGATAGTTGACCTGTTATTAAAACGAATAATGAGAGGATAATGTTAAAACTGCTTTTAAAAGCACACAATGGTTGCAAGCCACATTACCAGATTGAAGTCTGAGAAATTTGGGGAGCGTTTAATGTATGTCCACAAAATTAGTAGCTCTATTGGAAAAAAGAAACCCAATAGGTTTATTAAAATGTTCAAAGTCCTTTCTTTTTCCCTGTTCGTCATATAATTTAAAGTTCTAAAACTAAAAATTTCACCTTAAGCCTTCATTAAAAATTGCTTCTTTGTATGTAAAACAATGAGAGATACCATTAATTTTCTATAAGAAAAACTCAGAAACATTCATATTTACTTCATGCTCATTTCTATAATACAAAGTTGTCAGTTTAATCCCAAATAAACACTTGTTCCAAAATAAAAGTCCAAGAAAAATTCTGACTTTAATATTAGAAGTTGAAATATTCATAAAGAAATCTTTCATAAAGAAATTTTCATTAAATGAGTTGTTAACTTTTCTCAGGCAGCAACCAAAACAAAAACATTTAACACAGATTCCGTCAACCTCATGATTTCTGAAGGACACAGGAGCATAGAATATCCAAAGGCTTATTTTATTGGATATTCTAAAAAGGTACATTCAACACACACATATACAATGGGAGTCTAAATTTCAGTAGCAATGATGAACAAAAAAATATTGACTTCACAATGACATTATTTATTATTCACATGGTTTGGGGAATACTTATTTGATTTTTTTGACAATTCCATGTATTAAAGAATCCTTTCAGTTTAGTAACAGCTTAGCTAAGCTACGTTTAGAAAGTGACAATTAATTTTAGTGGAAATTCATTCCCAGGCTACTTTGATAGTCCTTTGAACAATTTTGCGTTATTTTACATGCAATTTTATAGCTCTATAACGTTCATTTAATCTTGTTCAATGATGCTGAACCCCAGATGTCATAAGACATTATAGAAAAGTAGTTACTTCACATATGGAGTAACTACTTTTTCTGAACATTAATTTCTTTTCTCTTAACAGGCTGAAATGGTATTTAGAAAAGAGAAAAGACACCACTCTGTATTAAAGGTTTTATATTATGAACTTCCAGAGGTGGGTTACCTATGGCTGCTGTGGCCCTAGCCATAAATTTCTTATTTATGAGCATCATCTATTCAAGTCTTAGTAGTAGTAATGGCTTTCTCCAGTCTTCGAAAGATTGTTGATATTATACATTCTAATTGGGTCACCTGAGAGAGCTTAGGGGAGGGGGGCTTTCCTCATTTGTCATATGCGGGGGCTGGAGGGTGTTGGATTTTATCAGGGGTTCTCAAAAATGAGGTCTGAGGACCACAAGCATTAGAATCACTGGGGTGCTTGCTGAAAATGCAGATATCTAGGCCTCCCAGACCTCTAGGGTTGGGGCTGAGAAATCTGCATAATAAGTACACACCCCAGTGATTCTTCTGTATGCTAAGGGGAGAGAAGTGCTGTTTGATGATCTCATAGGTCCCTTCCACTCTAAAATTCTAAGAGTCTCTGAGATTTCCTTTAAAAATGGAGCCATGTCAGCAACATGAAAGAATCTACAATATAAGATGGTGACTTTTGGCCTCAATGGGTTAACCTAAATAAGAAGTGTTCTTAGATTTCTATGCATATGTAAAAATAATAGAAAACAAAACCAGAACAGTATAATCAGATGTATAAGAAATCTATTTGGGCTTTCTTCTCGGCAGAAGTAGAGGGGGAACCCACTCCAACTGCTTAACAGGAGCATGGTTCAAAGGGACCTTTCACTGCACCTCGTCTTTGTCCTCTTCACCCTCTGATGACTCCTGGCTGTTGAGATAATTATGCAGGCTTTTTACAATCCTGAGTCACCAAACTCTTGACTAGTTTGAATTGATCTCAATATATTCTTTTAAGAAATAAACAATATACAGGCAGTCCTCTACTTTCATATGTAATGAGCGAAATCTTATAGAAACATACAATATAGGGAAGGTGAGGAAGAGACTTACATTTTTAAAGAGGAGTTCCATATTCAGAAAGCTAAAAAAAAATCTTAATTTTCTCTCTTTGAGCACAATATTTGATGAAATATTTAACATATTTCCTATATGTTTGCTTATTTTATTCTTTCTTCACAACTGCTGATAGGCCCAATGAGAGCCTAAGATTTGAGATTTTTTTAAAGCACATCTGGAAAGTTCTTTCTTTGACATGTTTTTATTAGGTGTAGAAGAGCTAAATGTCTTATCATTAAATATCATTTTTACACTTTCTAATAAAATTTTTATAAAAGCAGAAGAGCAAAATGCAGTAGGATCTTAAAATAATTCCACAAACATAGCTGGAAAAATTCTGCTGTGGAGCCAGAACTGTTGGCTGGAAGGCAGCGCCACCATGTGATCGTTCCAAATGTTGTCAGTTTAGTATAAGTAGAAAAGTTGGGATCCTCTAGGAGTTGGGCACCTAAGAGCAAAGGCCCACGTCCTGTCATAAGTTATTTCCAAACTCCAAACCCTAACACCACTTCAGTCACTGAGAGTGAGAGGGACAGAATGAGGAACTGTTTACAAACAAAGAGGATATCTGATTATGTAGTCATATCAGTGACCAGATTGGATCAGAAATTTAGCGCTTGATCAGGGTGACTTGTTGGGCAAGTTAGGTTGATAGACTTTGAGTGTTCTCTGTTTGAGCAAGCCTGCATTAGAAGGTAGCTTGCTGACTTCCAGTGCCCAGCTCTGTCACTTGCTAGTTCTATGTCCTTAATAAGGGACAAATTTGGTCAAGGCTCTTGGATCAGAAATTTAGCGCTTGATCAGGGTGACTTGTTGGGCAAGTTAGGTTGATAGACTTTGAGTGTTCTCTGTTTGAGCAAGCCTACATTAGAAGGTAGCTTGCTGACTTCCAATGCCCAGCTCTGTCACTTGCTAGTTCTATGTCCTTAATAAGGGACAAATTTGGTCAAGGCTCAGTTGGCAGATTATATATTGTATCTACTGTACTCAGTTACATCTAATGTTTCTATTAACTTTAAAGTCTTGTGATTATGTGTATGGTGTAGACATGAACTAAATTCAAGAAGAGGATGAGCAGGTTAGAGTCAACCTAACGATATTTAATGTTTACTAGTGTTGTGTTTTCCATTTCATGTTTTTTCTCCATCAAGTGTACCATGAATTTAATAGCAACATTATATTAAATGCACATGTTTGCTATAAACTATACCCTCATTTCAGAAATGTGGGATAGTTGGGGGAAAAGAGGAATCTTAAAATTGAGAAGTCAGCACTCAGAAGTTGCTTACAAAAGACATGAAAATACAGACAAGTTACTTTAAATGGGTATTATTCATCCTTATTTAATGGATGTCTTTCCCAATGTAAGCAAGTGCCTGTGATATGACAATCTAGAGAATGATAGGAGGAAAAAATGCATATTAGTTTCAATCAGATTTCCTGGCTCTGTATCAGAGACCTTGAGGAATTACAAAGACCAGAAAGTGAGCTCGTTGGCTTCCGTGCAGTGCTTTGCAAGAGTACAAGGTTGCATCTGCACCTGCAAGAACTTGGCTGAAAAGGCCAGGATTATACTCGAAGT
>NW_007726155.1:241384-281027 GCF_000696425.1 Galeopterus variegatus | reverse complement strand
CAAGTGCCTGTGATATGACAATCTAGAGAATGATAGGAGGAAAAAATGCATATTAGTTTCAATCAGATTTCCTGGCTCTGTATCAGAGACCTTGAGGAATTACAAAGACCAGAAAGTGAGCTCGTTGGCTTCCGTGCAGTGCTTTGCAAGAATACAAGGTTGCATCTGCACCTGCAAGAACTTGGCTGAAAAGGCCAGGATTATACTCGAAGTTCCCACTTGCCTCAGCAATGGCCAAGATGGGTAAACTGCCCTAATGCAAAAGTCACATGCCCCACAAAATATTTCCTTCTATCTCAAAAGAGTATTAGCTTCTTTAATCTAAGAAGGTAATGAGAGGTTTTTAAACTGATTAAATCAGCTTAGTTCATCCAAAGTCTATTATGACTAAATATTCAATTAAAACAATTTCCAAAGCAAAATCTGACAAAATCCTCTCTTAAAGTAATTTAGATGATAGGTTCTTAACTTTAGGCAAATGAAATCCTTCTCACAGTTGGTATTTTCCAAAGGGTCAGAAATAGTTGCAAAAGTTCACTGGGACAAAAATCTTTGTGTGCTAGCCATGTTTTATGATCATAAACAATAGAAACTAGAAAGCATTCAGGTGAGCCTAATATTCCTATTTTATTTTATTTTTACTTCAAAGACTACATACATGCAAAAGTTGAACATATCATCACAAATGCTTTAAATAAAGTTCAAAAATAAAATACTTCAAAATCCATTTACTTATGGAAATATATAGGACAATTATAATGAAGTCAATTATATCCTTTTTTCTAATCTATCAGAAAAATACTTATATCATAAAAAAATTTTAATTCATGTCCAGAATTTTTTTAAATCCTTGAGGAATAATTTTAAAACAACTTAAATGTTAGTACGATGTTTAGAGAAACAAGTCCCAGACTTTTGCTAAGTGGATCTGATACCCTTATACCCAATTTAGAAATCATTGAAGAAACTCAAGTCTAGGAAAAAACATTTTTTTAAAAAAAACCTGATGATGATGATTATTGTGGTTGATGTGGTTAGTAATGCAAGTGAAGGGCANAAAAAAACCTGATGATGATGATTATTGTGGTTGATGTGGTTAGTAATGCAAGTGAAGGGCACGACTTTCATCAATAGATAATGATGAAAGTCCTTTAAAATGTTTGAACAGAGATTTTAATTTAGAAACACATGCCAGAAGCTTAATGTAGCCCCACCTCTCTCTGCTGGTCAACACTGCAAGAGGAATTAAAAATCCTGGGTACAAGGAAGTTCTGAGTGCACCACCCTTTCAAAAAACGTGTAAGCACTCACTAGCTCTCCTGACTCTAAAACCAAGCCAGCAGGAGGAAGCATCTTCAAACAGCCCTGCCCTTATCAGGTAAAAGCAGCCTGAGGCTTGGCAAAGTCAAAAACGGGAAATCAGTGTATTCTGATTCTGAACGAGTCTTAATGTTCCAGAGGGTGGCCATTTCCTTCTACAGAAACCAATATTTCTTTGGTAGTATAATACAATATATATCAACAATTCCAATAATTAATATGAACAAAATGCACTCAAAGCTCAACTTTGTGAATGTTCACATTCATCTGGAAATGAGATTTAACTTCCTGCTCCTAAATGAAAAAGGGGGGGACAAGTTGCCCCACATGGAGGATTATCAATTATCAAAAAAGGACAATCGATGTGAGCAGGAGAAAGAGATTATTTAACAAAATGTGTTGGAATTGATTTGAACAGCCCTAAGTGGCTAAACATATCCAAACTTTGGAAGAAGCTTACTTCAAACAATTAAAATATCACTTTCTCTTTCAATCAGAAATATCAGGTTTCCTATTGTGAGAAATCCCTTGCTACCACTCCTAAGTCTTCCATTGAAAAGGTCAAATTGAAATTCTGGTTAGAAACATTTCTACAGAGAGTCCAAAGACCTAGAGTTTGATTTATACCCTGATACTGAGTTGTGATTACAGTTTTCATGTTAGGCAACCCAACTATGATTTTCCTTTTATGGCTTACAAAAAAAGTTTTAAAAGGGAAAAATAAAAGATGTGTGTGCTGTCAGTGCAAAATCAGATTAAGTATGGTTTTTCTTTTCCCTGGGACAGAAAAAAACAATGCCCAGCTCATAGTACACAGGAATGTGTCACAACAAATAATCAGAAGACAGGTTTCACCAAGCTAGTATTCCTCCTCATTCAGTGTGGTTTTTAAAAGCAGTATTGTCACGATTATGCATATTCTCATTAACTAGGTACAGCAGAGCTACTTAAAGGGGAACTGATTTCTTGTGCCTCAGTAAAAGGGGAGTGTAGAAAACAATAATTAGACTGAATAAGGAATCTCAAAGGGCAAAAAAAAAAAAAAANCAACACTGCAAGAGGAATTAAAAATCCTGGGTACAAGGAAGTTCTGAGTGCACCACCCTTTCAAAAAACGTATAAGCACTCACTAGCTCTCCTGACTCTAAAACCAAGCCAGCAGGAGGAAGCATCTTCAAACGGCCCTGCCCTTATCAGGTAAAAGCAGCCTGAGGCTTGGCAAAGTCAAAAACGGGAAATCAGTGTATTCTGATTCTGAACGAGTCTTAATGTTCCAGAGGGTGGCCATTTCCTTCTACAGAAACCAATATTTCTTTGGTAGTATAATACAATATATATCAACAATTCCAATAATTAATATGAACAAAATGCACTCAAAGCTCAACTTTGTGAATGTTCACATTCATCTGGAAATGAGATTTAACTTCCTGCTCCTAAATGAAAAAGGGGGGGACAAGTTGCCCCACATGGAGGATTATCAATTATCAAAAAAGGACAAACGGGACGGCCCGGTGGCGCAGTGGATAGTGCGTCGCTTGGGAGCGTGGCGGCACTCCCGCCCGAGGGTTCGGATCCCACATACAGACCGGTTCCCGCTCACTGGCTGAGCGAGGCGCGGGAGCAACGCCGAGGGTTGCGATCCCGTTGCCGGTCCCCGGTCCGGTACAGGGGCAACACCGAGGGTTGCGATCCGTTGCCGGACACGGAAAAAGACAAAAAAAAAGAAAAAAAGAAAAAAAAAAAAAGGACAAATGATGTGAGCAGGAGAAAGAGATTATTTAACAAAATGTGTTGGAATTGATTTGAACAGCCCTAAGTGGCTAATCATATCCAAACTTTGGAAGAAGCTTACTTCAAACAATTAAAATATCACTTTCTCTTTCAATCAGAAATATCAGGTTTCCTATTGTGAGAAATCCCTTGCTACCACTCCTAAGTCTTCCATTGAAAAGGTCAAATTGAAATTCTGGTTAGAAACATTTCTACAGAGAGTCCAAAGACCTAGAGTTTGATTTATACCCTGATACTGAGTTGTGATTACAGTTTTCATGTTAGGCAACCCAACTATGATTTTCCTTTTATGGCTTACAAAAAAAGTTTTAAAAGGGAAAAATAAAAGATGTGTGTGCTGTCAGTGCAAAATCAGATTAAGTATGGTTTTTCTTTTCCCTGGGACAGAAAAAAACAATGCCCAGCTCATAGTACACAGGAATGTGTCACAACAAATAATCAGAAGACAGGTTTCACCAAGCTAGTATTCCTCCTCATTCAGTGTGGTTTTTAAAAGCAGTATTATCACGATTATGCATATTCTCATTAACTAGGTACAGCAGAGCTACTTAAAGGGGAACTGATTTCTTGTGCCTCAGTAAAAGGGGAGTGTAGAAAACAATAATTAGACTGAATAAGGAATCTCAAAGGGCAAAAAAAAAAAAAAAAACTTTTGGAGTGAATAGAACAGAGAATTTAGAAAGCCAAAAAAAAATTTTTTTTTTTTTTTTTAAAAAAAAGCAAGTAATGTGATGGTAGAAACCCACACAATCTCCCCCCACCCCGCCTGCCACTTTGAGCCCTAATTGCTCAATCTGCAAGGACAGAAACCCACTCTAAATTGACCAGCATCGGGCTTCGGCAAGTCTTCTCTTCACTCTCCCTCCTGTTAAGACCGTTTCCAAAACCAATCAGCAAAGGACAAAGAATTCTTTACAGAGTGCAATTAGTGTTTTCCACGTCCACCTTCAAAAGCATGATGCTCTTCATGGGCTAAAGGACAGAAAAAAACAAAAAAGAAAAAAAGGAAAGAAAACTTTAAGCAAAGGATGGGCTAACCCTCCTCTAGGCATCTCATTCAGCTTCCCCAAATGCTGGCAAGAACTCAAATACCTTTTTTGCCAGTAACTGTTAGCTAAGGCGTGCATTTCCTGAGAAACGTAATAATGAAAATTAAAACAAGGAATAAACAAGCAATGGGCATGCTGCCTGTTTCTTCTTGCTTTGCCTAAGAGAATGAGTCATCCCGACAAGCTTGATGAAGAGAATATGTCAGGCTGCAAGCAAATGCTGCACGGGGAAATGCAACCCACAAAATGCATGGGGGGAGGGGGGCTAACGTTACCCAAGACAGAGCCATTCATAAGCCTATCTTTAGAAAGAAAATAAAACCAAAATAAAACAAAGCAAAGAACCACACAAGGGTGAGAGGGATTATATAATGTCTTCCCCCCACCACCTCTCAACCCCCTCCCTGGGGAAATAAAGTTTCATAACACTGATGGGTCTTTTATTTTTCCCAATCATGTTTTTCCCCCCAGTGGATTTTCAGCCCTATTGTCTGGCTTGCAAAATTGCTAGTCATAATTAGGGAGTCTAGAATAAAAAATTATGCTACCAAAAATATTTTCAAAGACTTAGAATGTTTTAAAGTGTAAAGTAGTAATGGGGGACCTATGAAATATATAAAACTTCCTCCAAGGCTAAAGGCCAAGTTTGAAAATCCACTTGCTGGACTTGGTGAACCATCATTGCGAATCAAAGTCTTATAAAGGGAAAGCGATTCAGGATCCTGAGCGCCTTGTCCCTCGTACCCCATGGCAGTGGATAGTGTCCTAGGAATGCACAGGTGGGCTGCCCATTTCACCTCTGAAGCCTCCCCCAATTCTCTACTTGTTATATAGAATAAATTCTTCAGACTACTGCTGAGGAGGAAAATGAAACTATTTTCCCTTCAGGATCATCTGGAATATTTTACCCCAACCTGCTCTTCGCTTGGATGAAACACTGGAGGGGAGCACTTTACAGCTCTCAGGGTCACCTGGGGTTGGCCAAATACCTAAGGGTGGCCTGAAACCTGAACTAATTTAATCAGACACTTCTCACAGCTATAACTTTACAAATATTTCACTTCGTGTTTTTGTTTTTTTCTTTTTAAGAAAGAAGTTTAGGGCAGACTCAAAAGAAAACGTGGTTTGGTCTGCAATAAAATATATTGTGCTTCCGGGTCAAGTAGAGAAGCCGCAGAACTAGTGATACTGGTCTTCCAATTATAAATCCAGAGATATAAACTATCCAAAGATTTTTATTACTTCTAGGTGTGAGGGACAGTCTGGAACACTCATAGTTGAAAGACTGATGTTGACGGGCTAAGGAGATAGTGGAACAGAAAATTCAAAAGTGGGAGCATCTGAACAGAGGGAATTCTGTCACCCTTTAGTTAGCCTTGGTAGAAAGGAAATATAGAATTACTCAAAGCCAGGAGTCAGCAAACTTTTTCTGGAAAGGGGAAGAGAATAAATATTTTAGTCTTTGTGGGCCATACAGTCTCTGTTCCAACTATTAACTCTGACATTGTAGCACTAAAGCAGCTATAGACAATATGAACACAAATGAGCACTGCTATATGCCAATAAAACTTTATTTATGGACATTGATATTCATATAATTTTCATGTGCCACAAAATATAGTTCCTCTTTTCATTTTTCCCAACCATTTAAAAATGTAAAAGCCATTCTCAGCTGCACCCACACAAAAACAGGCAAGGAGGGGAGAGGAAAGAAGGGGGTAGATTTGGTTTGAGGCTTGTAGTTTGCCAATCCTTGCTCTACATAATTTTCACATCAGAGAAGACCTTTGTCATTCACCTGCTCAGAAGAACTTAACAGAATTGGTGGTGGTGGGTAGAGGGGGTGTCTCTAGACATTGTTTCTCAGTCAAATAATCAATCTGTGTCCAAATCATATGTCACTTATCAATGGCATGATCCTCATCTACCTGCTGGAGGCCATGACCAAAAATGCTTAGATTCTTTCTACATGGAAAATCTACCATCACCTACCTCCTGTAAACTTGGGGACACTTACCAGGATTCTATTAACAAGACAGAGTAAAAGTATGATTTGGCCATTTCTAACTTAGCTCTCCCTGAAACTGCTCTTCATCATGTTATGAATGAGATTTCTGTCCAAATCTCATTTTTCCAAATCACTTCTGCAGCAAGTGGTGTATAAGAGTAAAGGACTGCCTGCTTTATAAAATAAAGAGAATTGCTTTTTTTCCAATTCCAATTTTTATTTGAATAATCTTTGAGTTTTTAAATGTTAATTTATGCCATTTAAAGAACAGATTTCTGCTGAGACCCCAAGCCAGTTCTGCATTACTCACAAGGTCTACAATGGCGTCTACCTTTAGGGTGTCTGTTCAGCTTGATTCAGCTGGCCAAGTTGCGACTTTCTTTGCCTTTGTTTGGCTGTTTTCTCTCCCAGCCATCAGAACAGCTAAGCAGTGAAGTGTCTAGTCAGTCTTACCTGATTATTGCCATGGCCCTAAAAACTAGCCTAACCACTCTGTGGTCTATTTTTCTACTAAAACACTTAACATTGTGTTGAACCTGCTGCTAACCAATGTGTTACCTGGAGATTTAACCATAGAATTTTGAAGTAGAAGGAACCTTGGAGATCATCTAAGACCAACCTCCTCGATACTCAGATGAGAGAGTAAAATAAAGAGAAACTGCAACTTCCTCAAGGTCACACTGTTGAAGTGGGACAAAAATCCAGAGTGCCTGACTTAATGACTCCAAATTGCTTTTACCCTCTTTGGAGTCAAGCATGGAGCCGATTCAGAAGTGGTAAAGAATGTTTTAGCCCCATTCATAAATGGCAGTGAAACACATGTCCTTCTGTAGAGTTTCTGTTAGGTAGTTTTGTGGGTTAGAAAAAAGGAAAAGAAAAACCCCTCAGTGACCTTTCAATTAACATTTGGGATGAAAATATAATTAATGTATCCCTAAAGAATCAAAATGGCATCAACAAATTTTCAATGTCCACTCTACACAGCCAATAAGCAACTTCTGCAGTGCTTTTGCTTTTATTTAAACTCTGATTTAAAATTCAGAAGATCAGCACCTCCTAAATGGCTGCAAAATCAGACCAGTCTCACGGCTTAAAACCTAAATCATCTGGCCTGTGATTGTATGATTCCTTACAGGGAGGCCTTAGTTTTAATATCTTCTATCATGCTAGGACAAGCACAAAACAAAACTTGTTTTTTTATCCGTTAGGCAAAGAGTTGGGGAAAGTGAAACAATAATGAAGTGTATTTCAGCAATTCTAAGATGCATGCTCCCCCACCCCCCACTTGAAAACTTCTGGAATAGTTCTCTTAGTTTAATTGGCAGCCTTTTATATTTCTTTCTTAGTAGTACCAAAATAATGGGGCATCTTATCATCAAGGGCATCTTAGATTCAATGAAATACAGAGGTTAAAAAAATTATTTATTGACTCAACAGTTTTGAATATAGGAAATTTATCATGTATGTGTAAGGTTGTCATTCCTTTTCTCTAACTCATTGTTAAAAGTGTAACCCATAGCTTGATCTACTAAACATTGGTTTAATGGCACTAAGATGTTTTCATTATGAAAAAAGATGACTTTTTCAAAAGAGCACACAAAAGCAATGAACATGAATCATGATGGAAACAAAGGGTCCACACACCTATTCATACTGTTAACATTTCACCACTGTGCATGAATTCTCTTTTGGTTCTGTGTCACAGTCATCCATAATGAGGAAGTATTAGCATTTCAGTAGAACATTCAATCATACCTGCGCTCAGAATAAGTTTCCTCCACAAATACAGATGTTATACATTCTAAATTCCTGTTTATGAAGGGATGATTGAACATCTACCTGCCAGCTCATATAATGACATTTTTGTTGTTGTTTCCAAAAGAATGTATTTGTTTCTGAGCATGACAAATTTAAGTTCAGGTTTAAATTTTTTGAAATAACGAATACAATATGTATTTCCTCTTTTGATCCATGCAGTTAGGCAAGAATAAAAGCTCATTTCAATTTCTGAGAATAAAGTTTTTTTTTTTAAACACTTATATGTATTTTATTAAATTATTTTCTGAAGTATAGAGTTTCAGGTGATTCTGACTTCACCTCATTTGCAACATAGTTTCTATCTTTAAAAATATGACAGAATAAGCTAGAAAGTAATAATTGAAAATGAAGCACTTACGTTTATAAAATACTGCTTTAAAAGATATGTGGGGCAGAAGTTCATAGATCTTTTCTAAAACAGTTGCTTCACCGACTAAAGAGGCATTTACATTCCAGACTTGGACGACATCTTCTCGGTCCCGAACACTGACACTGACTCCTATCACTTCGTCATCTGAGGGGAAGATGGAAAAAAAACCAAATAAGTGATAATTTCAAGTCAGTCTGACTGTTTTTAAGCACCTAATCATTTTATCTGTGAGTTATGGATAAGATGGAAAAAAGAAGGCACAAGAGAACTTGTAACAAACCATTGTTTCTACAGGGAATCATCGGAAAAAAGCGTGTTAGTGCACTAAAGCTGTAGCAGTCACATCACATTTATCCAGGGACTTAGATAAACAAAGTGTTCCAGCCAAACACATTTTTCAGATAAGTAATTTACCCTTTTTAATGTTACCAAAGCTTTTTTACTATTTCTTACTCTGTTTAGATGAGATTTTTTCCTAAAACGGGTTGCATAATTCCCTGCTCTCTGAAAGTCAAGTGAACTCAGATGAACTTTTCCTCGATGCCTTGCTGTCTTTGTTATAAACAGCAAGAATTTCTCCTGACTTCCTGCCAAGCTTTCAGACACCTTGGGGTGGTAAGTACTATTTGCCCCAACACTTACTGGACCTAGACTGTGCATCCCCAGTTGCTCATGTGCTTTTTGCGGTTTGCTTGTCTGCTTCTTTCCTATTGATTCTTCCTGCTCTCTGGTGCTTTCCTCTAGCAATCCTGCTTATGGTTTGGGGCAGACTAGAGAATCAGTGACCATCTGTTAGAACTGTGTATAGAGGGCCGGGCCTGTGGCGCACTCAGGAGAGTGCGGCCCTGGGAGTGCAGCGACGCTCCCACCGCAGGTTTGGATCCTATATAGGAATGGCCGGTGCGCTCACTGGCTGAGCACAGTGTGGGCGACACCACACCAAGGGTTGCAATCCCCTTACCGGTCACGAAAAAGAAAAAAAAAAAAAAAAAGAACTGTGTATAGAATAAGAGTAAATATCTTCTGAGTATGACTCTGTGATTACAGTACTTCAGTGAATGCACGTGAAGGCAATTATCTACACTGATTAATGTTGGCATTTTTTTTAAAAAACAAAACTCCAGATTTGGGACTGCCTTGTGTATATATGAGAATAGTGGTAGATACTAAGGTTTTGTTGCACTGTTACATCCTCCCTTGCAGTTGCTTTGTTTACGCTAATGTGCAGTGAAATGATAGGAATACAGATTTTTTACTTCCAGTTTTACCTGTTCAAGGCACATTAATGAAATAGGATCAGCTCTCTGTACTTGCATTCTTAGCAACAGTAAGTAATATGTGAAAAATAAGCATTATCAAAATTAGAAAAATTTTTTTTTTCCTTTTCGTCTTTTTTCGTGACCGGCAACGGATCGCAACCCTCAGTGTCGCGCCCGTACCGGACCAGGACCGGCTACGGGATTGCAACCCTCGGTGTTGCTCCCGCACCTCGCTCAGCCAGTGAGCCGCCGGTCTGTATGTGGGATCCGAACCCTTGGCGGGAGCGCCACCGCGCTTCCCAAGCGGCGCACTGTAGCAGTGCGCCACCGGGCCGGCCAAAATTAGAAAATTTTGCCTTAGTTAATATGCTTTCTCTAATTTGCTAGCCTCTGTAAATCTAAATATTCATGCCATCAGTTTTTCCAATTGTCTTCTAAAGTTAAAACATTTTAGTATTAGGATATAATTTTAATAAGGACACATCTACTTTACTAAAATAAATCATCTTCAGTAAAACAATTCCTTTTTTTCCTCCATGCTTCCCTTCCCTCCCTCTCTTCTTTTCTTTTTAAATGAATTTGATCCTGGCTAAATTTTTATAACTTGACACTAAATGACTCCATTTATATAAGTGTTCAAAAACAGACGATATTATCCTATGGTGTTAGAAGTTAGGCTAGTGGCCATTTTCAAAGGAAGGGAAGATGACAGGGGTTCTAGGGAGTCGATGATATCCTGCTCCTTGATCTGGATGCTAGTTACAGGGATAGACTTAATTTGTGAATATTTGTCAAGTTATATACATATAACGTGTGTACTTTGTGTATATATGTCACATTTATACCAAAAGATATTTTTAAGGGCCGGCCCGGTGGCGCACTGCTACAGTGCGCTGCTTGGGAAGCGCGGCGGCGCTCCCGCCGAGGGTTCGGATCCCACATACAGACCGGCCGCTCACTGGCTGAGCGAGGGGCGGGTGCAATGCCGAGGGTTGCGATCCCGTTGCCGGTCCCCGGTCCGATACGGGCGCAACACTGAGGGTTGCGATCCGTTGCCGGTCACGAAAAAAGACAAAAAGGGAAAAAAAAAAAAAAAGATATTTTTAAAAAAAGCACCCGATTATGACCATCCACAGAAATTTATTAACCCATCAAGAAAAGATTTTTTTAGGTACAGGTTTCTTATTTTTTAATTTACATTTTAAAATTCTACTTGCTAGAGCACAATTTTAAACTTTTTGTGAAAATTAAAATAATCAAATAAAGGAGGCTTTGAAGTTTACCACTTTCAAGAATGGTCATGAAGTTACTAGATCAGTCTCTTGGGGAAATGTTAGTGTTTCCCAGTTTTTCGGTATTGCCCATTTTTACAGTATTGGCCAGAGAGTGATATAATTAATGAATGTTGAATACGGTGAACTGTCAATATTTCAGTTTGGCTCGGCTTTTGGAAATTAGGCATAGTTACTAACACAGCACCTTCACAAATGACATGGTAAAAAGGCTGCAAGTCTTATGCAAAGCCAGATCCGTCAGCAAACATGTAATATTTATAAGTAGAATCAACCTGCAAAACCTTGAAATTTTAGGGTACTGGCAGCATAAGACATTAGAGTGGAGGAGCTACTATTTAAAGATGATGGAAGTGAGGCCCAGAGAGATTAGCTGACTTATGTAAGGTGGCAGAGCTAGTTAATGGAAAAGCTAATGGTTAACAGTTAACGGTGCTCTAATTTCATAAGTCAGCCACAAAACAACTGGTCTTCTTTACTTAATACTGGCTATTTATTATTACATAGACTATTTCTCCTGGTTCTAGAAACAAATAACTCCTACAGAAAACTTTCTCTCCCAGGGATGTATGTGTTTATAATTATACACAGGATATATTTTTGGCTGCATATTATCAAGTTGCTAACTACTCCCTCTTAAAACAGAGGGAATCTGTACTTTCAAGACAATTTTATCTGAACCCAAGCTTTGTCTTAAGCAAATAAAAAGTAGTGTAAGAAAGAAGTAAGCAAAACAAAAATGGAATTATTGAAACTGCTAGTGAGATGAATTTGAAACTTGCCATGGGACTGGCAGGACCTACAGGGGCTCTCAAAGACAGAACTGTCAAGAT
The DNA here is from genome assembly GCF_000696425.1 of Galeopterus variegatus. NCBI lineage: Eukaryota > Metazoa > Chordata > Mammalia > Dermoptera > Cynocephalidae > Galeopterus > Galeopterus variegatus. The sequence continues at coordinate 269,287 of NW_007726155.1, read as the reverse complement.
GTTTGGGCCAACTGATCAATACCAATTAGCTTAAAAAAAAAAAAAAAAGAAGCAGCATTCCAGAGACTGCATAACACTGACACACACACACACACCCGCCCCCAATACACACACCACGTATCTTTGGCTTTGTATACTGATCAGCACATGAATGTGAGTAAAAATACCTCAAAGCCAGGGACAGAGCCAACTAAATAATTAAAGGAAACAATCTTTTTAATTTTTACAGAACTGAAGATGTCTTTTTTCATCAGCCATATTGGGAAACCTCCTAATTTACAGAGCATCACGTAGAATACTCAGAATGAGTTTGCCTCGAAGCATTCAGAGGGAACTATCTGAGAAGAAATCAAAACTTTAATCAAGCAATTAAATTCTCTTCTTTGAGTGGTTTCATGATAAACACAAACAAAACAAAAAGTGCTCACAGAGGCTCTCAGAAACTCACTTGGTCTTTAAAAATGGTCTCCAAAGGAAAGTCCTCAAGACCTCATGTTTTATCCTCAGCTGTGGAATCATGGGTAATTATGGTGAGTACATCCCTGACTATCTGCTCCAGTCCTCTTTGAGCAGGGGACCAAGCGAGAAACAAGAGGAAGGAGGAAGGGACAGAAGGGATTGTGTCTGCCTACTACAGACTTCCCTGGACAGCAAAGGTGCATTCCTCTTCTGGAAGAATTGGAAGAAGGAAACCTACAAACTGTGCCAAAAATCCAACTGATATCAAATTTATCTTATCTTTCTTCCTATTTAATTTGGACAGATGGTAGTGAATACTACTAAGTTGAGCTATGAGGGAAAAATATATATGCACATATACATACATAAATATAGCATATAGGTATGGAAATATTCACACGTACATATACACACATACCTAACACTAAACCTCACCATCACATGAAAAAGTCTCACTAACTTCATAGTTACATACTAAACAACTTCAAAACATGTAAAAAGTCAAACACATAAAAAACAAACTTCTGCAAGTCACAAGCATGAGCCAAGCACGCATGAGGCGTGGACGACTGGAGCCATGGGCTTCTTTACCTGTGGCGGCACAATCTGTGAACTGTTCCCCAATAGTTGCTAACAACAGCTCTTTCCAAACTGTGGACTGATGTGGGAAAAGAATAAAAAACAAAAACAAACAAAACACATATATATTTTTAGACAATTATCTTCAGGAACCAAACCAGTTACATTTCTTCAACTTCACATGCACTTTTAGTCCCATATTTGCAGCATGCAGACATCTTCAAATCATAGAGGTAAACGTTTACAATAGTGACATATACTGTATTGGTTTACAAATAACTTGACACAGATAACAAGTGATCCAGTTCTTAGGAAAGCTAATCTCTAGTGAAACCTCCGATGAAGCTCCGAAGAATGGAGAGAACGCAGTCACATGACTCACACTGTTGTGGTTTCTTTACCTCTCACTGATTCAAACTGAATCAACTGATTATATTTGAATGCTATAGTAAAATCCTTGTCCTTAAAACCTTTTCCTCTGTTTTCTTGCAGCTTTTAAGGTACTTCAAAAGTTACACAAGGAAAGAACACTTAAGTAAATTTCTTGTTTATTGAATACTAGAGACTTGCAAAATTCCATTCACTTGAATCAGACTGTTTATGTTACGTGATAGAACTTAATGTATGAATGTATGCAATTCCCCTGGAAAAATGACTACCTGCTCTGGTCTACCTCCCACCAGTGAGAAACAAGGTTCCTTCTGCTCAAGATCTACTAACACCATCCAGTACATAGCCAGAATCCACTCATAGGTTCTGGAGACCTGAAAGTACACCCAGTTGTTCCTCTTGAAAAATTCGTGATCCCATTTATCTTCCTTGCCATGGTTCCCAGGCTCCCAAGTCTCCCGGAACTGGGTTTGAATCCCGTGAGGCTGCTTACTACCAACGACCCAGGTAGGTTATCAACCACTCTGAGCATCAGTTTCTATAGGCAAACAAAGGAATAATAATAGGGCTGACCTCCCAGGGCTGTTTTGAGTATGAAATGAGTCAGTGATGCATTCAAAGGGCTTAGCACAGTGATTGCAACGAAAGGGCTCAACATTTAAGATCCGTCCCATAAATAGCTGCATGTTTGCCATATTGAGCTGCTGGGTGCTCAATACATATTAACTATAATAAGGTGTTTATTACTATGTTCTAATGAGCTTAAAGCAGGCTGGATAAATGTTTTATAAAGGCAATGGCAGCTAACCAGAGAACTGAAAAGGGACCTTTCCTCCTCCGGGGGGTTGTTCTTTTTTCTTTCTTAGACCTTCCCTTCTGTTCTGCTAGTGTCCCACTTAGAAATCACTGCTTCCATTTTCTCTCTGCCCAACTGTGGTCTTTTACACTGTTAGTGATGAAGTTGAGGGTGGGAAGAGGAAGTTAGAGGAAGGGAGACTTCACTCCCCTGATGTAAATTCAAGATGGCCCACCAGACTCCCACCACTTGACACTTAAGAGAAGGCTGGACTGCTTGGGATGAAGACACTATTATTTGTAACCAAATGGCCAAGTGAGATAATAAGTAGAGAAAGGACAAAACTGACTCTCAGCCACTTTCCAGGAAACACTGACATCATGATTACTTCTACTAGAATTCAAAGTCTAGTGTGAGTAAATAAAGAACATGAAAAGGCAAAAGAAGTTCATAGAAATTTTTTTTAAAAAACAACTTTCCATTCTCTTATTCTCCTATAGTCTCCATTCTCTCTATTTTAGGAGGCTGAAGGGGCTTCATATGCCTCTCCTGATTTGTTATTTGCTCCCCTGACATTGTTTCTGGATGCTAAATAACAGTCAAATCTTGGAGCTACCCATGTTGACTAAGAGAGTGCACCTATGACAAATAAATGCTATCTTTAGGTATGTGCTCATAGAGAAATGACTCCAGCTTAAGAATATGGGTCTCTACACATTTCAACTCTTTGAGATTATCCACATGAAAGAAATTATGAAAAGGTGAGACTGAGTACCATTTGCCTTTTGTCCATTTTAAAAGAAGATTTTTGGTTTCCCAGGGCTTAAGATCATCGATTTTATGTTCATGTTCATTTTCAGTCACTATTGATGAATCGGAACCTACTCCTGGGAAATCTGGGTTTCTGAGGCTTAACCCCTGCAAACCAGCATCCCACCAGGTCTTTACCCAACCAGGTTCTCGTCGGCCCCAGAGGGAGGCTGGGCATAGCTTCTCATGAAACCCCAAGGAACAGTGAGATGCTAAACCTCCCTGTGCCACAGTCCTTCTCAGAAGTGCTTCTGCCCCCAGTGGAGGAGGGATGGGCCTTTGGTGGGCAGAATCCTGCTTCCCACTATGCAGAACCAACTTCCATGTGTTAGTTATGGCAGGCAAAGAGATGACCTCTATTAAGCTTATCTTTCAAGTGTATAGGCATTTAGCTCCTGCAGACTCCAAGATACAGTCACACTGTTCCACCATTTCTACAGAGAAGCACAATAAGACATTTTTAAGGTGACAGTGAAAGCCCCAAAATCACCAGTGCCAGAGCAGAATTTCTCACCCCCAGGCCTGTCCAGAGACTCCCAGTCAGGCTGTCTCAAAAGCACAAAGCGCTCATCACATGCAGTCAACAGCAACCCCAGCTTAGCCAGCTCTGGAAAAGGATCAAAGCAAACCTACCGTGCTGTCCTTGGGAACTTTCATTTTCCATACGCCACCCTTTGCATTACTCTCTTCTTCCCTGGATCAAAGACCAAGGTTTAAAGGGTTAGGTAGTTCTATGTACATTCAGATTAAGTATTTCTACATACATTTCCTTTAACAATAGATGGCCTTAAAAATAAAACCAATTGGTCATTTTTCAATAAACTCTCCCACAGTCCTTTTACTGGAAACAGAAGCAGATGAAAGAAAAAGGAAGGAGATAGGGATGGGGAGGGAAGAAAGTAGAATTTGGGCCGCTACAAGGGCAGGGAGGGTGGAGGACACCAGGTCCTCATCCTCAACAGGGCGGTGCTGAGAGGCTCCCTAGGGGAAGAACAAGTAATGTACCTGCTTCACCTGTGAAGGCCTTTACACGTCAATATCATGTCCATGACACTGTCTCATTTGATTTTCACATCAATCTTGTGTTGTAGGCCTTATAGGTGTCCTTGCTGTGTTTCTCTGTTAAATATCTGCTCTCTCTCTGGTAAGAGCACCCCAGTTTCACTTTAAGGAGCCACCTGTCCCCTACACTTACGTCAGACCCACTCAGCGCTGATTCCAGATCCTGGCTTGGAAGGTGGGCTTAGGACTCAGGTGTGCCTGTGAAAACACTGCTTCCTCCTTGTCTTTGTGATTAGCGAGGGATGGAAAGGTGGTCCACAGTTGGCCAATGAGAGCCGGCTCTGAGATTTCATTGGCGCTAGTGAATGCTGACATTGATAAACTTGCAGGGTGTAAGATCAGAGCTTATGAAGGCCATTTTGCCACCACAGATGAGAGAAAATTAAGCTTGAAATTAAACCAATGCAAAGGAAAGCCTAGAAAACCTGATGGAGGGTATCAGATTCCTGATCACATTTGAACACCCAGATCTGCCAGAAATCAGTCCTACCAGTGGACTTCTCAGTTACAGATTCCAAAAAATTCCATTTTTTTTTTTTTTGCCCAAATTAGGTTTCTGTCACTTGCTACTGAATGAGCTGAGATACATTCCATTTTATTAATGAGTAAATAACTCAAAAATGTTGAATGACATGATATAAGGTAATTGTGACTCCAACCAGGGCAAACTAATTTACTGTCCCCCACCCTTATCACTATACCAAGCTATTAAAGAAGGATACTTCCCCCTAGACTCTGGGCCATGATTAGTTAGTATCACAGACTTTCTATGTGGTCCACAGGAGAGACATGTCTCAGGTGATATGATTGCTCATGAAGTGCACGACCATTTCCCTCCCATCTTGACCTCAGATTACACATTAGACACTTACCAAAGTGGTCGCCTCTCTCCTCTCATTAAATGATAACTACATCTCAAAGGCAGGCTAGTCACAGGAGGGATGTTATTGTATACACTCCAGAATATCTTTAAAAGAAAAACAGTTTGTTTAATACACCTAGTACTGAGTTACTAGTATGCTACTAGATTATAAAATTAATGCATTGAGGAAAAAATTTGATTCTCATTAAGTTCCGTTTGTTCAAAATAGATTTTTCTGTTATCTCTTCTAATTTTCTCCTAGAAAATGTAACATAACATTAAAGAATGTTCCTTGCTGAAGTTGGGCCAAGTTCTGTGCTTTAAGAAAATATGGTTATTAAGCAAACATTCCTATGTGACATGTCTGCACAAAACAGGATACGATCTTGCTAATAATTTCTCTGACAGGTAGCTGGTATCTAATAAAGCCTTTAGTACTGAATATGTGTGCTGAGCCATATTTCTGTATCTCCTTTCCATACTTCCTCTTTCTAAGCCTGGAAGGAGTCTGTGATGCTTTGGCTTGGGGGCTGGAGGTGTACAGCAGAGAGCAGAAAGGAGTCATCTTAGGTGCTCTGTCCTCCTCCCTTTCCTCCCCTAGAGGGAACAGGGAGCAACTCAAGTGCTGAAACCACAAGCTGCCCAAGATACAGGGTGCATGGACTGCATGTTTGTGACCTCCCAAAACTCACATGTTGAAACCCTAACCCCCAATGGGATAGTAATAGGAGGTGGGGACTTTGGGAGGTGATTAGGTCATGAAAGTAGAGCCCCCATGATGGGATCTGTGTCCTTGTAAGAGGAAGAGAGCCAGTCCTCTCTCCGCCATGTGAGGATACAAGCAGAAGATGGCCATAAACCAGGAAGAGGGCCCTTACCAGAACCTGACCATGCTGGCACCCTGATCTTGGACTTTTGGCCTCCAGAACTGTGGGAAGTTTCAGAAATAATTTATAAATTTTAAATCGCACGCCCTTCTGAGTAACATAATGAAATCTCACACTGTCCCACTCCATCCTGCTTAGGATGTGAATCATCCCTCTGTCTCGCATGTCCACACTATACAATACCCAGCTGTTAGTCACTTAGCTCTCTCAGTGATCGCAGTGACTATGGCAGTATTGCGGTGCTGGTGTTCAAGTCACCCTTATTTTACTTTATAATGGCCCCAAAGCACAAGAATAGTGATGCTGGTATATTGTTACAATTGTTCTTTTTTATTATTATTGTTTTTCATCTCCTACTGTGCCTAATTTATAAACATATGTAGGTGTGTATAGGGAAAAACATAGTATATATAAGGTCTGATTCTATCTGCAGTTTCAGGTATCCACTGGGAGTCTTGGAACGTATCCCCTGAGGATGCGGGGGACTACTGTAGTAGAAACTAAAAGTAATGGCAAGAACAAGTGATACTTACTGAGCTATTCTGTGTGCCAGGCTTTCTTCTATGACCTTTTACATGTTTATGTAATTTATCCTAATGATAACCTAACGAGAAGGTATGATTATTACCCTTGTTTTACAGATAAGGAAACTGAGGCACAGAGACTATCCTGCCCAAGTGTCACTGTTTCGTTTGACCATTAGGATTAGGATGAGGGTTGCAGCTACAAAGAAGAAAATGCTTCCCAGTTTTTTGGAGTGGGTTGCAGACTTACTGTGCTGTGAATTCTATGCACAGAACGACTATGCAAATGAGCAATATTGTTGAGACTGTTGAGTGGTGAGGTAAGTACAGGGTGATCATCTGGGTCTCCTAGCGGATCTGAGGAAAACCTTACAAGTAACAGGGCAATTAGAAAGATGAATCCTAGGGCCTCATGAGTTGCACTGCAAGTGTGGAATGGAATTTTTTCTATGTTGAATGATAATCCTTATAGGTTGTTCAAGCCTGTTTGTGTAAATAAGGCTGAATTGATTGCAAAGGTGGCAATGATAAACTGTACCATATAACTGAAAGGAAAACTATGTGATGGTAGATCAATTGAAAACGCACTTGATTCCTTCTACTGAAATGGTGCAAGTAGAAGGAGCAGCTGAAAGTAGATTTGTAGTCACGGGAGCACTTCAAACAGGTATCTGTCCTTACGGGGGTACCTACCCTACAAATGCTTTGCTATTAGTGCAAATAATAAGATTACTCCATTATCTCAGTTTCTGTCTGTGGAGTGAATGTGAATTAGAAGAGCTAAAATCTGAACCCAGGCAAATTGATTCCAAACCCCGCATTCTTAATGATTATTTTCTTTGAAGATATTACTACATATTTTAGGCACAGATTTCTCCAATCTTGGAAACCATGGACCAGGTCATGGAGTCACAGAGAGAGGGACACCTGCTGATGATGTTTTCCCACCAGTGAGATGTCCATAACTCTGTCAAGTCCTGTGGTTGTTTAACTCCAGTCTGAGATCCCTGCTAGGATGTGACAATGGCCTCTGTAGAATTTATGGGCAAAATGATGCTAAAATGAAAACAGTGCCTAAGGTAAAACTAAGAGGAGTTTGGTGCTGGCAAACTTCAAGTTCCCTAAAAGACATTCCAAACAAAAGGTTCTGCCCTCCCACCCTTGCCAAAGTTCTTGAGTCCTGACTTTTTACCTAGTGTTTGAAGCTCTTTAAAAAAATACAACAAAAATATGCTCCCATCCCAAAGATAAGAAAAACACTCCAAGCACTATAGCTTTTAGCAGCTTCTCTTGGAAACAAAAACAGACAACTGATTTTGTGTTGGCAAATCTGACAGGAAAAGGTTACAGCCCAAGAGGATACAGTGACAGACTTAACATATTCATTAAGGCACAAATTTGCACATTTCTGCAGGAATGCAAAATGGAAACAAAATATCCAGTGACATCAATGAAAAGAGCCACATTTAAAAAGTACTTGACACTAAACTGGTCTGTTTCCTTCTTGCAAACCTCACCTAATAAGTAAAACATTTGTTGAGTATGTTTGATGGTGACTCTCACCTTCCCCTGCCAAAGTGACAGGGCATTTACAGTGGAAGCTTGATCACTCATTATATTCTCTGGAACACTTTTAAAAAAAATTTGAAACACCTAAATTTTACTACCGATAAAACTCTACAAATAGATTTCAAAAGCCATCAGGATTATAATTCATTCTACTTGGCCTGCAAATGGAAGATTGCAGTAAAAATAAAACTAAGCACATTTATTCAGTCAACGTTTGTGAGCTCCAGCTGTGGGCAGCACACTGTGACAAGTCCTTGGGGAACCGAGCTGAACGTGGGAGGGGCAGCCTTTGACCACAGGAGTCCCACTCCTTGGTGGGTAAGTCCTCAAGCACCATTCTGACACCTCCCCTTGAGGAAGTGAGGCAGGGCAGACACTTAAATTCAGTCCAACACTGGATTTAAGACCTAAGTTCTCAGGACAACCTTCACAGGTCACGTAGCTCTTGAAACTAAAATCACCTCCACTGTATGATGAGTATGATACAGTAATTTCATCGGATAATTTAATGATTAAGTGCAAAGTGAAAGCACTCAGTAGGCCTAAGGTAAAGAAGCAAGCTGTGGTTAGACTCATTAAACATGGTGACTACTTGAGAAATCCCCAATCTGCTAGTTCTGGTTGGAGCAATTGTGCCCCACCTGACAGTCTTCTGCCAAAGAGATACTCATTCATTACCAGGAAAACTGGTAAATTTCCTCCTCAACTTCCTACTGAATGTTCTGAAGAAAAAAAAGACAATATACTTGAAAATTCTTGAGAAGTGAAAACGCCGTGTGTTGACAGACAACAAAGTGACATGTTTATTTTATAAAACAAAACCACCCAAATACACCTTTAAAAAAAATCTAGGGTTTCTTCCAAGGGTTGTAGCATGGTAGCAGGAGAGTATTTTTGAAATATTAAACAAATATTTTTGCTCATTAGGTATTTCTAGTTGTCTGGGGCTTCCCACCAACTGAATCAATGGTATTTATGGGAAGGGCAGCTAGAGATCAGAACAGATGGCAGCTGAAGAGCTTAATGGGTGTTTTTAACTCAGCAGACACAAAATCTGAATGCAAAATGCTTCTGATTTGTAAGAGCTAAGTGCTTGAGAGAGAAATAGGTTTTGCTTTGAATTCCAAAAGAGCTAGACTTAAAGTGTAAGCTCAAGTTTGGAGGACTGATCAGCGAGTAGATGAGCTAAAGGCGAGGACCTGAGGGCAATTTCCCACTACACAGAACGTCAGTTAAAAATCAAACTCTGAGTTGGGGAGTTAAGAGCTTGGAGTGAGAGGAGAGTGGGGTTCAAACCTTGAGATGATGGAGGAGAGCTCCCTCCCCCTGAAAAGTTTGGAGAAACCTAGAGCACAGCAGTACACAGCCTGCTTTCTGGGTACAGCCCACGAGGCTACAAGACTCCTATAGAAAGCCCTCATTCCTGCCATGCTGAGCAGCATGGTGGCCAGGTCAGAGAACAGCTAGGATGTGGGAGGGATTATTCTTGTTAGATTGACCTGCTGCAGCCTTGCAACGTTCTCCACATTCTGGTGGGGTACAGGAAAGGCAGCCAAATCCAAATTTCCTAAATCCCCAATTTGGAGCATGAAATCCCTAGAAAGCCTGTGGACAGTATGACCTGGGGTCTGGATGTGGGTGTTTACAGTAGGGGCTTTTATGACCTGAGGCCATGGCAGGGCCAGAGATGGTAGGCTCAGCACCCAAAGGTCAGGTAGGATTAGGTTCTCTGTATATGCCTCATGTGGAGAAGGGGAAGAGGGCGAAAAATTTCACCAAAAGAGACTTAAATTCAAAGAGATCAAGGTTTTACATCTGCAGTGACTAAATAATTTTTAAACTGCAAGACTGAATCTCACTTACTCCCCCCACCCCCACATACAAACACACGCACATTGGTCTCCACTGCCAAGAGCAAGCATGGAGGCTCATGGACAATTTGACTTCAGTTACATTTCTGCGTAACTGGGTTGTGACTATAGAATGTTGATCCCATTATCCATATAGTGAATAAACTGAATGATTGATGAAGATATACAGGTTGTATATCTCTTATCTGAAATGCTTGGGGCTAGAAACATTTCAAATTTTTTTGGATTTTGGAATATTTGCAGAATATACTGGTTCAGCAGCCCTAATCTGAAAACCCAAAATTTGAAATGCTCCAATGAACATTTCCTTGGAGTGTCATGTCAGGGTTCAAAAAGTTTCAGATTTTGGAGCATTTCGGATTTTTGGATTACGGATGCTCAACCTGTATCTGATATTGTCTGTGCTGGACAGAACTGAAGTAGACCTGGCTTCTGGTACTTTTCTCCCTCTTTTCCCTCAGGGCCCTCCCTTCACCCAAATGGCTGACTGCAGGTCATCCTATTGCAGGATGCCACCCACCATGGGCTGCTCTGCTGTGTCCAGGGCAGTGCGTACTTTGAATCAATCTTGCCATCATCCTCCATTATCAATACTGATCTATAAGTCTCTCTTCTGAAGGAACAGCCCTCATTTCCCAAGAGTTTAGAAAGCAATCTGTTACCCTAATTTAATGAGCTATAACAGTATAACAACTCCACGATGAGGTGGCTTGACCTGATAAGGATGAAGTCTTGGTATTATTGGCAGCACAGGATGGTTTTAGCAGATGCAGGAGGAGCATTCTCTTAATTTTAATAGATTACATATATTGTTTATGAAGATTTTCTGTTTAGAATAAATGATGCTGAATTCCACTTACAGAAACACCAAGTTTCTGTTTTGTGTAAATTTAAGTAAAAAGTCAATTTATGGGAAATACTGGGTAGAACATAGTACAGGTGGGACAAGCATGGCAAAATCTTGAAGGTGATAAAAAAAATCAATTTACTGAGGTTTGACATAGAATGCTGTACAGGAGTGGGTTTTCAGGGGTGGAATTTTTCGTTGTGTGGCAGGCAAGGCTGAGAGACACGGGGGACAAGGGAGCCCTCCCTTGCAAATTATATCCAGCAGGTAGCTTTTCATTGTCCCACAGGTAAGATCAGACATGTTCAGAAGCCATGTTCTATTCTGCACTGCACCCACTGAGGATCCAAAAACACAGGAGAAAAGTGGAAAATTTGGACATGTTCATAGAAGAGTATAAAGAATCAATACACATCTGGAAAACACACCTAGATGGAAAATGGAATTTTCCAAGAAAGACAGGAAAGTAGGAAATAAACTTAACTCCAGGCAGAGAAGATTATTGTTGGCCTTGATGAGAGTGTCCTCAGCAGAGGTCACGGGTCCTTTGGAGACCACGCCTTCTCCACTCCTCAGTCCATGGGAGTGAAACAGAGAGAAATGAACTACGAGGGAGGAAGTTCCAGTTCCAAAACATGGTATGACTGGCTGTTGCCACTGGACGTTTAAGCCATTTACCTTCCAGCCTCAGTCTCTTCAGCTAATAAATGGGATAATAATTCCTCTCCTACCCCCATCAACTTCGATTTGCTTAAAGGGCCTCAAACTATAAAAAGACACATTATGTCTTTATGTACATCAATCACTAGTAACACATGATTCTTACATTTCATCCAAACATATACAGGGAGAAAACACAGACATGATTAGGGAGCCAGTTTTTTAGTGCTGACAGAGTAAGAATTAAAGAATCAACATGCAACCACAGAAAAGAGAGCGGGATGAAGCATACCCTCAAACGACTTTAAAATCAGCACTTTGGCTAGTTCTTAAATACTAAGGACTATTCATGGGATGTTAAGGACATTCAAGGGCCGAAATCCCAAAAGTTATTGATAAGTTAAAAATGTTTTCTTAAGTTGATGTTAGCAGTGGTGTAATCCAGGGTAAAATTGTTTGAAATAAATATATAGTTTCTGATATAAAATAGACTAGGAAAGTATAAAAAGATGTCACAGTAGTAGGCAAATGATGGCAGATGAGCTTATCATTACTATTGGGTACTTACAGGGTGCTTTTAACTTTATCGTACCATTTCGTTCTCACAACAGCATGATAAAATTGCTATCACAATTATTCCCATTTTACAGATGAGTAAACTGAGGTACAGAGAGGTTAAGTAACTCGTCTAAGCTAATAAGTGCCAGATGTGGGACACAAACCCAGGCAGTGTGGCTGCCCTCTACCTGTGCCCACACCCTACCCCACCAACTGATGAAGTTGAGGGGTATAAACCAGTAACACTTTAGTAAAAGCTGGCAACAGTTGAGGGCCTACCAAGCGCCAAGTAGTACTATGAACTATAAACAATCTCATTTAATATATCTGACACTCAGCCTTAGGGTGTGGGCACTATTATTATCCCAGGTTTACAGATGAGGAAGCTGAGGGGATCAGGGACAGCAGAGACAGGAAGGAGCTTCCTGACCACCTAGAGCTATGTTTCTCTACCCTTTTTTACTGTCATGCCCCCACCCCTGCCACCAAAGGAGCCCCTTTTCCTAATCACCTCTGATGAAATTTTAATACCACGGAGAGACCATATATCTGTTATGGACTGCATGTATGTCTATGTTTTGTACATAAAAAGAGTAAGATTTCTTCACTGTCACCCCCCTTAAGAATAAATTTTTGCTCCCATTATGAGTTCTTACATGAGCAGTCTGTTGTGACCCAGGAAAGTGGTTCATTTGTTAACTTCTCATTCATTCATCCATTCCATCTTTCAACATTTACTGAATGAAAGAGATCATACACAAAAAAGTACTGTATGATTCCATATATATTAAGTTCAGTAACAGACAAATCAAATGTTCGATGACAGAAATCAGAACAGCGGTTGCTTCTGGAGGAGGGACACTGGCTAGGAGGGGGCACAAAGAATCTTTCTGATGTGACAGAATTTTTTTTATCTTAATCTGGGTGAAGGTTACATGTGTGCACACCTTTGTCAAAATTTACACATAACAAATCTGCATTTACTGTATATAAATTATATCCTACTAACATATAGTTTTTTGTTTCTAAGATAAGCACAGTAGTGAGAAAGGGAGAAAGAGCAGAACAAGGAGTTTGATCTATAACTGACTGAACAATCAACTGACATAACTTCTACCTTTGGACCAACCCCAATATGTATAGTTTTAAGGAAAGTATTTCCTAGTATGCGCCAGCCCAGGTACCTCAAATTGGTCTCTGAAGATGCTGCCATGCTTCTGGATCCACAGTCTCCACCAAATGCTCTGTGTTATCACGTAGGATCAGGAAAACCAAGCCAGCCCCTTAATCTAACTTTGCCAATGTCTGCGCAGGAATTCCATGCACAGCTCTGACGATCCAATGTCACAATGGAGTGGAAAAAGTCTAATGAGTACCTCAAAAGAGCAATAGAATCTAAGAACTTCCAAGTTGAGGGCACACCTTAACATCAAGGACTCTGAGGTTTATTATGGCTTCTGGGAAGAGGTGACAAAAGTCCATGAATTCACAAGAGGGGAGAAGCAGGGGCCGCCTTTCGCAGACTTTGAGAGCAGTTATTTCTCTGGGCGGTGGTCATGTGCTGCCTTGTGACACTGCCTGCACTTGGCACAGAATGGTTATTCACAGCAGCACTGTTATTTTGCTTTCCACATGCTTATGTCATTCTCCCAACCAGATCAGAAATAGCCTATGGTCAGAACCATGTCTTTGGATCCAGCTTAACTGTCCTCAGTGGCCATGCATAGTACCTCACAATCAGACTGCTGGGACTGCATAAGTCTGAGTACCAAATTTTTTGAACCAGATACTGGGGACCAAGATCTTTGTGCTACTTCTGCATGTGAGAGGCCGCCTAAGAGACACAATCTAGATGCCAATCTACTGGAATTTCTAAGACATTAAAAGATTTAGGGCACAACAGGAAAACTGTTTAAAATCTGTCCCTTCTAGAAAATTACATATGGTCAATGCAACTTTTAGGTGGCCTCAAATGCCTTATTCTATCTGTAACAGTATATTAAGCTAGAAGAGGGAAGAAACTTGATAGAATTTGCTTTAGAATAGAAATGTGATCAACTAAATAAATCAGTTTTTAAAGCTATGTTTGCCCTCAGAGTTGAATAGAAAAAGAATAGAACTAAGAGCTTACATCTGTAGAGAACCTGCTACGTATCAGGTATTCTACTAAGCATAGCATAAACATTATTTTATTCAATGCTTACAGTAACCCATGGAGGTAAGTGCTATTATAATACCAGTTTTACAGAAATTAAAGGGGTTGGTATCTGTCTAATTTAGGATAATGGAATTGGAAGGTAAAGTAGGAAGTCAAGCTGAGACTCTCCACTTTCATGCTCAACACTATCCTGCTCTCCTTCTGTGACCTTTTTGATAACCCTGCAGGGTAGGTGCTACCACCTCGCACTGATGGAAACAGAGCGACAGAGCTGGAGTTTGAACATAGACACAGATAATTATCTTCAAAACCTTCCCTCTTAACCACACCACAGTCTGCTTCTCGCATGGGTCTATGAAAGATTTAGGAAGTAGGTCAAGTAGATCAAAGAGAAGGACAGATCACCTAGCGTGTGCCCAGCTGGCCTCTGGGGTGAACTTGCTCAAGGGCAGCTGTGCAAAAACGGACCCAAGAGCCAACTGCAGAGCAGAACCCTGGGCACGGGCTGCAGCAAGTGGCATTTTCAGGTTGGAGGAGTAAGCGTCCAACACGCACCATGCTAATCCAGCACACCCCTTTCTGGATCTTACCTGTACAGTTTGTACTGTGTAGATTTTCTTCAGATTTGATGCACACTCAGCTGCTGTGGCACCAGGGAGGGATCTGAGCAAACACAAGCAAAAGAACAAAGACACAAGCAAAACGAGCAGTCAGTGTTCATGAAATAGTCCACAATGCGATGGTGCAGGTCTTAATAAAAATCAGGTCTAAAACCAAGAACTGAACATTTCTGGGATGCTAGTTAGAATTAAAAACTGTGAAATTCCTGCTTTGTGAAGTCATGTGTTTCCTTCTCCTAAAAAATCAGCATTTTTATTCTGTGGAAATTTAACAGGAAAAAAGGAAAAATGTATGTAAGAAAGCTATTAGAAACTGTAAAATCATTTTTAAAATACTAAAACTAGTGATAACCAAGCATTTTGGCTAGCACCTTAGATAAGAGACTATCTCATGTACAGATGACAATGAAATGCATGGTCCTGACCTGGTGATATGCTTCAAAGGAAAAATGTATGTAAGAAAGCTATTAGAAACTGTAAAATCATTTTTAAAATACTAAAACTAGTGATAACCAAGCATTTTGGCTAGCACCTTAGATAACAGACTATCTCATGTACAGATGACAATGAAATGCATGGTCCTGACCTGGTGATATGCTTCAAAACTTTTTAGCAGTTGGTGGTAAAATATCCATGCACTCTTGGGAAAGGGAGTGACCATTTGCCTACTTTAAGAAAACATTATTGCTAAAAGTCAACTTTGGTTTCCTCTGAGTTTGCATGTGTTTCCAAAAACACTCACCTTTAGAAAATATTTTCAGTTATTTTCTCCAGCTGTTTCAATTAGCTCTGCTGAACTTTATGGTCAGAATGTGTTAATCTTTAGTTTGCTATATGTTCCACTAGATGGCAACATACTACAGGTTTATTCACCAGAAAACCCATGCAATTTAACTGGCCTTACCAAGCATCATTTCCTGGGATTGGGGGTAAAATGACATGGCTCACTTACAAGTTAAGACTCCATTCCTGCCACCTTTTCTTTCTTCCTATACTGAATTTGCAGTTCGTGCTTAAGAATGTTGGAGTCCACTTATATCAGGCCTAAAGTGAAATCCCACCACACCTATCGTGCTCGAAAGCTCCAAGTCTGGTTGTTGGTGAGAAATAAGAGGCTTGCTGAGAGGAGAAAGTACCCTGCTCACAGATGACCCACTAGGATCTGGAATCTATAAAAAGAACACTCTTTATCAGCCACTGGCCCTCAGAGACATCATCCCCAGGAACCCTCAACATGTTGCACTTTCCGGACAGTTGCTAAACCACTGCATACTGGATATGTGCACAAAACTCACATTAGCTCAGGGATAGAGGGGATGGCAGAGGCCCATGTCCAGGTGGGGGTGAGCATAGCAAGGCTCTGCGGCTACACTTCTTGAACTATGAATCAATAAATGCTCCCTAAGTGTCGAACCTGAAGAGCAAAAATGCACTTCTGAACACAGTTCCCTCGTCTGGATGTCACTAAAGAAGAATAGTTATGCACCAGTTTGGGGGCAAACAAGAGACCCCCTCTGGGCAGGTGAAGTCTGATAAATAAATCTATGCTTAAGCACTGAGTTTACAACTCTTTTCTAGCTGTTTATAAATTTGCTGAACATTGTTTTAAAAAGAGCAAATCCACAATAACCACCACGATTGCATTTTGTTGCCAAACTTGAAGCCTAAAATAACTATGTTGAACAGTGTGGTAAAGAGTGAGGTACTCTGGTGACCGGCCCCCTGATGAAATACATCAGTCTGTGTGGATTGACTGGGCTCGTGGTTACTGAAGTATCAACTCAGTTAAATATTAATTGCTGTTTAGTGCAGGTTTTTATGCCATTTTGACTTACATTATAAAAAGATTAGATGAAAAAAACTAAAAAACCTCACTTTTTCTGAATAGATTATTACATGAAAAATCTATTACTTTTACATGAAAATCTACTGGCATTTATTCCAATACTAATTTTTCTTCCTTTGAAAAGTTTAGCTGACTGCTCAAATATGCCCAGCAAATATATACCCGAATCCCTCAAAGCACATATGCCAGGATACAGAGGGCTCCTTCCCTAACTGTGTATGGGGAAGGAGGGTTAGAGTCCAAAGGGAGAAAAAGTACTTTGCATTTTTTTTCATTTTTAAAACTGTGTTTTCAAGCTTTTTACTAATTTGTAATGTTACATTTCTTTTTTTTTTTCCTTTTTGTCTTTTTTCGTGACTGGTAACGGGATCGCAACCCTCAGTGTCACGCCCGCACCGCGACCGGCAACGGGATCGCAACCCTCGGTGTCGTGCCCCCACCGCGCTCAACCAGTGAGCGGACCGGTCTCTATATGGGATCCGAACCCTCGGTGGGAGCGCCACTGCGCTCCCAAGCACCGCACTCCACCGAGTGCATCACCGGGCCGGCCCTGTAATGTTACATTTCAATTTAGGATGGCTTAGAATGAGTACATTTGCATGTTCACCTTACAGCATTATGTCAATTTAAGCAAATACGGTGTGAGGATAAATACCATTTAACCTAGAAAAAAATCAGCGATAAACTTTTTTTTTTTTTTTTACATGCCTCTTTTTTAATGCCTGTCTCCTCATAGTCTGGTCTTTTACTCATATTCCAGTACAGGAGACAATTATACAAAGTCATTTAGGTCATCTCAGTTTCACTGTCCAAGTATTTTGGAAAAAAAAAATCAAGTTTCCAGAGCCCAAGAAAGGATCCAGAAGGAAACACCTAGCAGTGCTGATTAGCATCAGACAACAATATCAATAGCTAACACATATGTACAGAATTCTTGCTAGTGTGTGAAGCATCTGACCTCCCTTGCAGCATTGAATCCTTGCAAACCTGCTTATGCAGCTGTCAATATTATTTATCACCATTTCACAGGTGAGCAAGCTGGGGCTTAGAGAGGTTTCGTAACTTGCCCAAGGTCACACAATGTGATTTAAACACAGGTGACCTGTGATTCCTGCTCTTCACCCCTCACTGTGGAGCTGCCTGTTTGAGCCATATACACACATTCTTTTTTTTTTTTTTTTAAAGATGACCAGTAAGCGGATCTCAACCCTTGGCTTGGTGTTGTCAACACCACGCTCAGCCAGTGAGCCAACCGGCCATCCCTGTATGGGATCCAAACCCGTGGCCTTGGTGTTATCAGCACCACACTCTCCCGAGTAAGCCACGGGCCGGCCCTATATACACACATTTTTTAGTGGGGTTTTATAGCTGACTCTTGGTGCATTCTCATCAAGGCCACCATTTTTGTTGAATTTTGCTAGATTAACCATTTATGATATGGATGTACTGGGGTTTGAAAGGAAATATGTCAAGTTCCACGGACACTCAGTTTCCTAATTTCTTTACGGAGGAGGTTGAATTAAGTGATCTTAAAGGTTCCTCCCAGCTACTCGGCAGTTTTACGAATACCCAGGTTTCAAAGTAACAAAACAATGTTGTCAGAACTACAGATCATAGTAAAGGGTTGGCTTGGCCGGACAGCAGAAGATATGGCTCCTGTGAGCCAAATCTAATTTTAACAGTCACTCAAAAACACCAATATGCCTAACCTCCAACTTCTTTAACAAGCAAAATTAGGTCACAGCCACAGAATCAATCTTAAAAGGGCAAATGAGCTGAGATTTTTAAACTGTCTGCCTTATAAATAGGTCAGTCTGTGCTGGACTTGCTGATTCAAAGTTGAAGCAGAAGCTGTATCATCTATGGTTACTGTGTCTTAAACTAGCAGTACAGGCTGTTCATGGCAAAGTTGCAGCCTTGGCAGTGGGCAGCCACATCTTCTCTTCCCTGACACTCAGATAGTTGTAGCAACTGGAAGGTAAATGTTTGTAATGGATTTCAACGAAACAAACATTTTTACTAGTATCACATATACAGTATATTCTCATATCCTTAAAAAACCTGTATTACATTCACGTTACAAACCTTAACCTCCCAACATAACGCTAATCAAAACCCTCTCTCTGCAGACCAGGGGTGCTCATCTAGGGGTGATGTTGCCCCTCAGAGGACATTTGGCAATATCTGGAGACATTTTTGGTTGTCAGAATTAAGGGGATGCTACTGGCATCTAGTGGGTAGAAGTCAAGGGTGATGCTGAACCTCCTACAGTGCACAGGACAGACCCCTACCACAGAGCATCATCTAATCTAAAATGACGACATGCCAAACCCAAGAAATCCTGCTGTAGACATGTAACAAACAGTCTCAGAGGATTTAAAATGTATTTAATCAACAAGGATTCATTAGACACCTCTTTTAGCTGCTGCAGATACAGTGATGATCATTCTAGACAAAGCCCTTGTCCCCATGGAGTTTACGTTCCAGAACTGACACCCCTGCTCTCTGAATTCCCCAGACTCCTGAAGAAACAATGTTCAGATCCTTTTTTATTTGCCTGGGGGGGAAGAGGGAGGAAAGAAAGCTGAGAGAGGAATATATATGCTGATTTGTGACCATTCCTAGAAGAAGATATAATCAGAGCTGAGTAAAATCACACAACCAAGGAATCGGGACCCGTTTTCACATTCTCTGAATTCTCTGCCACCCTCCTATGGTATACAGCTGAAGCTAAGAACACAGCAATGGAATACTTGCCCCTAGATGCATCTGGTTAAACAATTTGAATTGACCACCAAGAGTTTCCCCTCTATTTAATTATATTAATATAATAATAGCCTCCTTTTACTGAGCATGTATTACATGAAAGGGTTTTGAATATATTCTCTCTAATCCTTATAGCAATCCTGCCAAGTTGGTATCATTATCCCCACTTTACAGATTAGGAAACTGAGGCTCAGCGAGCTTGTTCTGTTCTGTTTTGTTTTGTTTTTGTGGCTGGACAATATAGGGATCTGAACCCACAGCGATCCTGTTTTCGCATAGTGGATCCGGGTTCTTCTCCTCCTGGTCTGTCTGGCTCTGATGCCCTTGACCTTCCCTTTAGACTAGGCTGCCTCCCAGTAAAATCTGAGCAGTCGCTGTCAGCCTGGGTGGTCTCATACAATACACCTTATGGCAAACCCCTCTCTCAGCCCTTCTTAGATTACCTCCTCTCTCCTTGGGCCCACCCACTGCTCCTCCACCCCCGTGCATCTAGCTACGCTGTTGGGAGGTGGTAGAAACAGAGATGAAGGAATGGGCTGGATTCCACTGGAATCCCTGGCAATAATGATACCCCAAATGTGACACAGTAACACAACTCAGAAACAGCATGTTTACAGTCATCATTTTGGGGGCTAGACATAGGAGGAAGATAATGTACCAAACAAAGGCTATAGATGGGCTGTAGCAGGAAGGCAGGAAAGCCTAGGGGTTAAGAGGATGGTCTTTGGAATCAACAGATCTCAGTTCAAGTCCCAGCTTTGCCATCCACCAGCTGTATGAAAATCCTGACCTTCTTTTCCTCTCTAGAAACCTGGTCTCCACCTCATTGCTTTGCTATATAGGCTATATGAGCTAATGCTATACAAAACATTTATGCAGTGCATCTAATTGCATCTAATAAGCAATTGTTGCTGATGTCATCATCATCAGAGATGGACAGAAGAAAAGGACACAGATGAGAAACGAAGAGACATAGGCACATTTTTATGACCTGTGGGATAGAGAGAGAACTTCCTATATCCATCTTCAGAAAAGAAAGCCTAAGCAAAAAACCCACAAAAAACAAATAAGAAAAAAAAAGAAAGAAAGAAAGAAAAAGAAAAGAAAGCCTACCAGACTCCAGTATCACTGGGCTAAAGGCCACAGCTACTTTGAAGGCTGATTCCACTTGGATCTTGCTAATCCAGAAATTGTGATGGTCACAGCAGAAGTAGGAAAGGACCCTTCAAGGTCTGCCAGGTAGGTAATTAATGTAAAGATGTCAGGGGAGCTGTTTATGTTACTTAAGACCAGAACTCCCAACTCCAGTTTTATATGACTCCTGTGTGTCTCCAACTATATAACTAAATAACAGGAAATACATCTTAAGATTCTCTATGTAAAACTGGTGAAAATTCCTTTTCATTTGGAGAGTTAGGAGAAGGCAGAAAGTCCAATAACATTGGACCTGTTCTACTTAAATGGTTTCCGAGCACCTAAGTACCATTTACATGCTAAAATCTAATATGCTATTTACAAATCATGCTTATCCACCACTCATTAAAGCAGCTCCCTGAGAATCTCCAAAAGACAAAACTCTACCTTAAGTCTGAAATGTAAAAAGCGTTTTATCCTCTCTCTTTTTCAGGAAATACTGAGTCCCCAGTAATCGAAGAGATCATATATCATGTTGTACGTGTATACGTTACCTCATTTCATCCCCATTAAAATACCCTTAGGTAAACAACAATTGCAACTCCACTTTGCAGATAAAAAAACTGTGTCTGGGGTGGGAAAGTAACTTGCCCAAAGATACACAGTTGGTCAGTGGCACAGCTGAGACTTGAACCAAAGGTTGGCTGACAACCTTGCCCGTAGTCACTAGCCTAAACTGAACACTTCCTGCATGGCTGATACTATGCTTGACACCATGAACACACTATGCATCAAACTTGGTCCCAACTGCCCTGCCGCTTACAGTCCACAATTCAGACCTTCC
This sequence comes from Galeopterus variegatus, assembly GCF_000696425.1. NCBI lineage: Eukaryota > Metazoa > Chordata > Mammalia > Dermoptera > Cynocephalidae > Galeopterus > Galeopterus variegatus. The sequence continues at coordinate 248,045 of NW_007726155.1, read as the reverse complement.
ATATGTGCCTTTCCCATTAAACCCTGCCCTTTAAGGTATGGCTGTTGCAGTCTAAGCTCATTAAGAAAGTTCAAGGGGACAGAGGATTTTGTAAATACCTAAGGAAAGTATCTTAGCCATTACCTGACCAGCTCTTAGTGGGCCACAGCACCACTTCCCAGCCATCTAAATACCTGGAAATGCTTCTTACAAAGCAAAGAAGCTGCAAAGGTTTCCTCAAATTTGGCCTGCATCTTTGCCGCTCAAAGTGTGATCAGTCAACGGGCAGAATCACCTGACAGCTTATGAGATCTGCAGTCTCCAAACATCACTTGTGGCCGGCTAACTCCCAGTTGATTCATACATACATTAAAGTTTGAGATAGGGGTGGCCAACATTTAAATCAAGTCACCACAAGAAACACTAACTTGAGAACTAAAATCTAATGAACACAGCATCATAAGAAAAATGTAAATATTACCATTCTCACAAATACAGTTGTTATCACCCAAAGACATTATCAAGACGGGGTTATCATTAAATATTAATGACAATTCTACAAAGGCACTACAATATGGGTTTTCAGGTAGGGCTCTCTTCTGTGCAAATTTTGAAGTAGGGGGTCCTTGGCTCAATCATCTCCCATGAAACTGGCCCTCTGTTTCCTTATTTGTGAAACGAAGTGGGAGGCCCAGATTACCTAAGTCCTGTTCAGCCCCCATATTTTAGGATATAAGATATGGGGGAATTGTAACCCATCCTTTATTCATACGTACAGAGAAGTGTTCAGCAGGGTGAGGACGGCAGAGCTTGGAGTCATACAGCCCTTAATTCACATCCTGTTTCTGTTCTATATTGCTGTGTGACCTCAGACAAGTTACTTCTCCGGGCCTCAATTTTCTCATCTGTAAAATGTTGCTGATAAATCCTACTTTAATATCATGTGGATTTTGTGGGCAATTATGTATAGCACTTAGTCTAGTGCTTAACACATAGGAGTCAATTGCAGTTCATATAAACAGGTTAAAGTGGAAAATGACATGTAAAACTTTATATGTTTAGTATATCAGTTACCGGATACACATGCCTAGTACACATGCACAAAATAAATATTTGGTAAAAAATGTATGATGACAATATTCCACCTTATGTGAGAGATAATTTCATTTCAGCCAAAAGACCCAACCTTAAGGGCAAAGATTTTGAAGCCAGGGATAAGTCTCCTAAAAGCCAGTCTTCCTGTAGAATTGACATCAACATCAGGCTCAGCTGTCAGATGGAAAATCTGCACAGGCCCAGTAACATGATTACATATGTCCCTCACATATCATTTACTCCATTAAAGACAATTTCATTTTAATCACTTTTAGATAGATCTGTGGCCTGTGGCTACACCAGCTTCCTGTTTGAGAAAGAGTCACATACAAAAATGATCCAAGCCCTATTACTGACAGTTAATGGTGCACCTATTGAAACTATATAAACTAAATGTTTTATTTCTGCATGTTTATTTGATCTCAATCTCTCTCTGCTTCCATCAATTGTCACTCCTAGTCTATCATATAGCTCTCTGACAGTAGCAACAGGGGCTCTTTTCATCTGAATATAAAATTAATCCTTCAGTACACAAAGGCTGGGTGGAAAAGAAGTATAAGCGTTTGAGTATACGACAGAACTAAGTGAGGCCAAATTTTGAGCTGTCCCCATGCCGGAAAACTAATGTCTTGCCAGCTGCCTTAGGTTTGGAAATAAGTACATGGCATCTGTAATATTAAAAGCAGGAAAAAATATTTTTTGAGCAGCTAGCACCAGATATGTACTAGTACCAGGTAAGGACCAGTAACTTTTCAGAGGGCCCTCAAACCTTTCTGAAAGAAGCAACCACTGACCCACAGTTAAGGCTGTGAGTCCCCTAGGTCAGGGCCTTTCCCAGCCAGTCTACCCAGAGGCTCTTTAACCCTTGTAAAAAACAAAATCCTGGGCCATTTAGAGTTTATGGGTCTAAAAAGGCAAGAGTAGAGAAAAAAAAAAATAGAACTGGAGATGCCAGCTCTCTCTGACAACTGTGGCCATTCCACACTGCCTCCTCCTTGCCTAGTCTCTTTAACCCTTGTAAAAAACAAAATCCTGGGCCATTTAGAGTTTGTGGGTCTAAAAAGGCAAGAGTAGAGAAAAAAAAAATAGAAGTGGAGATGCCAGCTCTCTCTGACAACTGTGGCCATTCCACACTGCCTCCTCCTTGCCTAGTCCTAGTAGGGCACTCTATGAACAAGGATGATTTGGGGGTCCCCTTTGTCACTGGACCCACTTCCGCATATCAGATTTGTTACTGTGGACCGCATCACTGGAATGCATTTGGAACTCAGCCTGTAAGGTGGGTCCCTACGTAAGTCAGCACCTCTCTCAACTCTTCATTGACACTACGGAAGCACAGGACATGTAAGACATCCCTCCTGGGAGGGCAAGGCCCATGTTACAGTCATCTTTGCAATCTCGTAACCTACAACAGTGACTGGCAATTAATATATATGAGCAGTAAAGAGAGGAGTAACTCTCAAGTTTGATACCGAGGGCATTTGTTACAAATCCATCTTCCATCCCTAGAGGTCTGATTCGGGAGGTCTCATGCACGGTGGGAAGCCTGTAGTTTAATGTGCATGGCCAGGTGATTCTGAGATAAGTGGAAGAGGGACCACACTTTGAGAAACACAGACTTGTTGGAGCTAAACCCTGATGGAGCGGGATTGGTGGCAGATGTATGTGATGGCTCACCTTTGTGATCAAGAACAAACATCCACAAATACTCACTAAACACCTACTGTGTGCCAGGCACTGCAATGTGCACTCCCTGGAGTCACAAACATGAGGCAGTTAGAGTCTCACAGTCAAGAGGGTGGGACAGAGGAGGAATCAATTATCCATAATACAAATACTGGCCTAGAAAAAAAAATGCTGCAGGAACACAAGGGAAGTGGCCTTCATCCCGCCTGGAGCTTCATCCCGAGGCTGTTTAAGGACAATTACAGAGAACTAGCATTCCAGTAGGACCTCAAAGGCTGCATGGCAGTTTTTCAGGTAGACAAAGGGCAAAAGGCCATCCCAAGCAAAAGGAACATCACAAGACAAATTTCACAAGCTGGCAAGTCCACAGTTTCTCCAGTAGTCTGATATCCAGAAAGAAGGGACAGACTGAGCGGTATTTTGGAGTGGGGGAGTGGTAGGTGATAAGCCTAAAAATGAAATGGGTTTCATATTTAAAACAGCAATATATAAGTTTGCACCATAATCTGTAAGTCCATGGTTTTCCTTTCTTTCTTTCTTTTTTTTTTTTAAAGGTGGAGAATCATTTTTTCAAATTAAAGTGGCCCATTTCTAAAAACAAACCACCACCACTCAGAGCTGCTCTTGTAGAAGTAGTAACAGAGATTCAGAGTCCCCCTATCTGGGTCACACAGCCCCACAACAGAGGCACCCTTAGGTGATGAGAGACATAAAGTAAAAATCCGTTGCTGCGGCAGAGGAGAGGGGCAAGGGAGTTCTGGAATGATAAAATCAGGTATACGTGAGAAGGCTAACCATGCCAGTGCAGATGGGGGATGCTTGGAGAAGAGTGTGGGAGCAGGCAGGTAGCTAAGCAGGCTACCATGTAACCAGGGCTAGAGATGACCAAGGCCTGCAGAGAGAGGGACACGGAGAGGAGATGGCTTAGACCTGAACCAACTTTTCCAAGAGTAGTCAACAGTATGAAGTACAGAACTGGATGGAGAAGCGTACTTGGAAGAGAAGATTCAGGGATCAAATGGAAATTCCAACTGTGAAAAACTGGTAGTGTGGTGGGACTGTTCACCAACACATGGTCGGCAGAAGAGGAAGAGAGTGGAGAGAAATCGGCTCAGTTACTGAATGATCAGTACTGTAATTAAAGTGCTTCTGGAGTCTTTCCCAATTACCTAGCACGGACCTGCGTGTGAGGGGTCTGGTGACCCAGTCTGTACAATGGGTTTGAAGGGTCTGAGCCGTAGCTCTGACAATATAAATGGAAACTTAGTATAACTAAAATAACTAAAATAATGAAACATTTTGGCTTTAGTTATGATTTGCCTTACTTTACACACACACAGCCCAAAGTGGCCTCGAAGAATCAAGATGACAGAATAGGGTTTTAAATATTAAGAAGAGGGGAGGAAAACTCTTCATCCTATACCCCAATCCAAAATCACCCCCTGCCCAATGCTTTCTTAGCCATAGGGTCTAATTTTTTTAACCAAATAAGGATTTATTAAGTTGACTATTAAACATGCAAATAACTCTTTTGAGAGGTTCTCCTTTCACTCAAGGGGGGGAATGAATTTAGGTTACTAGCTTCCTAACACTGAATTCAGATCAGCTGCTCCAGAGACTGTTGATGTGGTGTGGGTTTGGGGAGGGGCTGCTAATTTGGGAGCATGGTAATAACACAATGTTAATAGTTAAAAATTACTAAGCACTTACTCTATGCCAGGCACCTGTTAGGTGTTTTATATCCATGGTTCTTATCTAATCCTTAGAACAGCCCTATGAGAGAAATCCTATCACTGTTCTCATTTTACATACAATGAAGGTGAGGCTTGGGGAGGCTAGGTCACCTGCTTGTCATCACACAATAGGCTGGAAGGTAGGACAGGCCAGGAGGTAGATGCCAAAGGGGAGTTTTAAGTAGCGGGGGGCCTTTGGATGCCGTGGAACTCAAAACTGATGTCATCGGTGGCAGAAATCAGCTATGCTGCAGTGAAGGGTGCCTTGGAGGGCTCTCTTGAGAACTTTGTGATTTTTCTAGAATGTTGTTTCTCTGGAGGAAAAGGTTACAAGTGAACTTCTAGAACACAATGTGTGCATAAACGCAAGGGAAAGGGGGCAGCCTATATAAATGGATTCCCAGAGAAGTAGAAAAAGTTAAATAAAAATTATGAGATGATTGATCGAGTAAATTCGTATGTACAATGTTGGAATTAATTATAATTTCTAAGTTAATGCAGTCATTTCTATTAAAGATTTGAACACTGTGCTAACAGCATATTTCATTTGATTACTGACTTTCAGAAAACAAAAACGTGCAAATCAATAGTGAGATATAGTTGCGTCTTCTTACCATGTTCTTACTTTAAAGACACTAGATATTCTTAAGAGTGTGGGTTATGTAATATGGATATTTTAGATCATTCCTAAAAAGTGTTGTTCCTATATGTAGACTAATTCTTGACCTATTTAAAAAGAAACTCTTTTGATACTGTTTCCAGTCAGCAGTATCCACAATTTAGACCACAGGTCGTGGTTTAACACCTTGAAAACAGAGATCAGATGAAAACAGCACAGTTAACAGCACACCTTTAAAAACAAGGACACATGATTTCATTCTGCTAAAGTTTGCCAAAACCACTCTTGTTATGACAGCGAAATGCTCTTTTAGCATCCCATAACGAAAGTGAAAATGTTTTGAAAAATGAGACTCACTCCATATCCCTCACCCCCAACTTCTTTAGGTCCCAGAAAAGAAAATGGCTCCAATGGTCAATTCTTACAGATGGGTGGTAATTCCAACAGGAAGAAAAAAACTTGTCTTAGCTGAAAGTGAAGAATATCTCTTTTTTAAAATCTTGCAGGCATTTTATGCAAAGCCTTTTAAAACCAGATTTGTATCTACGAAGCAAATTTCTCAGAAAACAGTCACATACATTTCCTCCTAACATTTAACCACAGTAGACACAATTTCATCAAAATTTTCATGCACTCCTGCGAACCTTGAGGTGTCATCATTGGGCACCCGCTGCGTCACAGATAATAAGAAGGGGTCTGCATTTATCTATCTATTCATTCGTCAAAAATTTCCTGTGTTCCTACTATGTGCCAGACATGGGTCTAGGTACTGGGATTTAGCAAGCATCCAAGAAAAAGTCTCTGCTCTTTGATTTTTAACCAAGGGAAGGTATCGAGGGGCTGGGGAGACAGACTGAAAAGAAATTCACATAGACTAGAATGCGGTCACATTAAGCATTATGAAGAAACGGAAGGCAGGGCAGGAGAATAAGGAACACTGGCGAGAGTTTCTGTTTTAGATACGGTAGTCGGGGAGGCCTTTCCAAGGCGAGGGCACCTGAGCTGTCCCTTGAGAATGCTATAATTGCCCCCTTTACTGACAAGATGAGCTGCTGCTCATCCCTGAATGCCCAGGGCATGGCAGGTGTGTGGCTCCACGGCACGGGCTCAGGAAATATCTGCCCAGTAGATGAAGAATTTCAAGAGTCGTCCACGGCAGCTTCGGCCGGGCACGGGGTGGAGGTGGCCAGTGTGCAGTAGTAATATCACCAGCGCACACTCCCCAGGGGCGGGTCAACTTTCCCCGAGTGCTGTCACAGTCAGGGTCGTGTCCTGAGCTCCCCCAGAGCCCCGCGGCGTAACCGGGACAGCCATCGCTCTGCAGCGGGGAGCCGATCACCCCCGACTCGCCACCACCTCCCACGGCCCAGCCAGGACGCCCGACGGGGCATTCTCTTCGGAAAGGCAAAAAGGAGGAAAGTGCTGCCGAAACTTTCGGGGCTGCGCTCTCCTCTCCCCGCCCGGAAGGCGAGGCCGCCGCACGGTCGCCCGGCGCGGCCCAGAGCTCGGCTTGCGACCCGGCTCCGCGCGAGTCCCGGAGCGCGCGCCG
>NW_007726155.1:238712-240462 GCF_000696425.1 Galeopterus variegatus | reverse complement strand
CGAACAAAGGCAGGCCGGCCCACGGCGGGCTGGGGGACCGATGAGGCACGGACCGGGGCCAGGGACGGACTGGCGGGCCACGGGGGCCAGAGGGACACAGGAACGGTCAGGGGCTGGCGGGGCGGCCGGGCAGGAGGTCGGCGGGAGGGAAAGGCAGACTACGGACAGGTAGAGGGATGGATGGACCAGCGGATGGAGTCGCAGACTCCCGGTGCGACGGAAGGACGGATGGATAGACATACCAGCAGTCTGAAGCATGGATGGGAAGCTGGCAGATGGCTGGAGGAGGGAAGGAGGGATGGAAGGGCAGATGGAAGCACAGTTGGATGTGACAGATAGATGGCGAGGGAAACCGATGGCCAAATGGATAAGGAGACTCCAGTGCCCAAGAGTGTGGAAACAAAAGGCCAGACAGACAGAAGAGCAGGGGAACCAATGACTTGGGGCATGAGGTTGGAGCAGGTCAGCTCTGCCTCCCTCATGGAGAGCACGTTTCCTAACTGGGCCGATTTGAAGGGACCAGAGACCCCATCCCACCGTCTCTGCAGTGCCCACCGTGAGGGGTTCAAGCCTAGCTCAAAGTGTGGCCAACTTCAAAGGAGGGTTCCCAAAGTCAGCTACAGTTCTCCAGGCCTGCCCCGAAGCACAGCCAAAAGAGGAGGAAAAAAGCAGATAGTTTTGAACATACAGCCCTCTGCTTCCTGCACCTGTGAACACGCACTTTGTATGCGGGACGAGGTCCATCATCTTCCCCACTTTGTATGGCCAGGAGATTTCTGAGCCCAAAGTATCAGGGACCCTCCTAGGACAGCCCCTTCCCAGGTCTCTGTCAGTCTCTTTTTTCAAAAGAAGAGCAGAGATGTGAGGCATGTGAACACGCATGTCACAACTGTCATGGGCATGGCCACCCTCTTTAAACTTGAATTTCTAGAAAGTCCCTTTCTGCCCTTTAACAGCTAAGGATATGGAATTCCATCTCACAGATGTTCTACCTGGCCTAGCGTACGTTCTGCTCTTGCGCATTCCCTGGAATGTACTAGAAGAGGAGCCACTTCAGCATTACAACAGTCCATCAGGAATCCTAGAGAGGTGCCCTCTTTAAAAGTACTCAAGCTCGGATAAAATGACAGCAAGGTAAACAAGGCCACTGCTTTGCCATTCCTGCCTCAAACATAACTTTTACACAACATACAATGCTGGAAACAGTGACATTTTATAACGTTCTTCCAACACTGGTGGTCCTTTTGATCAAGATGCATTTTGTTGTTGTTGTTTAATCTCTCCTTTCACTAATTCTAGAAAACACATACGTGGCATTGTTTAGGCTGTTCTAAGCACTTTACCCCTATTAACTCATTCAACTCTTATAACCATCCAAGGAGGAAGGTACTATTACACCTTTTACAGATGAGGAGCAGAACAGTTAAGTTAACCCCAAAGCCACACAGCTAGTAAATGTTAGAGCTGGGATTTGAACACACGTATTCAGATTCCAGAGTCTAGGCTTTCAACTGCCACGCTCCACTGCTGCTCAAAGTGGAAAACTAACAGGTCTGCAAGTAAAAATAAGCCATGAATAGTAGGTCTCCTTCCTAACACTATCAATCTCCCTGCCTGGGGGAAACCAGTGTTAACAATTTCCTTCCAGAAAAATGCAAGTATGCACATACAAGTATATATATCTAGATTTATAAATTGTATATCTATATGGGGTTTTTTATAACAAATAGAAACATTTCATACTAATGCT
>NW_007726155.1:231924-238463 GCF_000696425.1 Galeopterus variegatus | reverse complement strand
GGATTTGAACACACGTATTCAGATTCCAGAGTCTAGGCTTTCAACTGCCACGCTCCACTGCCGCTCAAAGTGGAAAACTAACAGGTCTGCAAGTAAAAATAAGCCATGAATAGTAGGTCTCCTTCCTAACACTATCAATCTCCCTGCCTGGGGGAAACCAGTGTTAACAATTTCCTTCCAGAAAAATGCAAGTATGCACATACAAGTATATATATCTAGATTTATAAATTGTATATCTATATGGGGTTTTTTATAACAAATAGAAACATTTCATACTAATGCTACACCTTATTTTACTTAACATTGTATCTTTGAAGATCTGTCCATATCAAAACATATAGATCAACTTCCTCTTAAGGAATGCAAAGTAATTTATGGTAAAGAAGTAATATAATTTAATTCACTAGCCCTCAATATTGATGTGGTTTCTAACCATTTTTTAAAATAAATAATGCTACCACAAGCATTTTTATGTTTATGTCTTTCCTCCTATGTACAAGCTTATCTCAGAATAAGTTTGGAGAAGCAGAATTGTTGGCTGCACTTAAAAATCTGATACATATTGCCAAATTGCTGTGCAAAGTAGTTATATGAACTTATATATAACTGATTTATAAATAAAGGTTGATTCTGAAAATTTACATCTACTAAGTGACACAATCTGTATAAAATTCTAAGGCATTGGTAGAAGGTTTTGCTTTCCAATGATTAGAACTAGTCAAACTGTCTTAGCTTCTTCCTTGTATCCTTTAACAATACCCTCAGGAAGAGAGGGCTATTTTAAAATTTTTATTTGCAGTTTCTTTAAAACAGAATGTGTGCCACATGATAAATTCTTTTCAGAATTTAGAACTAGAAACAGTCTGGTAGTTTTTCTTTATTGAATAGCAATTATATGCCTCCCTCTCTTTTTGCTTTGGCTTCCAGGATGCTCAAAATTACATTTGGTGCTCAATCACAGCATCGATATTAATCAATGAAGAAGCATCACTATTTTTATATTTTATATATTATATATACTATATATTTTATATTTATTCCTATTTCTAATTTAATGGCCTAACAATATAGATGCATCTTAAACTGTGAACCCCTCAAATCTATTTCGGAAGTAGGTGGTATATAAACAAACACAATTTGAATGACTTGAGATTAATAAAAGAGGTCAGGAACAGGGCTAAGGTGAAAAGCAAGGAGGGAACAATAGTCCCAACTTTCACTCCCTTCCTGTTTGAAATGTGTGAGACATCTGAATGCTCTTCGGAAACATTCTTAGAAGGTAACAAATTAGGAAAACTTCCCTTGTCTTCCCCATTTTGCAACTGGACAGCAGGAATTAGAATTTCAGGGTACAAAGGGAACTTGAAGATCATTTAAGCAAACCCAGCACTTTTCAAATGAGGAAACTGAGGCCCAGAGAGGTGAGGTGACTTACCCGAGGCCACAGCTCTAGGAAATGACAGAGACGGGACTAGAACGTGGGTAGCTTGAGGTCCAGGCCAATGTGCTGTCCCACTGGGTAACACGCAATGCAGACGACTTGGGGTGGCAGGAGAGAGGAAGAGAAGGTGACCCCTCAGCCCCTAGCAACAAAAACAACAAAAAGGACTTGAGGTACTCATAAATAATTAAGCAATTAGCTGCAGCAGCTACTCCCCTCCCCTCCAGCATCCAGTCACCAAGGCAACTTGGGCAGGGTGCCTGCTGGTTGCCTAGTAACAGTGTGGTCTGCTCCCCTGACATGCTCCCTAGGCATCAAAGGATTTGAGAGCTGGGAAGAACCTTAGACACGGATCACTATTCCAACACCTTCATTTTCCAGATGAAGAAATGGAGGCCCAGAGAAGCTGGGAAACCTGCCCAAGGTCACACAGCTACTCAGAGGCACAGACAGGCTCTATTTCCATTTGCATCCCACTGCACCAGGGCTGCCTCGGGGAAGCTGCAGATGGAGGAGAGGAAATCTCTCCACATTCCTAGTGGAATGTAAAAAAGTCAAAGCAAGCAAGCAAGCAAGAGACAGAGACCTTGAGCTCTCATATGCAATTAGCAGGAGCTGGTAATCCCATCAGCCCAACTTTCATCATCACCATGGCAACGTGGGTGAGGTGGGTGCTGGTTGCCTAGTAACAAGTGGTCCTCACTCTTCTGCTCACATCCGGCTCCCTGGGAGTCACAGGAACAGTAGAATGTTGAGGTTGGAAGGGAACATAGGAATCCTAACTCAGTCTCCTCTTTTAACCAGTGAGGAAACTGAGGTTCAGGGATACTGCAAGTCACACAGTCACAGTGGTAGCTAGTGACAGTCCCTCCACTGATGTCCTCTGTCACAGCAGTGTGGGAAGGGAACCTTCCTCTCAATAAAGTTAGAACATGGGAGGGGAATGGCTGGTAGTTCCCTGGAAAGTAGTTATTTCTATCACTTATCTAAATGGTGGCGATGCCACACACAAAACTTGGCACATAGTAGATGTACACAGGAGGCACTCAGAAAACCTGAGGCAAAAGCCAGCTCTCCCTAAACCTGGCAAGCTTCTTATCCTCTCTGTGCCTCAGTCTCCACATCTGAGGAATGGGCATCCTGACAGTCCCTACCTCTTGAGTCGCTGTCGATTAAATAAGAAAATGGACACCTTGAGTGCCTGGTGTATATTAAAGATGCAGTAAATGTTAGGCATTCATTTGCCCCCACATCCAGCAAATATTTGTTGCATGTCTGTTATGCTAATGGCACTGTTCTAGGCTCTGGAGATTCATTGGTGAGCAGTACAGACAATACAGACAGAAGAAATCCCTGTATCAGTAAGCTTATATTCCAGTGGAATATATATACGTGTGTGTGTAGGCTCTGGAGATTCATTGGTGAGCAGTACAGACAATACAGACAGAAGAAATCCCTGTATCAGGAAGCTTATATTCCAGTGGAATATATATACGTGTGTGTGTATATATATCATTAAGTGTTTGTTGAATGGGTTGAGGAACTCGTTAGCAATATGCTGTTTANAAATCTATTTCGGAAGTAGGTGGTATATAAACAAACACAATTTGAATGACTTGAGATTAATAAAAGAGGTCAGGAACAGGGCTAAGGTGAAAAGCAAGGAGGGAACAATAGTCCCAACTTTCACTCCCTTCCTGTTTGAAATGTGTGAGACATCTGAATGCTCTTCGGAAACATTCTTAGAAGGTAACAAATTAGGAAAACTTCCCTTGTCTTCCCCATTTTGCAACTGGACAGCAGGAATTAGAATTTCAGGGTACAAAGGGAACTTGAAGATCATTTAAGCAAACCCAGCACTTTTCAAATGAGGAAACTGAGGCCCAGAGAGGTGAGGTGACTTACCCGAGGCCACAGCTCTAGGAAATGACAGAGACGGGACTAGAACGTGGGTAGCTTGAGGTCCAGGCCAATGTGCTGTCCCACTGGGTAACACGCAATGCAGACGACTTGGGGTGGCAGGAGAGAGGAAGAGAAGGTGACCCCTCAGCCCCTAGCAACAAAAACAACAAAAAGGACTTGAGGTACTCATAAATAATTAAGCAATTAGCTGCAGCAGCTACTCCCCTCCCCTCCAGCATCCAGTCACCAAGGCAACTTGGGCAGGGTGCCTGCTGGTTGCCTAGTAACAGTGTGGTCTGCTCCCCTGACATGCTCCCTAGGCATCAAAGGATTTGAGAGCTGGGAAGAACCTTAGACACGGATCACTATTCCAACACCTTCATTTTCCAGATGAAGAAATGGAGGCCCAGAGAAGCTGGGAAACCTGCCCAAGGTCACACAGCTACTCAGAGGCACAGACAGGCTCTATTTCCATTTGCATCCCACTGCACCAGGGCTGCCTCGGGGAAGCTGCAGATGGAGGAGAGGAAATCTCTCCACATTCCTAGTGGAATGTAAAAAAGTCAAAGCAAGCAAGCAAGCAAGAGACAGAGACCTTGAGCTCTCATATGCAATTAGCAGGAGCTGGTAATCCCATCAGCCCAACTTTCATCATCACCATGGCAACGTGGGTGAGGTGGGTGCTGGTTGCCTAGTAACAAGTGGTCCTCACTCTTCTGCTCACATCCGGCTCCCTGGGAGTCACAGGAACAGTAGAATGTTGAGGTTGGAAGGGAACATAGGAATCCTAACTCAGTCTCCTCTTTTAACCAGTGAGGAAACTGAGGTTCAGGGATACTGCAAGTCACACAGTCACAGTGGTAGCTAGTGACAGTCCCTCCACTGATGTCCTCTGTCACAGCAGTGTGGGAAGGGAACCTTCCTCTCAATAAAGTTAGAACATGGGAGGGGAATGGCTGGTAGTTCCCTGGAAAGTAGTTATTTCTATCACTTATCTAAATGGTGGCGATGCCACACACAAAACTTGGCACATAGTAGATGTACACAGGAGGCACTCAGAAAACCTGAGGCAAAAGCCAGCTCTCCCTAAACCTGGCAAGCTTCTTATCCTCTCTGTGCCTCAGTCTCCACATCTGAGGAATGGGCATCCTGACAGTCCCTACCTCTTGAGTCGCTGTCGATTAAATAAGAAAATGGACACCTTGAGTGCCTGGTGTATATTAAAGATGCAGTAAATGTTAGGCATTCATTTGCCCCCACATCCAGCAAATATTTGTTGCATGTCTGTTATGCTAATGGCACTGTTCTAGGCTCTGGAGATTCATTGGTGAGCAGTACAGACAATACAGACAGAAGAAATCCCTGTATCAGTAAGCTTATATTCCAGTGGAATATATATACGTGTGTGTGTATATATATATCATTAAGTGTTTGTTGAATGGGTTGAGGAACTCGTTAGCAATATGCTGTTTATGTCGCTGAGCTCCTTCTCTAAGAGGGAGAAGTTTCCTGTTTACACAGTGTGATGCTATAAATATGCAGGCCTGTTTTCTATGTGGGAACTCTGTTTTCCTTTCTTTTAAAAGCTCAGAAGAAAAAGGAAGGCAGTGGCCACTAGGTGGCAGACCTCAGTCCCCCTAGACAGAGGGCACAGGAAGGCAAGGTGGGGCATAGGCCCTGAGGAAGCTTCCAGCAAAGGTTGCAGTAGGTCAGTCTTAGGACAATGGCTTGGAGGGGTGGGAGAAACTTGAAACTATTCTGGCTGTGGCATGGTTTAAGTGTGCTTTGAGTGAGACTGAGCCCTACTTTAACTAAGATCCTGCCTGGGATCCTTATCCTTGCTGAGCTCCAGATTCGTCATCTGGGATATGGAGATGATAACAAGAGTTTCTTCAAGGGGCTGCTTTGGGGCGTGTATAAGAAAACTTTGTCTCATGTACCTTGCAAGCTGCACACAGAAAAAGCTCAACCCGTGTTACTTATCTAGATTCTAAAAGACCCCTGAAGGTCTGGTCAGAGTTGCAAATGGTATGGAAAGGGGTAAAGGAAACAGCATTTGTTAAGCACTTGCAATGAGAAGACTGAGGCTCATGTGGTCACTCAGTCTGGAAAAAGTGGCACTGAGGTTTGGTCACCCCACGCTCTACATTCATCTACCTATCAGTCTCAGAGTCCTTGTCCTGTTCTGCCTGCACCCTTGTGTTGGTCTTCCTTCTTCATTACACGGGTGCCACCCACTTCCAGTCCTCCCCTCCTGAGTTCTAGCCAAACATGGCACAGAGGACTGCAACACTCTCCTAACTAGTCTCCCCACTTCCAACCCTGCCCCTCCAATCCACTGCCACATAGCAGCCTTCGCAACAGTCCCTAAACACAAAGTTAATCCTGCCTAAAGTGCTTCACTAACTTCCGACTGCTCTCGGGATAAAGCCCAAACATTTTGCAGAGTCCATGCATCTCCCAGATCCTTCCTACCTTTCCGACCACATGGCTGAGCTCTTCCCCTTCCTTAAAGCTTCTCTGTGGCCATGGGGCATCTGCACATGCTGTTCCCTCTCCTAAACCACTGGCCCTCAGCTCTGCATGGCTGGCCCTTCTCCTGCCTCAGGCCTCCAACTCTAAAGCAGGCTTTCTCCCTCCCTGATTATTTCCTTCAGGGCACATGTCATAAGCTGCGTGGATACTGCCCATCTCCTACACCAGAGTATCCAGTCCAAGTGGGTAGAGCAGGGCTGTACCTCTCTTGTTCTCCTCTGTATCCCCAGTGCCTCGTGCAGGGCCTGCCCCATGGGTGGCACACTACCAAGATCTTTTAAGAAAATGAACTGGGTATATGACAGACAATGATCAAATGCAGGAGTCTGTGACTTCATGTCCCAATTTCTAATCTTTCTTCTCCACCAGTTTACTCTTTACATGGATGGACTATTGGTCTTCCTACAAAGCACTGTTGTCCTAGTCTTTGCTCAAAAGCCCTAAATGGCTGCCTGTCTCTGATAGACAGGTCTGAAATCTCTGGTCTAGCATCTGAAATCCTTCACACCTCAACCCAACTTTCCAAATGCATTTGCAAGTATATTTCCAAATACATTTGGTTATACATATACCCATATTTACATATATTTGGAAATATATAAATTATATTAAATATATATATTTGGAAATATGCATATCATATATAAATCTGGAAATATAT
>NW_007726155.1:230752-231544 GCF_000696425.1 Galeopterus variegatus | reverse complement strand
ATATATTCCAAACAGATTTGCCTCTATTCCCTTGGTGTGCTTCAGTCTTGCATGACATGAGCTCCCGAGAACAGGCCTGGGTCCCCCTCTTCCACCACTGTGTCCCCAGTTCCAAGTACAATGGCTGGCTCATGGGAGACTCAGGTTACTGAATTGATGATGGTCTACTCCCTGCTTGGTAAACACACTGTGCACACTCACATCTCCATATTTTTGCCCGAGACCCTTCTTTTCTTCTCCGCCCATCCAAATTCTCTAATCATCCTTCAAAGACCAGAACAAATTCCATCGCAGGAGAGCAGCCACCAAGAAAGGGATAGAAGATCCAAAGAGTCCTGGAGTCATGGCTGAGCAGGTACCCAAACTACTTTCCCCAGGAACCCCCTTACCCTGGCAAAAGGAACACGGGAAAGTAACCATGCTTGCCTTAGTTAAAAAAAAAAAAGTCGCAATGAATTCAGAAATACTGGTTTTGTGACCAGTCTAAGAACTCTGATTAAGGGACCTTGAATATGCTCTCACAATATTTCACTGAGTGCAGGAGCAATGATTCATTTAACCAACTCCTACTATTGGGCATTTAGATTATTATCAATGTTTGTGTCCATCATGTACAATCCTGCAACAAATACACTTTGTCAATCACTGGCTTCTTATCTAATAGTTATCAATGCTCCTAGTCCAGCCAATCGTTGGTGTGGAAATTCTCCTAAGGGTCAGAAACTGGACCTAAGGGGAAGGCTGTCAGGCCTCAACTTGGTCTTTGGCAATTTTTAAGAAAGGAAAACACGG
>NW_007726155.1:225908-230434 GCF_000696425.1 Galeopterus variegatus | reverse complement strand
AAGGGGAAGGCTGTCAGGCCTCAACTTGGTCTTTGGCAATTTTTAAGAAAGGAAAACACGGAAAGTAGGGAAGCGATGTGTCAGAAAAAAGTCCAAAAATGTGTGCTTGAGCCCATACTTCACAGCTGTGTGATTTGGGACAAGTCAATCAACCTCTTTGAGTCTTCCCTTTTCTCAAGCAAAAAATGACCTGCTTTGCAGTGCTGTCTGGAGGATCAAATCAGGTACATTTGGCAAGGCCCTACATAGCCACAAAATGTCACATGTCTTGGTAGTTGTTTCCTTACCATGGCTCCTGGAAGGGATAACACCATATCTTCACTGCTGTTTGAACATGGGTTTTTGCCTTTGCACTCTTTGGGAATTTAGAGAAGTGTAGAGAGAAAAACCATCCCAGTTTGCCTAAGACTCTCCCAATTTGAGCACTGAAAGTCCCATCTCCTCGGAAACCTCTCAGTCCTGGGCAAATCGGAATGGCTAGTCAGCTAGGAGCAGGTCTGAGTAACACCCCCTGTTCCACTTGATTTTCAGCATCCATCATGGAGGCCTCTGATCCCCAGCACAAGCTACAACTGCTTGTGTAGGGGGATATATCAGCAGTAAGCAAGTCACTTTTTTACAACTAAGAAGCTGCTTTAATGATAAGATTTTTCTTTGGGCTTTCACCTGTGGCTGAGATCTCTTAGGGGAATCTTCTGCAAGCCAGTACTTGGAGTAAGTGCATCGTGCTTTCCAAAGATTATTTTTAAGCAGAAATAATCATATTATGACATAAGAAATCCTGATGCAGAAAATAAAAAATTACTTGGTAAAATATTAGGGAATGAGGAGTCATGTTACAAATGACCACCTGTACCATATTTCCAAATTAGCCCAAGTTCCTTGAGGGTGGGGAGCTCACCTTCATAGTCCTCAGAGAATAGTACAAAGTATTGTTCATGTAATGAATGCTCAATTAATACTGAATACTGAATCCTTCTATGATTAAAAAACATTCATTAAAGTGTAGGTTGAAAAAGTCATGTGCTGTATAATGATTCTTGGTCAACAACGGACTACATACACGACAGTGGTCCCATAAGATTATAAGAGCTATACCATATAGCCTAGGCATGTAGTAGGCTACACCATCCAGGTTTATGCAAGTGCAATCTATGATGTTTGCACAACGACAAAATTGCCTTACAATGTATTTCTCATAATGCATCCCCGTCGCTAAGCAATGCATGACTGTATTTTCTAAGTCATTTACTTCTTAACAGCTGAATACACTGAAATTTGAGAAGCTATTATCAATTGACGGGCAATTAGTAAAGGAAAATAAAGCAATTTTTGAAATGAAGCCCCATTATTTTCCAAAAAAAAAATGTAATTGCAAAAATTTTTCAGAACTTTGACTACTGTGCCAAGTGCTACAGTAGGAATCATGAAGATGCTTTCAAACCTCAGGTACTTAATCTCTTTCCTTTTACCATCAGCAGGAATTGCATACTCCCAATACAGAAGGATATTGTCAATATTTTACTCCTTCTCCGTTCATTTTCATTTGTTACATATTATACACATAATGTTAAGTTTCACTTTATGGTATTTCTTTAAAAGTTTCTTTGTGTTTGTGGTAAGATAGTATCTTATTCCCAGAGGCTAAAAATATGCACATATTGATCATTCTAGTCTATTACAAACTGTGAGCTCTAATAGGGGTTATGATAAATATGGTACCCTTCAGATGTCTTTGTTCTGAGTGTTTCATGTCACAAATATTTACCATCACTGACAATGATCTTGGAGATAGCTAAGAATCACTTTTGTCCTTTCAAAACCTACCAGATCCCTCAGAACTACCCTCTGACTTACCCTGAATTTGGGTTGATTCCCTTCATTCCTAAAATGCCCAAGAGTCAAGTTTTCTTATCTTATTGGTCTAAAATATTTTATATTATATTAAACATAATCTTGTCAATAAAAAGCACTACCATATTTTTCGTATTTTGCAAAAGCACAGTTAGTGATGCAAATAATTTCCTATTTTTCATTCTGAGGGAAAATCATTAATAAAACCATACTCCTAAGAATCCAAATTGAGCTGTAAGAGGGCACAAACCACCCATAAAGGCAAGATATAAATTAGCAGTGAAGAAACTAGCCTACTGATTATAATGTCCAGATGGGAACAAATAACTGAATCATTCTTTATCAAATCAAATAGCATCTTAATAAGTTGCTGCATCATCTCTGTTAATTTAATTTCACTGGAAGATATCAGAAAATGATTATGACCTGCAAAAGTATCTTCATTTCCTATGCCTATTAGCATTTGGCCTGCCAGTCCTCTCCTTTTTTTTTTTAAAGGTGAACGTACCTCTAAAATGGTTTTTAGTTTTCTAACCCTCAAAAGCTCATGTTAAAAAGAAAAAGAGCCCAGACTGGAATTAAATTACTGGAATTTTAAAAAACTGGAACCCCGGTGTTTGGTCAAATCTTTTATCAAAGAAAGAATACTTCTTTTACCAGGCAAGCTGGTAAGTACAAGTTGTCATGGAAACAGGATATATTCAAATTATATGAGGAATGACGTTCTTCATCTAATGAGGTGTTCATCTCCTCTAAACGGAGAGAAGTTGTTATAGCTGAAATACATTATATTTCTTTCAAATCAGCATTAAAAACAATCATTTCCTTTATTTTATATAGAAACACACAGACGCAGAGCCTCGTCCTCATAAAACAGAGAATTAAAATTACTTGCAAAAGAATTGGTGCATAAATAAAAAGACATAAAAAGAAAATGAATCCCATGATACATATAAATCTATTGACGCATAGTAAAGGGGTGGGAGAATGGAAATCAGATAATATAATATCTCCTTCACCTACAATGGGACATATTTTTCTTCGACAGCATTAGCAACTACTTTTTACAGAAAGATTTCAGCTAGACAGTTCTCTGGAAGTTGAGGTGACATGCTAACAGGTATAATGTCACTACCACTGATAAGAACAGAGACCCCGTTAATTCACAGATTTCTAATGAAGATGCAGAAGAACAGCAATGCTGTGTTAAGCAGGCATTTCCTATTCCCTAATACGGCAGTCACTGAGAAACACATGGCATAAGCTAATTTTGTGGGGAGGGTATTTACAGCATGGAGGGCCCATGAAGTCACAGCTCTACCTAACAGCAGCCTGAAGTTCTTTCTGGATCAAGGGAACCCAGGGGAGCATCTTTTCACTTTTTTTTTTTTTTTCAGGTGAAGATCATTTCTCCACCTCTCTCCGGAAAAAAGGAAGGAAGTTTTTTTGTGTGTTTTGCAGCCTAGAACATTGAGATTTCAATGAAGCCCTTATCCAAGCACTTGCGATAATAAAATTTCAAATAAAAATACCAACAGCTCCAAGATTTACAAAGAACTCTTTAAACTTAACAATAAGAAAATGAACAATCTGATTTTAAAATGGGCAAAATACCTGAACCAGACATCTCATCAAAAACACACAGATGGAACATAAGCATATGAAAAGATGCTCAACCTCTTATGTCCTTGGGGAACTGCAAATTAAAACAGCAGTGAGATACCACTATACACCTACTAGAATGGCTAAAACCAAAAATACTGAATACACCAAATGCTGGTGAGGATGTGATGCAACAGGAAATCTCAGTCATTACTGGTGGGAATGCAAAATGGTACAGCCACTTTGGAAAGCAGTTTGGCAGTTTCTTACAAAACTAAACATACTCTTACCATACGACCCAGCAATCTCACTCCTTGGTATTTATCCAAATGAGATGAAAACTTATGTCCACACAAAAACCCACACAGGGATGTTTATGGCAGCTATATTCATAATTGCCATAACTTGGAAGAAACCAAAATGTCCTTTAGCAGGTAAGTAAACAGTGGACATCCAGACAATGGATTATCATTCACCACTAAAAAGAAATGAGCCATCAAGACATGAAAAGATATGGAGGAACCTTAAATACATATTACTAAATGAAACAAGCCAATCTGAAAAGGCTACATACTGTGTGATTCTAACTATATCATATTTTGGAGGCAAAACTGTGAAGACAGTTAAAGGCTGAGTGGTTGTCAGGAGAGAAGGGGGAGAGAAGAATGGATGAACAGGCAGAGCGGAGGGGACTTTTAGGGCAGTGGAACTATTGTTTATGATACTATAATGATGAATACATGTCATTATAAACTTGTCAAAACCCATAGAATGTACGACACCAAGAGTGAGCCCTACCGTAAACTGTCCACTTTGGGTGATGATAATGTATTAAACACAGGTTCATCGATTATAACAAATGTACCACTCTGCTGTGGGGTGTTGATAATGAAGGAGGCTGTGTACACGTAGGGATGGGACTATATGGAAAACCCCTGTACCTTCCAGTCAATTTCACTATGAACCTGAAACTGCTCTAAAAAAAAGTCTATTAAAGAAAAATAACATAAACAATAGCTACCATTTTGTGAATGCTCAACTATGTTCCACACTTACCTCATCTAATCCAC
>NW_007726155.1:210226-225658 GCF_000696425.1 Galeopterus variegatus | reverse complement strand
GGGGAGAGAAGAATGGATGAACAGGCAGAGCGGAGGGGATTTTTAGGGCAGTGAAACTATTGTTTATGATACTATAATGATGAATACATGTCATTATAAACTTGTCAAAACCCATAGAATGTACGACACCAAGAGTGAGCCCTACCGTAAACTGTCCACTTTGGGTGATGATAATGTATTAAACACAGGTTCATCGATTATAACAAATGTACCACTCTGCTGTGGGGTGTTGATAATGAAGGAGGCTGTGTGCACGTAGGGATGGGACTATATGGAAAACCCCTGTACCTTCCAGTCAATTTCACTATGAACCTGAAACTGCTCTAAAAAAATAGTCTATTAAAGAAAAATAACAGAAACAATAGCTACCATTTTGTGAATGCTCAACTATGTTCCACACTTACCTCATCTAATCCACATATCAACCATATGAGGTAGATATGATTATCATTTTTCACTTTATATATTTATACAATCATCAAAATGGTTAAAAAACATTTCCACCATCATACAGCAAGAGGTATGGAGTTGAAGTCCAAGTCTGCCAGGTTCCAAGCCTGTGCTCCTAACAGTTGCAAACTCCTCTTGAGGATAAGTTTCACCTCCCTGACGGCATCTCTATATCCTCTGAAAAATGAGGTGGGCCATTGACTTAGGAAAGTATTCAGATTATGCCTCTAATGTTTAAAAAAGATCATTGTAGGGGAAAGTGCTTGCATATATGAAATACAAAGCATATGGACACCTATTAAATAAACAATATGGGACCTGGAAAATGTCAGAGTTTAACTAAAAATCAACACCAGTCTATCATTTGCCATGAACTTGGTTGTGTCATCTGCTTTTGAAGAGGGTCTATTTAAGCATCATAAACCCATAGACCCAAGAATCTTAATGAATCTCAAGCACAGAAAAAAAAGAAGAAAATCACACCAAGGTAGAACATAATCAAATTGCTCAATATCAGGGGGAAAAAAGGCATTATATACAGAGGAACAAACTAAGCAATAGAATAGATTGTTTATAGGAAATAATAAAAGCAAGAAGATAGTAGAACAATCTCTTTAAAGTACTAAAAAAAAACCGGTCAACCTAGAATTCTATACCCAGTGAAATATCTTTTAAAAAATAATGGAGAGGGCCGAGCCCGTGGCGCACTCGGGAGAGTGCGGCGCTGGGAGCGCAGTAGTGCTGGGAGCGCAGTAGCGCTCCCGCCGCGGGTTCGGATCCTATATAGGGATGACCGGTGCACTCACAGCGTTCACTGGCTGAGCACGGTGCGGCCGATCTCAAAAAAGGAAAAAAAAAAAAAAAATGGAGAATTCTCTGCCAGAAAAATGGAGCAGCCATGCTTTTCCAAGTCTTCCCACTAAGTACAATGAAAAACCCTGAAAGGGGGCAAGGTGGCATACCAGCTACCTTGGTACCCAAAGAATGACATGGCAGTGAGCAACCTGGATTTTCTTTTTTGTCTCTATCTCCCAAACTTGGACCTAGAGAAACTCACAACTAGGAATGCCAACGAGCACATAAAGTCTACTTTCTCTACCCAACGGACCAAAAAAGGAGCAGCCTAGCAAGACAGAAAACTTTTAGACATAACTGCACCAGTCAAACACACCAGAAAAAAAAAATGTGATCCCATCCCCACCCAAGCCAGCAAGGAGGGGAGCTCTACCTTCAACACACAGAGTGGATTAAACAAACAAACAAAAAACCATAATCCAACAAAATGTTACCTTAAAAAACCTCACCTCAAATACAACAACATGGATAGGTTGAAAAGAAAAGAATGGAAAAAGATATATCATGTAATCAATAATATCCCCAAAAAGTAAGAGTGGCTCTGTTAATATCAGATAAATTTACTAGAGACAAAGATGGACATTACATAATTATGAAGATATCAACTCACCAAGAAGAGATCATGATTCTGAATGTGAATATGTGTGCACCAAACAACAGAGCCTTGAAATACACAAAGCAAAACATGATAGAGCTGAAATGAGGTAGGAAATCACAATTATAGCTGGGAACTTCAACACCTGCTCACAGCAATGGATAGAACTACTAGACAAAAAATCAGCAAGGATATAGAAGAAATAAACATCAATCAGTCAACAGGATGTAACTGACATATATAACACTTCAGCAAAATACAGATTTTTTTCAAGAGCTCATGGAGGGCCGGCCCGGTGGCGCACTCGGTAGAGTGCGGTGCTTGGGAGTGCGGCGGCGCTCCCGCCGAGGGTTCGGATCCCATATAGAGACCGGTCCGCTCACTGGTTGAGCGCGGTGCGGGCGCGACACCGAGGGTTGCGATCCCGTTACCGGTCACGAAAAAAGACAAAAAGGAAAAAAAAAAAAAAAGAGCTCATGGAACATTTACCAAGATAGATTACATCCTGGACCATAAAGCAAACCTTAACAAACTTAAAAGAAATCAATAACAGAAAGACAGCAGGAAAATTTCCAAACACTTAAAAATTAAACAGTATACATATGGGGTGAGGAGGAAGTTTCAAAGAAAATATACGTAAGCCTTAATGAAAATGAAAATACAATATATTAAAATATATCAGATGCAGCTAAAGCACTGCTTAGAGGGAAATTTATAGCACTAAATGCTTATATTCAAAAAGAGGAAAGATCTCCAATCAATAGTCTAAATTTCTACATTAAGAAATCAGGAGAAGAAGAGCAAAGTAAATCCAAAGCAAGCAGAAGGAAGGGAAAAATAAAGGTAAGAGCAGAAGTCAATGAAATTGAAAACAGAAAAATAATAGAGAAAATTGATAAAACAAAAAAAGGAGAAATAAAGATACTTTCAGACATGCAAAACTGGAAAGAATCCATCACCAATAGATCAACACTACAAAAAATGTCATAGGAAGGCCTTCAAGAAGAAGAAACATGATACCAGAAAGGAATTAGATCTACAAAAAGGAATGAAGAGCACTGAAAATTGTAATCACACAAATAAATATAATAAAATTTTATCATTTGAAAAATATGTTTAAAAGATAATGGACTGTTTAAACAAAATTAATAACAATGTAGTGTGGGCTTTATAGCATAAATAAAAGAAATATGACAACAATAACACAAAAGTTGGGAGGAAGAAATGAGAGTATGCCATTGTAAGTTCAAATACTATATATAAACAGATATATAAAAAAGGGCCGGCCTGTTAGCTCACATGGTTAGAGCACAGTGTTCATAACACCAAGGAATAAGGTTCAGATCCCCATACTGGCCAGCTGCCAAAAAAAAAAAAAAAGGTATAATATCACTTGAAGGTAGACTGTGATAAATTAAAGATCTACCCTATAAACTCTAAATAAAGCACTAAAATAACAAAGCAAAGAATTACAGCTAATAGTCCAACAAAGGAGATAAAAAAAATCCATAAGTAACATTTAATTAACCTAAAGAAAGTATAAAAATAGGGAAAAGGGAACGAAGAGCAGGTAAGAGATAGAAAATGAATAGCAAGACGATAGATTTAAATCTTACCATATTAATATTCACATTAAATGTATACAGTCTAACTAACAAATTGAATGTTAGAGATTACTAGACTGGACATAAAAGTAAGACCCAGCAATAATGCTGCCTACAAGAAATGCACTTTAACTATAAAGACAGAAATAGCTTAAAAGTAAAGGTCAGAGTATCTATTTTTCTTTCTGCATGTAGCATATAAAACTTTCAATTAAACAAATATTTACTCAGCACTTACTATGAGTCAGGAACATATGAGGAAAAACTGTTAAAGGAACAAAATAATTGTGAGAATTCATTAAAAACTGCACACACACACACACCCTGAAATCCCAGGCATAGGTTGTAAGCAAAATTATATGTTACATTGATCTTTAGTTTGATTTTATTAGCATATCTCACAACAAAATAATTTTTAAAATAAAAAATAGAAGTGAAAAAAGATATACTGTGCTAATTCTAATCAAAAGAAAGCTGGAAAGGCTATATTAATATCAACTGAAGTAAGTTTCAGAGCAAAGAATATTACCAGGAATGAAGAAGGTCAATTAATAATATGTCCAGCAAGAGGACATAACAATTCTAAACATTTTTGCTCCTGATAGCAGAGCCCCAAAATACATTAAGCAAAAACTGTAAGAAGTGCAAGGAGAAATATACAAATGTAGAATTATAGTCAGATATTTCAACATTCCTCTCTCAGTAATTAATATAACAAGTAGACAGAAAACCAGTAAGAATATGAAATATTTCAACAACACTATCAACCAACTTGATCTGATTGACATTTATAGAACATTCCACCAAACAACCACACAGTACACATTGTTTTTAAATGTACGCAAAATGTTTAGCAAGATAGACCATATTCTAGGCCATAAAACAAATCTCAATAAATTTAACAGCATTCAAGTCATATAAGTATGTCCTCTGATACAGTGGAATTAAGTTAGAAATTCATAACAGCAAGATTTCTGGGAATCCCCAAATATTTATAAACTAAATAATATACTTCTATATAACTCATGGATCAAAAAAGAAACCAAAAGAGAAATAAGAAAGTATTCTGAAATGAATGAATGTGAAAACACACATATCAAATTTATGGAATACTGCTAAAATGGTACTTAGAAAAAAATCAGAATGTAAATGTGTGAATAAAGATCTCAAATCAATGAACTCAAGTTCCAAATTAAGAAACTAAAAAGTAAAAGCAAATTGAACTCAAATTAAGAAGAAGAAAGGAAATAATAAGAATCAGAAGAGAAATCAACAAAATAGAAAATGGAAAAACAGTACAGAAAATCAATGAAACCAAAATATAGTTCTTTGAGATTAAAAAAATGATAAACTATCTACACTATTCAGGGAAAAATTGAGAAGACACAAATTACAAATATCAGAAATGAGATAGGTGACATCAACACAGATTCTACAGATATATAAAGATAACGAGGGAATGTTATTATCAACCTTATGCCAATGAATTGATAACATAGACAAAATGGACAAATTCTTTGAAAGACACAACTACCAAAGTTTATTCAAGAAGAAACAGATAATTTGAATAACCATATGTCTATTAAAGAAATGGAATATATAGTTTAAAACCTTCCCTTAAAGAAAACTCCAAGCTTCACTGGTGAATTCTACCAAACATTTGAGGAAAAAACAATACCAATAAACTATATAAACTCTTTAAAAAATTGAAAAAGAATACTTCCCAAGTTATCCTATTAGGCCAGCCTCACCATGAAACAAAACTAAATAATCCTCATGTATGTAGATGCAAAAATCCTAAACAACATTTTAGCAAGTAGAATACAAGAATATATAAAAAGGATAATACTGGGCCAAGCCCATGGGCACTCGGGAGAGTGCGGCGCTGGGAGCGCAGCAGCGCTCCCGGGGAGGGTTCGGATCCTATATAGGGATGGCCGGTGTGCTCACTGGCTGAGTGCGGTGCAGCCGGTCTCAAAAAAAAAAAAAAAAAAAGGATAATACTTCATGATCAAGCAGGATTTATCTTAGGAATGCAAGGTTGGCTT
Source organism: Galeopterus variegatus (assembly GCF_000696425.1). NCBI lineage: Eukaryota > Metazoa > Chordata > Mammalia > Dermoptera > Cynocephalidae > Galeopterus > Galeopterus variegatus. Next base: position 220,106 of record NW_007726155.1, on the reverse strand, counting down.
AAAATGTGAAAGTAAATCAATATAATTGAACATTGATTGATTTGATCAACAAACTAAAAAAGTAAATCCATATGATCATCTCAATAGGTGCAAAAGCATTTGTCAAAATCTAAATTCATTCCTGATTTAAAAAAGAAAACAGACAAACAAAAAAACTCTCAGCAAAGTAGGAATAGAAGGAAACCTCCTCATCTACAGGCGTCTACAAAAACCTACAGCTAACATCACTCTTAATGGTGAAGCAATGAATACTTTCCCTTTAATATGAGGGAAAAGAACAATGAGATCTGCTCTTATCGCTTCTATTTAACATTGTACTGGAAGTTCTAGCCAATGCAATAAAGCAGAAAAAAAGAAAGTAAAAAGCAACCAGATTAGAAAAGTAAAACTGTCTCTGTTCACAGACAATATGATCACCTATGCAGAAAATCTTACGAAACTTACCAAAAAAGGATACTAGAATAAGTGAGTTTAGCAAAATTTCAAGATACAAGGTCAATATATAAAAATCAATTATATTTTGAAAGAGTGGCAATGAACAATTGAAAATTGAAATTTTTAAAATACCATTTAAGATAGCATCAAAAATATGAAATGCTTACAGATAAATCTGACAAAAGATGTACAAGAACTGTACACCGATTAGCACAAAAGATTGCTGGGAGAAATTAAAGAAGACCTAAATAAATGTAGGAATACACCTTGTTCATGTGTAAGAAGATGCAGTATTCTTAGGATGTCAATTTTCCCCCAAACTATACACGATCCCAATTAAAATCCCAGCAGACTTTTTTTTGTAGAATTTGACAATATGATTCTAAAACCAACATGTAAATGTTAATGACTTAGAACAGGCAAAACAATTGGAAAAAGAACAAATCAGAAGTAACACTCCCTGATTTTAAGGCTTATTACACACACATATATGGACAACTGGTTTTGACAAAGGTGCAAATGTGCAGTTGAGTGAACAATAAGTTTTTCAATAAAGGGTGCCCAGAACAATTGGCTATCCATATGCAAAAACAAAAAGCAAACAAAACCCACTTCAATTCATACCTCGAACCTTTCAATTAACTAGATATGAAACATAAAACTAACTGTAAAAACTGAAATAATAAAATTTCTAGAAGAAAACATAGGAAAAAATCTTTGTGACCCTGATTTAAGCAAAGATTTTTCAGATATGACATCAAAAGCATGATTCATAAAATAATTCAAATTGATAAAGTGGACTTTATCAAAATTAAGATCTTCAAAAGACACTATTAAAAGAATAAAAAGACAAGCCAGATAGCAGGAAAAAATATCTGCAAATCATATATCGGAAGAACTTGTTTTCAGAATATATAAACAACTCTCAAAAGTCAATTATAAGAAAAAATATAAGCAAAAATTTGAACAGATTTATCAGCAACTAGATATATGAATAGCAAATAAGCACATGAAAAAATTGTCAACATTGTTTTAGTCCTCATTTCCAACACAGTACAATTCTATTGCCAGCCAAACTATCAATCTAGTACGAAGGTAAAATAAGGGCATTTTCAGATATGTAAAATCGTAAATGTTTACCTCCAAGGCACCTTTCTCAGGAAGCTACTGATGTATGTACACTACCTGAAAATGAAATGAAAGAATGAAACAAGAAAGGGAAAGACGTGGGGAGTGAAGAGCGTGCTTTGGAGGAAGTGCCAGAGCAACAGCTGTGCAGACAGCTGCCCAGACCAGACTGAAGTCAGAGAATGAAGGAAGGGTGGCAGCAGGGAGTTTTCTGAGAAATGTAGCTGTTTAACTAAAATGTCTGTGACACTGAAGTCAGACTTCTGCAAGGTCACATGGAAGTCTAAGGAAAAATGAGCCAAAGTTGTACCTTTTATGTGATTTGTTTCATCATAAAAATCTGTCTGCTTTAAGATAAGACTGAATTGTTTATTTTTGCAGATGCTCTCCCCAACAATTGGTAGTAATTCTGGCCAATGAAAAGGTCTCTCCCTCATCTAAATGAAAACCCAGTGCAAAGCTTGGTGGTGGGGGGAGAGGAAGAATTTATATGTGTGTGGGAGGTGTAACTATATAAAGGGTGGGTATGTAAAAGAGCTAAACTTTCATTTTTTATTACAAGAAAGTGATTGGACAATAGTTAAAACTTGAAAATCAAGAAATAGTAGGTATATCCCTAAAGGTGTGTCTTGTGGATCTCCGTTCCACAGCTTAGAATATTTTATAAGAATGTGTCAAAAAAACTCTACTTTAAAAGGTATATTCTCTATAATTCTCTAGAATAGAAAATTCCAATAATCAATGCACCATTTGTTTTTTTGAGTAATTAAGAGAGGAAGGAGATGGAGGCAAGGATTATAACAGTAGCAGTTTGATTTACAATATTCATGCCTTTATTACAGGCACATGAAAAGAACATCTTCTATACTTACGGTAGCACCCTTGTCCTGGTGACTGTATTGAATCTTTCAAAAGCAAAATTTAGGATCACACCATGACTTCTAGAGGGAGTTTAAACAGCTATTAAATAAAACAGAAAAGAGGGGCCACATAAAAGGTGGCTTTTTTCTGACTTGGAGTCATGGTTGTAACTCGTTAAAAATTTTATTATAAAAATATCGACAATGGCATTTTATATGGTAACATGTTAGTATAGATTCCGTTTGTTTCTTTTCAATATTGGAAATGTTTGTTTTCATTTGATTAAAATACTGCCTATCACATAATGATTTTTCTCCATTCTGTACTAGCAGATACAACCCAAGTTGAATACTTATAACTGATTGCTTTGCTTTAATATAATAGTCAACACAGCCTCCGTATGTATTTAATAGGAATGCAGGCTTTCAGTCCAGACAGACTGGATTTTTACCTTCCTCTGTCACTTTGTGCTGTATGACTGTAGGCTATGTAATTAACTACTCTAAGACTCAAGGTTTCCCATCTGTAAAATGGGGGTACAGGATTTTGTAGGAGTAAATTAAATAATGTATGCAAAACACCTTAGTGTATTACTGAATGTAAAAAAATGATAGATTTTCTAGTGGATACATTACAATATAAAGATACTAACCAAATAAGAATTTCTTAATCCTTCTTCCCAAGCTCACCTCAGCATCAAAGCCCTAAAGCATGTAAATGGTGAAGCCTACCAAAGAGGCAGCCCTAGTCCTCATGACTACATGGCGAGGCATGACTTATTTCTGTGGCCAGCTCTGGGGAAGGGCACAACAAACCTCACTGTAAGGACCTACATTCACTAACAATAACCAGGAGGCCATGTCACTTTGCAGGCCCCATCCACCTTCTAATAAGAACACTTCCAAAGGTCACAGAGGTGACCTCACTTTAATATGAATTTTTTAAAACAATTTTGTATTTTCTTGGTATGTTCAGAGAGATGTGTAACCATCACCACTACCTAACTTTATAAATTTTCATCACACTCAAAACAAACCCCATATCCACTAGCAGTCACTCTCCAATCCCTACCCCTGGCCCCCAGCAACTACAAATTCATTTTCTGTCACTGTGCATTTGCCTATTGTGGGCATTTCATATAAACTGATTCATACAATACATGGTCTTTTGTGTTTGGCTTCTTTCATTTAGTGTGATGTTTTCAAGGTTCATCTGATGTGGGAGCATCATGTACGTGTACTTTTTTCCTTTTTATGAGCAAATAATATTCCATTGTATGGATATATGATTTTGTTTATTTATTCATTAATGGACCATTGCATTGTTTTCTCCCTTGGTTATATAAATTATACTGCTATAAACATTTTTGTATAGGTTTTTGTGTGGGCATGTTTTCATTTCTCTTGGGTACATACCTAGGGATGGAATTTTGGGTCATAAGGTAACTCTACGTTTAACTTTTTGAGGATCTGCCAAACTATTTTCCAAAGCAAGTTGTATCATTTTAAATTCCCACCAGCTTTATATGAGCATTCCAACTTCTCCTTTTCACTACCAACACTTGTTATTGTCTATCTTTTTGATAATAGCTACCCAAGTGGATGTGTTTTCATTTGCATCCTCCTGACTGATGTCCTACTGATATAAAGCATCTCTCCTTGTGCTTGTTCCTATTTGCATATCTTTTGGAGAAATGACTATTCAAAATCCTTTGCCCATTTTTAAAATTGGGTTGTCTTTTTATTATTGAGTTGTAAGAGTTCGTTATATATTCTGGATACAAGTCCCTTACCAGATGTATAATCTAAAAACACTTTCTCCCATTCTGTGGATTATCTTCATTTTCTTGATAGTGCTCATTGAAATGCAAAGTTTTAAGACTTTAATAAAATTCAGCTTATGTTTTTCTTTTGTCACCTGTCCTTTCAGTGTCATATCTAAGAAACCACTGTCTAATATAAAGTCATGAAAATTTACTCCTGTTTTCTATTAAGAGTTTTTTATAGTTTAAGCCCTTACTTTTAGGTCTATCATCCATTTTGAATTAGTTTTTAATATATGGTGTGAGGTAGGGGTCCAACTTCATTCTTTTGCATGTAGAGAAAACCAACTATTAAAGGGTTTTCATGAAACCATTTTTTGCTTATATGAAGTGTGACAATATGCTATGCATACACATAAAGATTCAGTCATTCACTCAACAAATATAGGCAGCAAGAACAATATTTTGAGACACGAAGTGGTCATTTTTCTTCCTCTATTTTTCCTTTTCCTTTCCAACATTCAGGCACATAGCAGGCTCTGGGCTTCCTGGCCTACGAGAGGTTTATGGCACGGTGGCTTACTGCGTTTTGTTTCTTCAAAAACCTAAATTCTATGACCACAGATTCCCAGGGGAATTGACTAATTATATTATCCAGAGAACAAGGAAGAACTGGGTTTTCACCCTCTTCCAGAGTAGGTAGGGAGTCCTCAGAGATGAAGGTAGGGAGAGGAGAGAGCAGTGTACCAAGAAAGAGGGGACCTGCACCCGGTTTTCCAGACATACTGCTGAGAGACATGGCTGTGGATGCATCTAACATCATATCCATCCTCAGTCCAGATTCTCAGTCTGGCATGAGGCAGCTAAGAGTTATCAAACCCCAGTGGATTTTAAGGACGGTAACAATATGACAACAGCTGACCAAACATCAGATGGGATATCCCATACACACATGCACACACTATCCTGAATGACCATGTACTATACAACTTCAGCACTCCCCTGGAATTACAAAACATCCCAAAGAAGCAAGGAGCCATGAAGAAGTCCAAGGAACACTAATGTTATGTTTTTTTTCCCCTCCAGCAAGGCAAAATGGCAACTCAGAGTCAGAACTTAGGTTTCTAGAAAGAGGTTATATTTCTTGCACCCTCGACTTTATGGACTGACATTCATACCTGCCACACAAATATTGAGAATCTTCTATATACAAGGCATTCTGGTTGGCTAAGTTGGGGTAGGGAATATAAAAGTCAATCAACACTGGCTGAGCATGGTGCGGCTGGTCTCAAAAAGGACAAAAAAAAAAAGTCAATCAAGTCATTGTTAGCCAAGGCATTTGTAGTTTGGTAAGAGCAAATACGAATAATCAGAGTTACCATTTGTCTCAAACCACTTGTGTTCACACCTTGTGATACACTCTTTGTAAATGGGTCTCATTTAATTGAATCTTCCTCACAACAGGGCTTTGAGGTTCAGAGTAGGTAAGTGACTTGCCCAAGGATGCATATGTAGTAGCTGGTGGAACTTGGATATGAACTAGGGTATGCCTAACTCCAACATTTCATTCTCAAATTTATGACTCCCTCCCATGGAGAGGCCAGGCTGAGTGATGTCCTTTAATAATTCAGCATTCACTGGGCTTAGACTTTGGCTCATTTTTTTTATTGGTTATGAATATTCATGAGATATAAAGCTGATTGTCACCCCTCGTGCCCAAGATGTGAAGGCCAGATCCATACTGGCGGGCTCATTTTTTCTGAGATGGTATGGAGTTAAGTCAAACCAATCTTCTCTAACTTGCTTTCAATGTACCCATTGGCAGATGACTGTTCGATGTACCCACTGGCCAGAAGCCTGGGGCTGGACAGAAGACATTGGCCAAACAGGCTCCCATGATCATGGGACCCATGGCCTTCACTGTATCTGTTAAGGTGTGCCAACCGGTTCCTCTGAATACTCAGGAATTGCATTACCATTCATACTGTCTATATACGCATCAAAGAAGTGACATAACTGATGGTGGGGCAGGGAGGATTCTGACATTACTGCCAAAGGAAGAATTTGGTTATAAGCAAAATGGAATTTTTCCCTATAGGAAAAAATCTCACAGAGCTGTTTTGCTTTGAGATGCAGACACTTAATTAGTGCCTAAGAAAGTATTTAAAATTCTTGCCTGAAGCTTCCTAGAAACAGTAAAAGGAAAGTAAGTTGATTTGGGCCAATGAAATGTTAATGGTTTTTCCTTAGGTATTAATCTACAGAACAAATGTTGAGAATGAAAGAAGTAGGCATATAAATACAGTGAGAAAGCCATAATTTATTTACTTTCTACTTCTGCTTCTGCTATTTGAGCCTGGGCAAATGACTAAACCAAATCTCAAATCCCAAAGAGAAGCATATCGAGCCATAGTTAGAAAAAGAAAACACAGAGAAATTTAAATTATAAGGAACTGATGTCTCTTCTGTTACGTTCTTTTCTTAAGAATAAATCTCTAGCCCATCTGGGGTATACAAACATTACACTTCTATTTTCTTTCTTTCTTTCTTTTTTTTTTTTGTCTTTTTCGTGACCAGTAAGGGGATTGCAACCCTTGGTGTGGTGTTGCCCACACCGCACTCAACCAGTGAGCGCACAGGCCATTCCCATATAGGATCCAAACCCACGGCGGAAGCGTCGCTGCGCTCCCAGCACCGCACTCTCCCGAGTGCGCCACCGGCTCGGCCCACACTTCTATTTTCACATATACAAACTGAACTTCAGAGCCCAGAACCCTCTGAAATCATTTGGTCCAATGTTCTATTTTATAAACAGGAATATCTGAGATTCCAAAAGGTTAAGTGACTCGTGGAACATCACGTGTTTATTAGAACAAATAATGTTTTAACTCAGTGGGAATGTACTGACCTAGGAGTGGGAGAATCTGGATGTTACTTCCCACTCAGCCCATTAATGAGTCTCTCTGTTTGTAAAACGTAATTGTTGGATTAGATGGTTTTTAAAAATCCTTCCCTCTCTGAAGGGACTATATAATTCTGTACACATGAGAATCAGTAGTTTGTCTGCTTGTTTTTACAAACCCAGTAGCTTTCTTTGCAGCTACGATGAATAGGCAGTGTTTGTGGTGGTTATTATGAGTGTGGACTCTGGAGTCCGACTTTCTGCCTTTTGATCCCAACTCTCACACTTACTTGTGGTGAAAGCCTGAACCAATTAACCTCTCTGTGCCTCAAGTGCAAAATGGAGATTGTAACAGTATGTACTACATATGGCTGTTACAATGATTACATTGAATAACACATGTCAGGTATTTAGCACAGTGCTTGGCACAAAGCAAGTACTCAGTAAAGAAGGACTATCATTAATATTACCATAGTTGAGTTGGTATTACCATACCAGAGTTGTCCTTGGGTGGGATATCAGAAGCCTTTTCTTCCTCTGGGCAGATGCAGCCCAAGTGCTAAGGCGCACAACAAGGCAGATGCATTCTCTACAGTTAGTGTCTGACTTTAAACAAAGAAATAAATCATTTTCCCCTCTCCCTCACTGAGAGTGGTAGACAGTCCATGTGTTTGTTATAATGTAGGGCTTCTAGAAAGCTTTTCAGAGGGGGGCCTTCTTAGATGGCAGGAACATCTTTGCTCCTTCCCTCTTCTTCTTTCTGCCCTGAATGCAGAAGCAAGGACTGGGGTGTCAGCAGCCTATTGTGATCATGAGGGAAAGGCTAAATGACTTTTAGAAATTTAGTCCTTGAGCCAATAAATCAATGCCAGCAACCACTGACCTCCAAACTTCTTGTTTTGTGAAAAAAATAAACTCATATACACTTTTTTACTGTTATCAAAATGCAACTTCTGATACACCCTCCAAAATCTATTTCTCTTTTCTATCAACATACATTTGCAGGGCCGGCCCGGTGGCACACTGGAGAGTGTGCCGCTAGGGAGCGTGGCGGCGCTCCCGCCAAGGGTTCGGATCCCATGTGGAGACTGGTTCCCACTCACTGGCTGAGCGCGGTGTGGGCGCAACACCGAGGGTTGCGATCCCGTTGCCGGTCCCCGGTACGGGTGTGACACTGAGGGTTGCGATCCCATTACCAGTCGGTAAAAAAGACAAAAAGGGGGAAAAAAAAAAAAAAACATACATTTGCAGATATGTCTGATCGACCACTTGCCCCGGGCTATTTAGGGGTCCTAAGTCAGGTGCTCATTAGCCTACATTTATATTTTTGCAAAAATGTCCAGATTGTCCTCAAGGGTCTTGCTACTCAAAGTGTGGTCAGTGGACCAGCAGTATTAGTGTCACCTAGGACCTTGTTAGAAATGCAAAATCTCCAGCCCCATTCCAGACCTACTGAATCAGGATCTGCATTTTAGCAGGATCCCCAGTGATTTTTGTACACATTAAAGTTTGAGGCTGTGGCTAGACTTCCAGGCTCTGCTCTGTCATCCCTCTTAAACACTGCTGCCAGAATGATCTTCCTGAAGCATAGCTCTCCTTCTCAAAAACCTTCAGGGGTTTCTTACTGCCTATAGAATAAAGTTTGGTCTTTTTAGCCTGACAACCAAGACCCTCCATGATCTTGTGTTGTCTTGGAAGTACTGAGCAAGGTGCCTGCCATGCATATAACAGGGAGACAGTAAATAGTTTTGTGCATAAAAGAAAAAAAATGAGTGTATGTGAAAAATAATGCATATCTCAATTCTGGCCCTACCATGGTAAGCATCGGGGATACAATAATACAAAACAGAAACAAAAACAACCCCCCCCCCACACACACAAAACAGACATAGTCCCCTGCCTTCAAGGATCTTAGACACTTAGAATGACAGGATTTTAAAAAATTAAAAATGTATAGCGACAAATTATAAGCGCTAAGAAGGAAATGAACAGAGGCAGTGATACAGGGTAAGACAGACTAGTCAGAAGGATGGTCCTAAGGATAGGGAGCCGATTGTGGAGCTGGTCCAGGCAGAGGGACCAGCATGTGCCAAGCTCTGTAAGGAGAATTTGGTGTGTTTGGAGGTCAGAAAAGGGACTGCCCTTTTAGGTTTACCCGGAAAATAGGTATGTGGGAGGAAAGCGACATAGGATTCACTTTCCAAATCACTTAAGAGGAAATGCTGAATTTCTTTCCCCTGATGTATGTCCTCACTGGGATCACTGATGAGTTGGACAGCAGGGCATACTGCAGAATCGCTGTTTGAGTCCAGCCCTGGAAATCAGACCAAGTGAAATTCAAATCCCAGCTCCGCCAGTTCCCGGCCCTCAACTCCTTTGACCAGCAAGCCTTTGATTCCTCAGGTATAAAGTGGGGTTAAGAACAGAACCAACTTTGCAGTTATTGTTGAGGGAGATAATGCTTGTAAAGCTCCCCAGCACACTGCCATCCACATTAGTGCACGCCTGAGTATCAGCGGTTTTATGATCACGGTGATGATTATTACTATCGTTAATTATTATTAGTTTTGGGGCAAAAGGCTCATCCCAGATATTCCTGTCCCCCCTGAGGCCTCCCGACCCTGCCATTCCAGGCAACATCCCCCGCGCACGGCCACCGTGACCCCAGCGCGGGCGCTGGACGCCGCCGCTGGACCCCCGTTACCTGGGGCCAAACGCGACTTGTCGCCACCTTGCGTCCTGGGCCCTGCCTCCCTCCCGGCCCCGCAGCTGCTGCGGCGGCGCCCCCAGCC
>NW_007726155.1:188609-209119 GCF_000696425.1 Galeopterus variegatus | reverse complement strand
AGCACGGCCCCGGCGCCACCGGCCAGGCGGCCGCCAACTGGACGGCGGGCTTCGGCCGCGGGCCCACGCCGCCCGCGCTAGTGGGCATCCGGCCCGCTGGGCCGGGCCGTGGCGCGCGCCGCCTGCTCGTGCTGGAGGAGTTCAAGACGGAGAAGCGGCTGTGCAAGATGTTTTACGCCGTCACGCTGCTCTTCCTGCTCCTCTGGGGGCCCTACGTCGTGGCCAGTTACCTGCGGGTATTGGTGCGGCCCGGCGCCGTCCCCCAGGCCTACCTGACGGCCTCCGTATGGCTGACCTTCGCGCAGGCTGGCATCAACCCCGTCGTGTGCTTCCTCTTCAACAGGGAGCTGAGGGACTGCTTCAGGGCCCAGTTCCCGTGCTGCCAGAGCCCCCAGACCACCCAGGCGACCCTCCCCTGCGACTTGAAAGGCATTGGTTTATGAAGGACTCTCCTGCCACAGTCCCTGCCCCAAACCCAGCCTTTCCCTTTGGCTTGGACAACGTCGTTTGTCCCCACTACTGTCCCCTTTTTAATTTTCTAAGCTGCCTTCAAAATGACTCTCGAAGTGGAAAACACTTGGATTGTACAGACTCCTCTTTGGGGGGTGGAGGTGGGGATTGCGTGTTCCAGCCCCACTCCAGCTCCGCACATTCCTTCTCCTAAGATACTACTTTCTTCCTGACAATAGGCCCTGCAGTCTTTTTGTACTGGTACTAACGTCTTTTTATCCCATGTGTGATTACTTTTTTCTTTTTCTATAAAAGCTAAACTAATCTTCATGCAACATTTCCTAAAGGCCATGGCCAGTTTTCTACAGAAGCTATTTTTGACAACCTCAAGTGGCATTACATTTTGCGGTGACGTAGAGGAACCCACGGGGAGCTCACAAGTTAGATTTCTCGAGGGCCTTCTGTTGGAAGCAGGAGAAGGGGGCCGGGAGGTTAGTGTCTAAAGTTCCCCCTGAATGCCTGCTGGGTCAGCTGTGCTGCGCTGGTTCTTTGGAAGTGTTGAGAACTTTGTTCAGTGTTGATCTTGAACTTAAAGAGCAGAATGGGAGTCAGTAGCAAGGCAGTCATACTGTAAGCAGTAAGTAACAAGATTTGGTTCCTAGTTTATCCTGTACTACTGAAAAATACATGTCAGCGACAACTGTTTTCTGTATTATACCAATCTTGAATGGAAACATTTCTGTAAAATTGTACCTTTTAAAAGACTAAAAAGTGTTTGGGTTAGTAATGGTTTGGAGAAGTACAGTATTGCATGTGTTTGTATGTACTGGTTGTGGTTCACAGATTGGGAGGGCTCTGAGAAGCAGAGTACTAAGTCAAAATTGTTTAGGTATTTCTTACCAGTAAAAATTAAAATAATTTTACGGAAATGGCTTGTGCTTTGAAAAGCCCAGTTTTATTCTGTCTTATGAAACTAATTTCCATTTTGAAAGTTGTTCTGTTGTCCTTGGTATAATAAATGAATGGAATATAAAGATACCCTCCTTCTAGGAGACGAAGCATTTCCTTAAAATGTTTGCTAGGTTAAACTGTGCTGTTCTATTGATGGTTGTTTTGAATTATTAATGAGAACTATAATTTAAATAATATTTCTTTGTTAGATGTTACTCTTAAATTGAAAGACAATTCTGCAAGTACTATATAATATTTTTTGCTTATAATGCTACATTTTTATTAATGTACCTTCCATTTTGAGGATTTATATCTGTATTTCTCTTTGCATTATACAAATATACCAGTATTTTCATTCTGGAGTGGTTGTTTTGTTGTTCTTTGAGGCTCTGACCGATACTAATATGCATCTAAGTATTTTACTCATGTTCTATTATCCTCTTAGTGAATGTTGTTTAGGTTTTGTAGTTTGGCCATCAGCATATCGAAGACATTTGGAGACTTTTTAATTTAAAACGCAACATAAAAATCTGCAAATCTTCTCTTTAATAGGAAAAAGCAGTAGACATATATACCACTTTAAAACTGTTTTATTTGCATGACAGAGAGGATTTTAATTATTATTCATTAAGTGACATACAATAGAAAAAAACTTTTTATAAACATATCAGACAGGAGTATGAGCAAAGTAATCATTTTGATAAAAGTAATAAGTAAAAATGGGTGCAGTAAATATTGAAACTTATTTTAGTTGAGTATGATATAAACTATTAAATGTTCAGCCCAAGGGCCGGCCCGGTGGTGCACTGGAGAGTGCGCTGCTTGGGAGTGCGGTGGCGCTCCCGCCAAGGGTTCGGATCCCATGTGGAGACCGGTTCCCGCTCACTGGCTAAGCGTGGTGCGGGCGCAACACCGAGGGTTGCGATCCCGTTGCCGGTCCCCGGTACCGGCGTGACACCAAGGGTTGTGATCCCGTTACCGGTCAGTAAAAAAGACAAAAAGGAAAAAAAAACAAATGTTCAGCCCAAGAAGGATAAGTAATGATAAGAGGGTGTGGCCAATTTATCTCTGGTAAGTAGGCAGCATTATTTTATTTTGTTTGTGAAAGTTAATCAGTCTGTGAAGACATTATCATATTTGGAAAATATGAGTAACAATTACCCTATTTCTCCCCATGGCACAAGTCCAGGTGGACTTCAACCATCCGAATCTCAGCCAACCCAAAGACAGAGAGGCCCAGGAAGTAAATCTCTCCTCACCCGACCCTCTACTCACCCAAGTAATCCAAATTCGGAAAACAGAGGTCATCAAGTCCATGTGATAGTCAGAATATTTAGCACCTGGCATGGCACAGGAATGAAGCCATCATAGCAGACTCCCGAGACACTCCAGCCTTAGGCAGAGCGCAACTGTACCAGAGACGACCTGTTGGCCCTGCATAGCTTTGAGTTCATAAGGTATTTTTTCATAGGCGAATCCACAGGGAAGATATTCTTGAATTCTAACATTCATAAGAATTACCTTAAGTGCTTGTGTGGTCCAGAAGTTCTAAATTAGGATGTGTTGAGGTCCGACCCAGGATAAAGTATTTTAGCCAAGTTCTTCAGGTGGTTGGAGACATTCCTCCAGGTCTTTGTTTGAACATGATTTGCTTTAGATACAACATGTACATACTTGGTTTCCTGGGGGGGGGCGTTTGTTTTAAAATTCTGATTAGATGTTAGAAGGCAAGGTTTCCAGTGAAAGTTCAGGTGAGAGAAGCAAGAAATAACAGCCAGCTGTAAAGGAAAAAGAAAGAACCAAGACAGGCAGAGAAACAAACTTCCTATGAGAAAGTAGTGTATAGGGACAATAAAGCCCTTCGAACCCAACAGCTTTTTGGATCAATGAATCATTAATATGTACTTTGATGTTAGTTACATTAATCAGAAATCATCAAGAAAAGGTTGGTTGTGTCCAGAATACTCTTCTCATTGTACCAGGACAGGTACAATGTATTTGGGGAAGACTTCCATTAAAATAGCTCATTTTGTTTATTTGGGAAATTAATTCAGCACGCCTTCCCCTCCCACCCACCCAAGGTGAAATGAATGAGTTATCACTATACTTGAAACAATAGAAAATAGATTTCTTGTACATAAATCTTTGCATGTCCTAGCATGAAATTATTGAGTCAAAAATGAGCATTTTTTAGTTCTTTTGATACCTTATGTCAAATAACTGCCCAAAAGTCTATATCTATTTAAATTTATACCTGACATGCTCATTTTAAAACAAATATTTCAATGGGCCGGCCCGGTGGCGCACTGGATAGTGCGCCGCTTGGGAAGTGCGGCGGCGCTCCTGCCCGAGGGTTCGGATCCCACATACAGACTGGTTCCCGCTCACTGGCTGAGCGAGGCGCGGGAGCAACGCCGAGGGTTGCGATCCCGTTGCCGGTCCCCGGTCCAGTACCGGGGCGACACTGAGGGTTGCGATCCGTTGCCAGACACGGAAAAAGACAAAAAAACAAAAATATTTCAAGCAAAGTGGAGAAACATAAAACAAATCAATAACAATAATGATAAATAATCTCTATATCCACTATTCAGCCTTGCCAAATCTTGTCAGTTTTGCCATGTTGGTTTTTACTTCTTTTCTCTCTTTTCCCTATCCTTTGCTTTCCTTTCTTCCTTCCTTTTTCCTTCCCTCCCTCCCTTGCTTTTCTCCTTTCATTTCTATGTTTAAAAGAAATAAAATATGACATAATTATTTCTGCTGAGTCTTTGGTCTTGCCATCTAAGCCCTCTACATCATCAAATGCCCTTCCCCTTAGATGTGACAGGGTCCCAGGTCCCAGGTCCTAGAGTTGACTCACAGATTAATTTTGCAAGTGGGTCATTGGGTTGGTGGGATCTAGTCCACCCTGTTTTCCCAAGGCCCAGAGAACTGACTGCAAAGCTCTGTGTGTTGCAGAAGGCCTTTCATGGTCTGGCTGTCCACCACCCCGGCCTCATCCTCTCCTTGTATTCCCACCTCTCCCTTCTCAGATGACTTTTGCACAAGGTCTCCACTCTTCCTAGAAAGCCCATGCCCTGCTCTCTGCCTGCGACCCTCACCATCTCCTCTAGAGCAGGGGTAATATTCACAATACAGTAATCCTCCCTTATCCATAGTTTCACTTTCTGGAGTCTCAGTTACTCATGGTCAACCACAATCTGAAACTATTACATGGAAAATTCCAGAAATAAGCAATTCATCAGTTTTAAATTGCATGCCCCTCTGAGTAGCATGATGAAATCTTGTGCCATCTGCTCCCCCCGCCCCAGGACATGAATCATCCCTTTGTCTAGAGTGTCCACACTGTCCACCTGTCATCAGATAGACTGTCACAGTGTCACAGTGCTTGTGTTCAAGTCACCCTATTTCACTTAATAATGGCCCCCAAAGCACACAAGCAGTGATGCTGGCAATTCAGATATGCCAAAGAGAAGCCATAAAGTGCTTCCTTTAAGTGAAAAGGTGAAAGTTCTCAGCTAAATAAGGAAAGAAAAAAAAAAACAACCCTATGCTGTTCATTACAAGAAGAAGGCTGAGTACAGTATAGTAAGATACTTAGAGAGAGAGCACAATCACATAACTGTTATTATAGTATATTGTTATAATTGTTCTATTTTATTATTAGTTATTGTTGTTAATCTTTTACTGTGCCTAACTGATAAACTTTATCATAGGTATGTGTATAGGGAAAATCATAGTATATATAGGGTCCTGTACAATCCTTGGTTTCAGTCACCCACTGGGGGTCTTGGAACTTATCCCCCAGGGATAAAGGGGGACTACTGTATTTAACAACTGGGATGGCATGGGCATGACTAACCTGTACAACTGTACCCCCAGGTCCTAGCTGAACATCAGGTCTGTGCTGGACACAGGTGCAAGACTTTTGGAGGCCCTTCTCAGCCCAGTCATGCTTCCTCTGGGCTCCCACAGTACATTCTGTTTACCTCCAGAAGTCTGCACTCCTGCACCTGGCATGCTCCATTGGCTCTTGGCTCCCTCTCCAGTCTCACCTCCTCCTATTCTCTCCTCAGGACCCGTGCCTTCAACAGACCCTACTGTGTTACACCATTGTACCTTTGCACATATTGTTCTTTATGTCCAAAGTTCTCTCTTCCTCTACGTCCCCACCTCAACTGTCTGTTAAACTTTCAGACATAAAGTGTGAACTGGACATAAAGGGTGAACTCCTAGCCTCAACAGAGATGGGGATATTGTCCCAGTGCAGACCCTGTAAGATTTTCAAAGTTCCGAACTCAGTCATTAGATGTGAGTGCCATGGCTGACTGAGTAGGAGACTTAACTCTCTTACCCACATTTGAAGTTGTCTGTGTGTACTGAGGCAGCTCTTGTTATAAAATGCAGCAGACCCAAAATACTGTTCTCCATTCACTTGGCAGACATGCCACTCTGTGTGGGCTGCCAAGACCACTGAACTTCAGGACTCTCTCCATGAGGGGCAAGGAAGGCAAGGGGAGACCATCTCTACCCACCTGCATTCTAGTCCCAATATCATTTTTGAACTGCCTGCTTTAGGAGTAAATTAGAGTAAAAGCAAACTTGATCTGAGTCCAAGGGGTTCTTCATGCTCTTTCTCCAACTTGGACAAGACTTACAGAGTCTAACCCAGCCCATGAGGATAGCCTTCTTCCCCCCTCTCGTTGTTCCTTTTGGGATGGTGTTGGATGTGATGCTTGAAACTACAGCAGCCATCATGCAACCCTGAGCAGAGACACTGTAAACACAGTGAAGATAGCAGGACAGAAATATAAAGAGTGCAGGCACCCATGTTAACATTCCTGAGCTGTTTAACCAGAGAAGCAACGTCTAGACTTGTGGTTTTGAAATAAAAACTACTATTGTTCCAGCCATTAATATTCAGGAAGCCTGTTATTTGAAGGAACAAGTAACTGCAATAATACTTAAAACTACCCCATCCCCCCACCCCTTTGAAAGGTATGCTTGATATCCTGGAACTGTATTGACAAAGCTTAAAAACTAGACTTATTTAATTCCTTTTTTCCAACTATCAGATTGTTCTGCCTGATGCTGTTAAATTAATTAACCTGGCTCTAGAAAAATAATGAGATAGATTTGACATAATTTCTTGGATTGAAATGAATCCGGAAGATCAAAACAGATACCTATTACCAGGCAAGTTCTGTTTAACTGCATTTTATAATATCTTTCGGATCAGTGTATGTTTGAACTTTTTTTGATATCATGAATCTAATTACAAGAGTCTGGAAAACCACCTGAATGAAACCATCCAACCAATAGATATTGAAAGCTAGTAAGAAGCCAGTTTCTGTGTTGGACAGTGCAGAAGGACACAGGAATAAGAAAGGTGCAGTTTTCTTGCTAACAAGTTAGCAAGTGAATTGGGGAAACTTGGCAAATGCACACCAAACTATGAAGCAAAGCAGAACATGATAGATGCCAAAAGAGGGATCTAGATAAAGAGCTCTGGGATATCGAATAGATCAGACATCATAATAGATTGTCTGGAAATGGCCCTAGACGTTATATCTCTAGTTACCCAATTGAAGAAAAAAGGAAACACCAGACAACTGGAACAAAATCTGTCCAGGTTCCATCTTCCCCTCCTCCTGGGTTCTTACATTCCTTTCTGACTCCTGCACTGTCCTCACTCTGGAGTCCAGTTTTAACATACATTTCTGTAAGTGAAATAAAACCACATAATTCTCTCTTCTAAGTTTTCGGTTCCAATTCTAGCTGAATGTTCAAGTGCCAGGAAGGAATGTGGTCATTTTAATGAAGGAAGTTTGTTACATAAAATCTTGCTGTGAGGTGAGCCATCAAAGACTCTGTTGATCAGTAATGTCAGAAGTAAATAGAAATCAACAGGTATCTCTCAAGAGGACCACGCCACCCCACTCCCAAAGGAGGAGGAGAATAGCAGGTCTTAAGTCTTGAAGTCACTTCAGATTACACAGAGAAATCATGCAAAAATGTTTCAAGTTGCAATGTCAAGGCATAAACACATTATTCTTATTTCTCAGTAACATTAAGGGGACAGGTAAATTAAAACTATTACTACTTGGCTTCTAGGAGTAATAATTTAGACATTTATAAAGTAAGTTTTAAGTGGCCAGCCTACTCTAGGTGGAGAACATGTAAACTATTGGAAAAGTGTGTATTTAAACATTTTCCTAATACATTTATATTACCTGAATTACGACAGTCTGCATAGCTTTCTAGGATGGAAATCTTATTTTCTGCCAGGAAATGATATTTGAGAAGCACACATCATTTTTTGTTTGGAACCTGTGTTGGAACTTGGAGAGAGCAATAAATGGTTTCATTTTCTTAAAGACACCGACATGCTGTAATTTTGAGGGGCTTTGAAAAATTACTTGTGTCAATGCCAACCTAATACATGTCTTATTAAAAAATTCTATAGCAATTGTTAAAATGCAGGAGGAGATGAAATTTTCCTTGTCTTTTTCACTTAACATATCCATTTTTTCCCTTTTATCCCCCATATATTCCTCATATATTTCCTGAATATTGATCAATATGCATGGCAATGTGGTAGGTAGAAGAGATAGAAAAGAACCCATCACGGGTACTCATTCTGCAAAATGATTTAAAGAGTGTAACTGGACAGTATGTAATTCTTTTAACCTGCAGTCATGATCAGTTTAATTTGCATATCTATCTTGAGGAATTATGGGATACCCAGAGCTATTTATAGAATTTCATTTGCATAATTGTTCTAATCCTTTGTGAGTATGGTGATATGTGGTCTGACAAAGGATTTTTTTTAATGTGTAAGTTACCTATAAGTTTTATAGAGATATTAGAATTGAATACCTTTAGATATGTATTTAATAACCTGTCTCTATTGAAAGGAACACAATTATACAAAGACATGATTAGTCTTCTGCTTATAGCATATTACTTTACTTTTGCTAGTTTGAAAAACAGTTTTGTTCACTGAAAGTTTGTCATTTAAAGTTTGTTCTTTTTTCTTTTTTTTTCTGGCACCTTTTGGCAAGATTAAAATTCAGTTAAACATCATAAGAAAATTTACAGTTGCAATGGGCCTCAGTGACTTTACTCGTCTCCAAAATTTCTTAAGCCATGGTAGGTGACATCTTTCAGAGTTTAGAACATTGGCTACAAGAAGATAGATTTACACATTTTCTTAGTGTTTGGAATATGAATACTCTTGTGACCAAAATATATAAGTTTAATCACTTCTAATTTGAAGATTCTTTCTCCATTTCGTTAGCAGTTTCTCATTAAGATAGTATTTCAAGACTGTAATAAAGATGAAAAGTCCTATTTGACTTTGAACACTGACACCTCTCAAGCCCCACCTCTCTCCTTCTCTCTCGCTTTCTTTCTTTCTTTCTCTCTCTTTTTTTTTTTTTTTTTTTTTATACCTCGGCTAGCTAATCCTGGCAGAAACCCTCACCCCAGCTCTGCCTCCTGGCCACAGTAAAAGCTAAAACCAAACTCACTGTCTTGCTATTGCCACCTGGACAAATTCATGCCTGCCCTGCTCTAACCAGAAAATCACTTTATGTGACTAATAAATCTTGTTACATCCTCCTAGTTTTGTTCTGTCATCAATCCAAACACTCAAATCAATTTTGGGTGTGCAGATGTGCAACTGATCCCATCTTCTGCAGGGCAACCCCCAAACAAGAACACAAAAACAAGTTTTTAAAGATAAGAAAATGAAATACAATGTTTAACAAAATGATACACTTATGAAAAGAGTGATTCCACTCATTGGTGAGGGTAGAGGTGTGAGTGCTTTAGCAACGAGACCTAAAATAAGAGAGGCTTAGTTATTTTTCCCTGGTTTGGGGTGGGTGCTTCAAGAGGTCATCCAGGGACCCAGGTAAGCTCTACCATCTTCCCCAAGGGCCTTCACTCCTTGGGTCCAGAGTAGCCAGATTCATTGTTGCACCTCCCCATTGGAGAGGAAGTGGAGTACAATTTTTTTTAAGTAAGTGAGGCTGATCACTTCTGCTCACATTCCATCCCTAAGAATTAAGTCACATAGCCCTAGATGAGTGGTAAAACTACTGAGTGAAAATTACTGACAGAGAGGAAAAAAAAGTGGGGTGGGGGGAGAAGTGGGAGGGAGAGAGAGAGAATATATGAGAATACATGAATATGAGAATGAATGAATTATGGAAGTCAACTAGTTTACCAGTTTTTTCTTCTATTCAGGGATTTCCCCCCTCCTCACCAAATCCAAGAAAATAGAGAATGTTAACATTTGCTGTCCAACGGACTAATAATTTCAGACAACATTCAATTCCCTATAAAACAATCACAGCATCATAGTTAACAATATTCTTCTGTAGTTCTCATACTTTGATCAGTGATATATTATCTTTTAAAATTGTATACAGGAGCAAAAAATATTCATTCATATGCTCACTCTGGTCCTGAAATATTTTGTTCTTCCATTTCAAACTCCAGCTTGGGATTTCAAAAGTATATCTCAAGAGTAAATGTTTAGGAGTGCAGGCTTATCAGTGAAAGGAACTTGACCACATCTGGGGACATAAGCAGACAGCCAAAAGAGAAAAGACTGATGATGCTGATGGCTGCATGACTAGTAGACCCCATCAAAAAGGGACCAAATTGATTTGCTTCCAGGAAATACAGAAGGGTTAGAGGTGGGTTTGGGGAGGTAGAGACGGAGCAAGACTGGCATTAGGATGATAAATGTTGATAAAATGCTGGATGGTGGATATATGAGGCTTCCTTACACACTTTTCTTTTTACTTTTATGTTTAAAATTTTCCATAAAGAAAAGTTTTTGTTGATTTGCTTGTTTATTTTTAAGAGTGAACCAAATACACTCATGCCAGCCTTAATCTTGTCTATAGGGAAACTCAATTTGTGAACTTCTCAACAGTTACTCAAATCTAACTTAATAAAACACAATTTCCCCCAATTTTGCATGCAAATCTTTTGAGTTTCTGCAACAAAAACATTTTTCATAAATTAAATCACATTTTAATCAAAATGATGAGAATTTAGATCTAAACAATGTGGAAATTTGTTAGAAGCGAACTCTAAAGATGTGAAATCACTCATCTATATAGAATTTATTTTTCTGCGCCCTTTGCTTTAAGCTATATTTTAAAGAGTGACATAAAAAATGCCTTCTTTGAAACAATCAAATATAGAACTGACAGATAACTGATATTTCTTTGATTGAATATGTAAATTGTATCAAATGCTTACTTTTCCACTACTTTGGATGCAAAATGTTTTGTTTGCTTTTTAGGATATTGATTTCGCAAAGTCCCATTTGGAGGTTTAACTTTTTAAATACTGTCATTTCAACTTTTGATACTGAAGTAGAAATTTATTAAATGATTTCAAGCAGACACGAAATAGCTTTCGACTCAACCAGTGGTTCTTAAAGGGGGACCATTTATCACTACCTTCAACCCCTAAAGGACATTTGGCAATGTTTAGAGGCATTTTTGTTTGTCACAAGGTGGGGGAGTGTTACTGGTACCTAGTGAGTTATGGACAGACATGCTGCTAAACATCCTACAATGCACAGGAGAGTCCTCCATACAAAAAATTACATAGCCCAGAAAGTTAGTAGTGTCCGCGTTAAGAAACCCTGAACTAACGTTACAGGGTGCCTGGAAATATTCACTACAGTTGTCACTGCATGGAGCAGGCTGTCGTTTTGCCTAGCTGGCACGACCGCACACGACCGCATGAGTGGTTGCTCTAGGCTTCATGAGGAGGAAATCCCCAGGTGGGCACAAGGATACATACTCGGTATACACATACTATAGATTATCCGCTGCATTTTGTTGCCAGAGATCATGTTGCACACACCACAATTTTCTACTTCTTTGCTTTTAATCTTTTATGACATATATACATTTTGTTGAAATGCTTACTTATCTGATTTATTCGGTTACCTTATGTGGTACAATATTGGACTTTCTAAAGCATTTTGATGATTTATCGACCCAGTAAAATAGAGTGAAATCCTGAGATGTATGGGGAAGGGGCTGGGAGAGGACAACATCTGCTGCAGAGAGCAGAAGGGGGTCACCTGGCAGGGTGCACCTGGAGGATCTGAGAGGTCATGGAGGAATCAAGGGAGCTGTGAGGTCAGCAGGAGGGCCAGGGGCCAGCTTCCCTCATCTAGTTCCAGGCAACTTTACAGAGACTCTTCATATGAGCTATGGAACTACCACGGAAACTCTCAAGTGGGACTCCTCTGGGAGCTTCCCTCTAGAATGAAAGAAAATGAAGTCATTTATGATGAGGACCATAGGAACTTTTGACGGTGGCACAAAAAGACAAAGACATTTAATTACCATCTTCACTTCTAATTTAACCAGAAAGGTGTCTCATCAAAAAGTGTCACAGTATAGCAGTAGTCTTTCTATAGAAGTACAGTCCTTTATTCTTTCTCAGTGGCTTTCAACCATGGGTACATGGATTAATCAGGGAGCTTTAAAAAAATTCCAACACCTAGGTCTCATCCCAGACAAATGGAATCAGAATCTCTTGGGGATGGAGAATAATGAAAATGTGGATGGTGCTTCAAGAAAAGCAATGTTAATTGCACCTCTAATTTTGGGAAGCATGTACTCTGAAAGTACTCTGATATATAGATACATAATATTTTTTGGTGGGGGGTAATAAAGCTTATTTAAGGATCCTGTTGTTAAAGGCTGTCACAGGATACCTTTAAAAATGCTGGAAGAGAGATCTATTGTACAACATGGTGACCACAGCTATATTGTATACTTAAAAATCACTGAGAGTAGATTTTAAGCATTTTCATGACAAAAAATATGAGGTAATGCATATGTTAATTAGCTTGATTTAGCCATTCCACAATGTATACATATTTCAAAACATCGCGTTTTACATCATAAACATATACAAAATTTTTTAAATTCTGGAAGAAATACAGTTCTCTCTAACACAGAAGGGAGTAGTGAGAATTAACAAATTAGACAAAGATATCAGAGAATGAAAGAAGTATTTATGCTGAAGATATTATCCGAAATACATGGCAATGTGAAGACAGATCATAAATGGTTGCCAGTGAATTTTACACTGACTCTCACTGAATACCAAAAATGTCCTGTTTTTAAAATTAAAATGGTCCCCAACTTTAATCTTGTAAAAAATGAAGCTAGAAAAGAGTGAGATGAGATTTCTGATATTATAACCAATGAAGAGGAAAATTGGTTTATGTGTTTGGTCTATCACTGGACTCACTTTTTCAAGCTCTGACAAAAGTACCACACTGAAATGCTAGGAAAGGTGGAGGTCTTCAATTAGACAGGAGGGTCTGTAAGGAAATAGTCTGACATAAACTTTTCTATGGTAAAAAAAAAATGCTTTTAGTAAAAAGTTAAAGTAAAAAATGACAGTTTTCATGAAAGTCAGTGATGGCAGAGAAATCCAAAGGTCCATTTGAGTTTGGTCATTAGCTTCTGGCATAAGATCTATTTATACCTTAGAATGGATGGAATTCATTCACAATATTTTCATCAAAGGAGACTGTTGACTTAGTTTCTCTTGTGTAAATTTCCACCTTGCCTTACTTTGCAGAAATTCTGGTCTATCAAGTCCCAACATCAGGGTGAGACCATCCTAGGAACTGTAAGAAACAGCACCACAGCCTTCACAGTGCAAGGCTTTGTATGCTTTGCATAAAATAGTTTTAAAGAATCTCCAAGGGAAAAAAAAAAGAATCTCCAAGAAGCATGATTACAAGTTTTTTGAAACAATTATTTGAAAGTTATTAATTTTGGTAAAAAGTTAAAAAATAACCACCAAACAGAACTGTACACTAACAATAATAAAAATAAAAACCAAGGGGAAAGTTAGCAAACAACAAAGTCCTGCTTTTGTTTGCATGGGAGTGAGTCAGTGAGCACAGTTTTCTCCACAAACTTCACATTCGTTCTCCAGACTGTGTACATGCAGTCTACTCCTTGAGGCAGCAATTTTTAAAAAATTAGTTTGGTATATGTAAAAGCAAAATCGTACAGGAATTAGTTATGTTTTTAACTTAAGTGAGAATGGATGACTGACCCAGTTAAGTTTTCACTTCTCAGGTAAAAGGATGCCTTGAATATTACATGAAAACAAATTTGGAGTGTCTGTTTCTTCATCCCTAATTCCACTTACTGACGTCTAATTTTTTTTTTCCAACAAACGCAGTGAGGAATGTTTCTTGAACACAAACTAAACTGAATCCAAAATAATAATTCTCTGACCAAGTATGGTAATTAGTACAGCAAAATCCCATATGACATGTTAGCCCAATGGGTAAAATTACCCACAACATGTAATTGTAAGCCCTGGCTTAGTAAATAACTATACAGTGGACTTTTTTTCCCTTTGGAAACATTTGATGGGTTGGCATGGGCGAGTTTAGTCAGTTAAACACATTTCATAAGTTGTTTATTTGTGATGTTGAATCCATTTATGACACTTGGTGGGTTTTGAAGGCACGACTACTACATGAGCATCACTGTGTCGCTAGCACCTAGCACCCTGCCTAATAACCACCCTGGACCCCCAGGCCATGTACGCCATCACTATTGGGCTGAATCAATGCAGAGACAGCCCATGAGTCCATTCCTGATTACAATCAGTTGTGCATGTCATAATTTTCCTTCACGCTCCAAGACCTCACTGATTTACACAGTTTATTTTTTGTACTACCTTAAAATTCATGCAAACAGAGCTTTCCTGTATGTAAAATGAAAAAGCACATACTGTTAATACTATTTTTTACCAACTTTAGAGTCTTTACCCATTTTTGAATGTGGCCTGTATAGAAATCTGCTTGTAATAAAAACTGACAACAACCGTGACAAGAATAAGGATATAATATTAAAATAAATCAAACGATATACAGTAGTCATTATTCTGATACAGAATTTTTACCCAGTAATATTGATACAGGTACAAATGGCAGGATGTCAAGCAATCCATTACAATCAACCTTTCGGTTACAAATAAAGTTTAAATTACAACTTGATACCGATTTAAAAATGGTAACTAGCGTTATGCCAGATTCAAATCAATACTTCCTCAAGTGACATTTTTCTAGAATGCCTCTAACTAGGACACTAAAAAATAAAAATAAAAAAAAACTTTACAAAAAGAAAAGAATTAAATGTAATATTGTATTGAAAAAGAAGTCCTTTATATAAAAAAAAAAAAAGAAAGAAAAAGAAAATAAAAAGCCCTAATCTAGGAATTTGGACTAAATTAGTTTGGTTTTCTATTCCTCTGTCCTCACACCAGTCAAACAGCAGAGCTGAAAGTCCATTTGCACAGACGGGTTTAGGAAAGTTCCAGAAGCACCCCCAACCTCCACTCCACAAGAGGAGTTTGGAGAGTCCAGTCAACTATGCACTCTTTTCACTGTTTAAATATCAGGCAAAAAAGCTTGATTCTCATCAGTAATTCCGTCAATCAGCTAATGAATATGGACCCACCATTTTAAACAAGACCCCAAACAAACAAACAAATAAAAAACTGGAGGGGCAGGTAGGGAAATGGAGAAGAATAAAGTGAGGGCCTTAAAATTCCTTGAGGAGAAGACCTGAAAGACCAAAGGAGGTGTGTGTATGTGTGGTGGGGTAGGTATGGGGGGTGATTTTAAGAGAAAGAACGTGTTTCTGTAACAAAATATCACATTCTTATTCTCCCCTTTCTTGTGAAAATGGGTAATTGGCATAAAAAAAGAAAAAAAGCCAAACCAAACCAAAACACAAACAGGGAAATGAGAACTGGTTCCACAATGCCTTGGACTTTATTTCTATCCAAAATTAAAATTCCCTTTCAATTAAAAAAATCATTCAAAAATCAAAGACAAAAATGTTACTTGGAAAGTTGAGGAAGCAAGAGCATTTCTTTCTGGCGTGTTATTTGTTTGGCACAATCACAGGTAAGACTTTACAGACATCATGTGGCTGTTCACATTTAAAGTTTCTACTCTAAAAAGTGATTACTTTCGGGCTAAACAATTATATCGGTTAAATGAAGTCCGTAAACAAGCCAAGCCTGGCAGACATGGACAAGTGTGATGCATTCTCCGCCCCAAAAATGGAACCTACAATTAAAAAGAAAACTGAGTCAGAGCAGGAAACGTTTCCAGAACAAACCAAACCATTCTTGAGATATCTCTTTGAATAATAATAACTAGTGTTCATTGAGCATTAACTATTCATTAGGCAATATGCTCAGCACATTTCATATATTATCCTTTCCCATCCT
The DNA here is from genome assembly GCF_000696425.1 of Galeopterus variegatus. Lineage (NCBI taxonomy): Eukaryota > Metazoa > Chordata > Mammalia > Dermoptera > Cynocephalidae > Galeopterus > Galeopterus variegatus. The sequence continues at coordinate 193,396 of NW_007726155.1, read as the reverse complement.
AACAATCACCTTATGAAGATGGCAAATACTTTGATTATACCCATTTTACAGATGACAGACTGAGACACAGGGAGGTTAGTAAATTGCCCAAGGTCACATATCTAGAACTTGAAGCTTGGCTGGCAGCTAGACCAGAGACCAAGCTTTTTTAGTCATCAAGCTATACTGCCTTTTAGTTTTTCTCATTTTATTCCTTTTTATAATGCCCCATTTCCAAAGCTCCTTAAAAAGACCCTGATACCATGGGCATGACCACGTCTATATAATGAACAAATATGAATTCACAATCAATAAGAATATATATAGTCACACATTTGTACACAGATGCCAGGAGTCATAGTGCTGGGAAAATTTTTTTTAAAGGAACAGAGGAAAATTAGGGAAGGAGACAAGCTCAATGTGCAGCAATGACACAAATCAGACCCTGGTCTAGGCAGACCTAGCACCGAGAGTCACACTAAGAGCCCAGCCCAGGCCACCACTGAAGCTGGGTTGAGGAGGGGTGACCAGCAGCTAATGTGGTGGTTCTCTGTGTCAGTGGCAAGTAGAGTACACTCAAAATGTGCATGCTTTCCAGAAGCAAAGAGAGCGAAAATGACTCTCCTTCCCTGTAGTGGATTGAATTATGTCCTCCCAAACTCCCTGAAGCTTGTATTGTGTCCCCCAAGTTTTATGTATTAGAAACTTGGCCCCCACTGTGATTGTTAAGAGGGTGGGAAATCCTGTTATGGTAATTGAAAGGTGGAGCCTTGAAGAGGTGATTGGATTGTAGGACTGTGCAGTAGCGAAAGGGTTAATAATGGCGGTCAGAGGCATGGTTCTGAGGGCTTTAAAAGAAGACAGAGGAGAGCCTTTCTCTCTGCTTCGATCACCTTGCAATGTGAGACCCCTGGGTCACTGTTGCCACCACCAGATGGACTTTGGACTTCCCAGCCTCAGAAACTGTAAGCAATAAATTTTGTTTTCTTATAAATCACCCAGTTCCAGGTATTTTGTTATAAGCAACAAACACTGACTAATTCACTCCCCTAGGAATGGTGCCTTCTTGAGAATCTGCCTATCCTGTAAGTTATAGGGAGAAAGTTTAACCCCAGGCCTGGAGACGTACTATAGTCAACGAAATGGGAAAGCAACTGAATCTGACTCAGGGTAATGCAGGAGAGACAAACCACTACGAACTCATGCCTCGAGGATCCTGTAGTTTAAACACGCAGAGAATGTGTTCTTCCAGATTCCAAACCCAAATGCTTTATCCAATATTGTTCTAGTATATTAGCTATTTTCCACCAAAAGAGGCCACTCCACATGAATTATGTGTCCTTAGGAGAAAACCTGAGATGCATCATCTACATGCCTTAAAAAAGGTGGGGCTAAAAAAAGGGCTTTCTGCAGACAGTGGCAGAACCATTCAAATCTTACTTTTGGGTTGAACTGATAGGACATACTCAACTCTGCAACATACAGGCTAAGTTTTCTGGGCATATCTTTTGGTGGTACTAGGCTCACGTTCTTACCTCCTTTTTCCTTTTTCTTTTCTTCCTCTTTCTTCTTTCCTGGCTTCCATTTCCAAAATGGCTCTGGAAGGGCCAGGGAGATGATTGAGATCAATAAATATAAATGGAAGAAAGAGAAGCAATGGGAGGGCAGGGTTTGTATGTGGTGAACAGTCAGAGCAAGGCACACCCAAGCCATCCCAGGTCTTGTGTCTTTTTGGTACATTATTCCTTCCAAGCTCTAATAACAGTGTTTACACACAGGCACGTTGGCCATTGGCTCAATGTAGACTTGTGCTCAGAATGGTTCTGTCACTGTGTGAGTCAAAGGGTGCACTGAAGTGGTTCATTTGCGGCCACCAAGCATACTTCAAAGGAGGCAGGGGCAGCTGGACTGGCTTAGACAATCACAAGTGCATAGTATGAGAAGTGATAATCAACGACCTTTATAATCCATTCGGACCCTGGACTGAGTTTCCATTTGCCATGCCTAAAACTACTGGGTGGGCCAGTGGTTCCCAATCAGGGATGATTCTGCCCCCAGGGGACATCTGGCAATGTCTAGAGACATTTTTGTTTGTCATACCTGGGGGCAGGTGGTGCTATTGGCATCTAGTGGGTAGAGGCCAGGGATGCTGCTAAACACCCTACAATGTAAAAACAGCCCCTCACGACAAGAGTTATCTGGCCCAAAATGTCAATAGTGCTGAGGTTGAGAAATACTGACACGAGCAGCAATATCCATGGAAAATGAGCCCAAAGTAAGTGGAATACACCTATAATGAGCATGCCAAACTATTGTAAATGAAAACCACCAAGTCTGTTTCTTATATTCACTCATTCAGCAGATACTGAGTACCGTCTACACGTCAGGCCCTATTTTAGATGCCGAGGAAACAGCAAAAAACAAAGCAGCAGAGGCCACTCAACGTCATGGAGCTTACAGTTTAATGATGAAAGACAGATGGCCAGGAAGACAGTTTCAGCTACTAATAAGTGCCCTCAGGTGCTCACAGTCTTGTGCCTTATGCATCACGACACTGCGACCAATTCTTGGCCAGTCACATAGGGCTACTGGCACCTTGGAAGTGGCAGAAAAAACACATAACACTGCCTGCCTGCCATGAGTCAGGCCTCATAAGGCATTGTGTATGAACATCATCCCAGACCCACGTGACAGATTTTCACCTTGTTTTAAGATGAGCTAAGTGGATTCCTCCTGAGGTGCACAACTGAGGTCACCCAGCTAGAAAGGGAAAGTGTTTGTAGTCAAACCCCGCCCCTTTTTCTTCCAGATTTTGCTTTCTTCTCAAATAGCACCATGCCCAGATTCCAGCCTCTTTGAAGAGAGAATTATATTTATATTTATGAACATATACAACATTTAGCCTGGTACACAGAAGACACTCAAGAAAATATTTATGAAGTGCCTATCAATCACCCTACCCCCTGACTCCTGCATAGACGATGAACTCCCTGAAGTCCAAAAGATGTCCTCTCAGGTCCTGAGGCTTCCCCTCCCCCTGCACACGCCTGGCATCAAGCAGGCCCAGTGTGACCCATGCCTCCAAACTCAGAGATGGATTTACTGTGAGGCCAAAGAGGCCGGAGCCCCTCACTTGCATAGGCCCCTCTAGGGCCTGGGAAGGCCCTGGAAATATGTTCACCAGGTCATATGTTTTTGTGAAACTTTTGAAAATACCTTTGTCTTCTGTTTCTTATCAAGGGCACTAAGAATGTGTAAGCATCAGTGTGGATCTGACTGGATCAGCCGACCCTAACATAATGATTAGACTGCACTGCAGGTCCCTTTACACATGGCTGCCGTATTCTCACTCAAACCCAGTTCCTTTTTTGAAGATCCAGACCATGTCTCTCTCTCTGTCCCGACCGCCTTTCTTAGCTGCACCAGCCCGTGGCAATTTCCCTCCTCGCCTTACACCTGCAAACTCCTGATGACAAAGACCACGATTTCTGCTATTATACACTCAGGAGCTGCTTGCCATCTTCTTGACTGCTCCCATCACTTCTAAATCTTCATACATCGTGTGACAAAGCTAATAGGGATCTCACAGTCACAAATGCATGAGAAAGTGTGCATGGAAGATGCGTATTTGAGTCATTTGGTCCATGCTTGATGGTTTACCTTACAATCAACCAAATACTCAATCTAAAGTTTCTAATAGCCTACAATTCCAAACAGCAAATTCTACAAGTTACCAAAACAGAACATCTAGCACTTTTGAGAAAGCATGGTTCTTATTCATTTGCAGCACTTGTAAAGAGAAAATAGCACTTATAAAAGGGCAACGTGAGGGATCCTTGTAGCGATGAAAATGTTCTATATTTTTACTGTATCCATGTCAATATCCTGCTTGTGATGTTGTACTGTGGTTTTGCAAGATGTTACCATTGGGAGAAACTGAGTAAAGGGAATACAGTGCCAAGGTTGAGAAAACCTGTATTCAACGAAAGCACATTTATGTTTTGCGAGTCTCTTTGCTGATTTGAAACTGTAACTACAGCTATGATGCTACCCCAAGAGACCAATGTGGACAGTGGCTCTTGACATCTGTGATAGGAAAGATAAGACAATAGTATCTTAAGTTTTCTTCTAGCCATAATCTACTAACATTTTTAGTTACATTATATTATTTTTAATTTTATATTAAAATTTTAATAATTTCATATTCTGAAATTTTAATTATGTTTAAAATGTTTTGTCATAGTTTGGTTCTAAAATGGAAACCAGTAATAATTTTTAAAATCATCTTTTTTTAATCAAACAAGATCCAAATTTTTATTTGTAATTTTTTTCCTTCAGAAAAGGAAAATGTATAAAGCCAAGTTTCAAAGTGAGGTTAAAAAAAAAATACATTGGTGCTAAAAATGTTTACATAAAATAATGGAGCAAAATTAAAAAGCAAGATTGGAGGAAACAGTTGTTTAAATAAAAAAATTCATAAAATGTAATAAGCAATAGTAAAGAATCAAATAATTATAAGCTTCCAAAGCCAAACATTAATTACAATGGGATGGAAATGGCTAATCTATGTAAACTTCGAAAAGTATAGGTATTAATAGAAATTAAAATATTGTTTAAAAAAAAAAAACACAAAGCATTTCCTGTAGACATAATCCAGTAAGTCACTGTTAATTAAGTGTTAAAAATGAATACCTGTTAAAGCTATTATTTGCTTTAAAATGTGTTTAGAAAATATATACCCTATTCTTCCTAGGTGAACTTATATATTTTATTCTATTTTTTTTTTTTTTTTTTTTTTTTGGTTTTTT
>NW_007726155.1:181475-188331 GCF_000696425.1 Galeopterus variegatus | reverse complement strand
AGTGGCGCACTAGCGCAGTGCGCCACCGGGCCGGCCCTATTTTATTCTATTTTTGAATTATCAAATGTAAAGTTACAAACTATACAATTATAAATAATAGCTTACCAGTGACTGTAAACTCTATAAGTGATGCATCTGAAATAAAACAGTAAATTGAACTCAGTGGTTATCAGTTCCTACCTATGGTTCTCAGTTTCATTCATCAAATACTATTCACTTTACCCAAATAAACAGATTTTGGTGGCTAATGACTAAGCCAAACCAAGATGGGAACAATAATTTTCTATATAGTGTTTACATTTTTACCATTTACTAACGAGCCCTTAAGCTTCAGAGTAGAATTGAATACTGAGGGCCACTGGTTAGCTCAATTGGTTAGAGCACAGCCTTGTAACACCAAAATCATGGTTTCAGATCCCCATACCATCCAGCTGCCAAAAAAGAGAATTGAATACTGAGCATAACGTTCACCAGGATATATTTACAAAAAAAAATTTTCATGACTTTTTTTTGAAGACAATATAGTTGAGAGATATTCTGGAAGAAACTTGATTTGTGCCAGGATAGGCTAATTTCAGCCAGAACAAGTAACAACTCTGGGACCTACTCTTAAAACAGGTCATCAAAATTACTTTTGAAAATGCATTTTTCAAGACAGAAAAATAACCAATGTGAAAAGTTGTAAAATGGAGTTCTAGAAATACATTTCAAGTGAGCGTCTGAATAGGGGGAAGTTAAAGTCTGGCATAAAACTTTACCTTTTAGTACTTCTGCTATTTTACCACTTAATTTTACTATAAAAACCATAAGCTGTTATTTAAAGATTTTATTATAAGACCCATGATTAAAACAAAACCATAAAGATGTGTCTAGATTTATGAGAGGAGACTGATTTTGTCCACTTTCAGAATTGACATTGCACTAAATCTGAACTTGAAGTTGTCTAGGAACCGAGGAAATAGAATTCAGTTCTATCTCAAACTTGGAAAGCTCATCAAAACTACTGGATGGCACAAATTCCCACTTGGACTGCTATCACTCATCCTAGTGAACATCTTGTCTCTATTATCCACGCAAACCAGTTTTGGTTAACTGGACTAAAAAAATATTCAAATTAAACATGACTGCTTTCATTGAGGTAGAGGAAGAGTACAGAATGGTGACTGATACCACACAGCTAACGGAGCATCAGAAGAAGTGAGGCTCTGTGTCTACTATCTTAGGTACAGCCTGGGTGACCTCAGCTACTTACTGAACCCCTCTGAGGTTTAATGTCACTGTACGTAGAACGTGACAAAAATAGACCTGCTTCACAAGCTTGTCATATTGAACAAGAAATACATACACAACATTTAGCATAGACTATCTGGTACATCATAGCATTTAACAAATGGCAACTGTTATCGATATGAATACAAAAATGTTTCCACAGAATGTGTTACTTTTCAATTGTTGTTTCAGCAAACAGGCTACCTGATTCTAGTATCTGGGTCAGGTCAAGTTATACTAACACTGTATAAAAACAACATAATTCTTAAAGGAGAAGGTTAAGAGTAAACTTTTTGGAGACAGTGACTTAAATATACAAAAGATGACTCACATTGAATGAGGGTGATTAAAAAACTCAGATCGACGCCAAAGGCAGCCATGCCAGTTTCACCTCCTTGTGGGGAGTTTGGCATCGAGACAGGCAACTAACGGTTTAAAACCTCTTCTGTCTTAAAACGTCCAAGAATAAGAGGTGCACATCATGTTTAAAAACAACAGTATAGTCTTGCGTGGTAAAACCACGGGGAGGAATGTTTAAGTGTAACAGGAAGCATTGCACAAGGCAACCACAGGAAAGCCAAAAGCAAATTCGGTCTTCAGATAGGCCCAAACAACTGGAATCCACAGTGCAGCTCACAGAGCTAAACCAATGCCAATGGACCACAATTTATTTCATTAAGTGCACTCTGAGAAGGGCAAAATATTAACCATTGTCTGGGACTGTTGAGTACAGGAAAGATGTCTGGCACATCTATGACAGTTTTAAACCCTAAGTCACATGTGGAAAATAAGGTAAAAGATGGAATTCAGTTTGCTCTGAAAACATTTCACCTATTATTGAAAATGAGAGTATACAATGGGTAGAGAGAACACCATAGAAAGACTGAATTCTGTCTCCAACAAGACACCTGGCCTAGGACTCGTCTCAAAGCCTCTGGACTATACTTTACTGGTGGGTAAAACAAGGAGGTGCTAGTAGAGGAAGGCATTGCAACCTGACATGCCTGGGGGATTTTGCTGAGACAACACTGTGTTTCGAAAGTTTTCGATCTGAAGGTCAAAGAACTCCAGCTCCACATGTTTTGCTGTTCCCTTCTGTCTCCCACCCATGTCCTTCCTGATATAATGTAAACCTGCCTGGCCCCTGCAGACTGGGGAGTCTGCAACCCCTGGGCACACAACCTCTAAAGACCTGTACAGTCCTGCTATCCTATGGTCATGCCACTTACTGTCAATAACTCTTCAAAAGTATTGTTTAGGTCACTGTGATATTGAGATGCTAGATAATAAAGTAAATTGGTAAATGAAATATCATTAATCTCTAAAATTGTGAACAATGTATCCTGTAGGTACAGTCAAAATACAGAACTTTTAAATTGAGATACAAGAGTAATTGTATGTATTATTGGTGATTTTCTGCAAAACACAAAACTCAAAGCTTATTTACTTCTGCCTTATTGGTAGATCTAAAATTAAAAGCCTTTTCAAGAGAACTTCTGTGCTCTGATTTATGCAAAGAAGCATACTAGTGTATAACACATATTTTTGTCCTAAATAAGTTTTTAAGCAAATTCATATGTTAGAAATGATTTTGATAAAATGTTTCTAATGCCATGATAACAATGATATGAAAATTATCACTAGAATAAGAATGGTAGTGTATAAAATTTTTTGAAATGAAAGGGGTTAAGGAGCGAGGGGGAAGTTTTCCATTATCTTCTTTAACTTCCCATTTCAAGCACATTATCCCTGGACTTCATGTCACACAGCCTTTGCTTGGAGTTAAGTTATCCCAATGTAAGAGAACCACCATTAATACAAATATATATACTAACTTTACGAGTCAGCGGATGGCAGGTGTCTCCCAGTTTGCCCATAGGTGTGCAAATCCTTATGCTCTTAACCCAGATACTAACAGCACAGCACATTCCTCCACCACACTGGAGGTCCTTTTCGCAGGCCTGAAATGCAATAAACAAACAGATAAATATAGATAGTGGGGAAGACTCAGGCTAAGGAAATCTAAAATTAGCAGTGAAAATGCTCTTTAAATATCCAAATGCTATGATTTTAAAAATCACATTTATAAAAAAGACTATAATCCTTGTTTGCTTATATATATCTACAATAAAATCTAACCAGAATAGATTTTTCCAGTTTTTCAAAAGTGGACTAGGTAATAGCCCCCCAGATTGTGGAAATCTTAAACAAACACAAGAGTTTTTGAAAAACAGGGCCGGCCCGTGGCTCACTTGGGAGAGTGCGGTGCTGATAACACCAAGGCCACGGGTTCAGATCCTATATAGGGATGGCCGGTTAGCTCACTGGGTGAGCATGGTGCTGACAACACCAAGTCAAGGGTTAAGATCCCCTTACCTGTCATCTTTAAAAAAAAAAAAAAAAGTTTTTGAAAAACAACATCAGCTCTCTTTTTCTAGTGCTTTATGGCTGAATTGGCTTTGAACTTGAAGAATTAGTCTGTATTAGTCTTATACTATACATGTCCATTAGGAACTACATAAATTGAATCACAAGATTTTATGACTATTAACTGCAGAATACATTAGGCTCAATTTAAATCAGAGATTTAAATTGTCTCTAAATCTGGCATGAAACACTCTAGACCCATAAAGGCACTGATGTAAATTTTAGAAGTGCTCATTTTCCCTTTCAAATATTTGCATTTTGGTTCATGAAACTTGATGTTTCTCACGCCACTAACTTGATTTTCACCATTTCCTCTTTAAAAAAAGAAATCTCACAGGTTGAGAATGGACAGACCAAGATTTTTGCCTTATGTTGCTCTTCTGTCAAGTGAATAACCTTCAAAAAGAAAATTATTGTTTCGGGATATACATATGTGTACATTACAAAACCAGCTGAACTATCTTATAAGATCCATCAGATATAGAAATACAAGTGACAGATGCAATTATCAACAGTAATTACTAAAGGCACCTGTTCCCAATATAGTAAACACATATAACCAATCAACCACAAAGGAATTTCCATACTCTACTAAGTAGAAATAAATAATGAAATCTGAATTTATTTGCATGAAAATATATCTGAAGAACTACTGTTCTTTCCTAGAACCAACAAAAACCAGGATGCTTTGTTTGAATGGTATGCAGTAATCTGCTCTGCTACTGATAAGGTAAAAACATCCTATATTATGTATGCAAGAGACTAAAAAGCCTACAATTTAGACACAAATTTAAATGTACACTTATGGAAACAACTAAAACAGTCCTTCAAAGCTCTCAGTTTGGGAGACAACTATAACTTCTCAAAATGTAAATATATGGCACATTCTTATTACTTTTCATTAAAAGTGACCAACTACCTTGCTTTAGAGTTTATTTACTTCCCCCACAAATATTTCTTTTTTCTGAGTCTACTCAAAACAAGCATCTGGATAAAAATGACAATTTTCATCTTGGGGTGTTTGGAGTTTATAGAACAAGATCTAAACATTTCCATTTTCCAGTTTTTATCTGTATGCCAGAAATCATGTATATGTGGCCATAAATGAGATGCTCAGTCAACAATCTTTCCCAATATGGTTTTAACAAATCTATGTGAACATATAAATCAATTTCAAAATGCCTACATATATTACCAAAAAAAAAGTACATTTATGGTGGAAACTTCAGCCAGTATTTTATTTCAACAGATGCTCAATACTCCAAATTCTGAAGCCCTACTAGCTCTTTTTATAGGGCAATCAAAAATCTAGCCAAAATCTGTTAAAATTCAATCAATCACTTGGATGTTTAACATCCTATATACAATGTTATCTAGATAAGTCACTGAGTTTTTCATTTGAATCCAGATGGTTCCTGTCAGAGACATAACTACATTTTATTACCATATTGCTCTTGAGAAAAAAAAATTAATTCTCTTTTCATAACACTTAGTTAACAACAATGACAAAACCAACACACACGACTACATAATAAGTCTAAACTCTCTAACAGATAAGCATCCAATGCGATAAAATTTCATTTTGTAACCAAAAGCTTCAGTTCTTGGAAACTTTACAAAGAATTGCACAGGTTTATATATTTTTAATTAGCCGTTTCCTAAAGCCCTTCATACTTAACCCATTGCAGATCTATTCAAATAGTGTTGTCCTGTGAATGGAACAAAAAGATACTCATATTGCAAAGGAATCTTGGGCTCAGAGGATTAGTAGAAATTTAAAATGAGCCAGCAGGGGAAGAGAGGGAAAAACCCAATCATGCTTCCATTCTTACGTATTAGAAAGACCTGTGAAAACTTTTTTCAACCACATGGACTGGCTACTGACAAAGCTATGCAAATAACTAAAAAAAAAAAAAAAAAAAAAAAAAAAAAAAAACAACTCTATTCTAATAATATCACAAAGCATATAATTAAATATCTATCGGATATAACCAAATGTTATCATAGCACAAGGGCTTCCAAAATGCCATAAATCTATTAACTAACATAAAGACAACAGAGCTTCATTTTCTCAAGACTATGACATTTCCTTCAAAGTTAAATGTTATTCATTATCTATATATCATTTCAAATATAGAATTCTTATTTAAATCCTATCACGTGCACTTAGATATTTGAAGTAATATAATGAAGGTGTAAAATAATTCCGCCATTAAAAAAGTCAATAAAGAGTAAAGCAGTTAGTTGAACCACCAGGAAACGGTAGCAGTTTTGCATTGTTGATGTAAACTAGTCTAGACTTTATTTCATACAGTAAACTCATTTTTCAGATCCACACAAAGAATATTGTTGGGAGTAGGAGAGAATTGAACAAATTCCTACTTCCGAAAATGATGAAGATGACTTCTCTAAGTTTAAACATGTACATGACAGCCCAATCCATAATTACGCACTGGAGGTGCTTTATCAGGAATCAGAAATGGAAAACTGTTACAGGGAGAACCTCAAGACTCCTGGGGAGGTGGAGGGGGGGGAGCTCGGGAACCCAGGAGGAAGCGACCACAATTGCTTTTCAAAGCTCACACATGGCCCTGGACCAAGTTATTTCAAAGGGTTTGCGCGGAGGACACACATCGGGGAGCAAACTCCTTGAATGTGGGATTAAGACCCCCGGCAGCTGGGGCATTCGTCTCGTTCCGCTGCATTTCAGGAAGGGGCCATCCAAATTCGAGGCTGGGGCGCCTCGAAAAGTACTTGAGAGGGCTCTAAAAGAAACTTCTCTCAGCTTAACAAAAAAACCAGTCCCGAGCCGAGGAGCGCAGTGTGGGGTGAGGCGGGGAAGTCAGCGGGAGACGGTGGTCATAGAGGTGGAGGCTGACACTCCTGTCACTTTTTCTTCCAGGGTGCGCCCAATATTCCGGGCCGTCTGCAGCTTTTGGAGCAGGGTACTTTCCCAACTATGGCAAAGGGTGACTGAGGCAGGGGTCCCCGCCCGGGACGACCCTCGCCTCCCCTTCGGGGTCCCCATCCCGACCCCCGCTGGGCGCATCCCGGGCGCGCAGGCGGGAGGACAGGTGCGCCCGGGCCGCTTACCCCGGTGATCACGGCGGCGTCCCCGGCGCGGGGCGGGGGCAGCCGCCGCGGCCGCGGCGGGGCGGGC
>NW_007726155.1:144010-180921 GCF_000696425.1 Galeopterus variegatus | reverse complement strand
CACTCCCCGCGCCCCCGCCTCGGGCGCCACGCAGGCAGCAGCCCCCCGCGGGGCGCCCCGCTCCGTGCCATCCGCCCCGCTGTCGTCGCCGCCGCCTTTCGCACGCGCCTGAATCGCTTTTGTAGGCTCAGACACTCCCTCATTCGCTGTCCCGGTTTCCAAAGCGCCACGTGCTCAGGGCGGAAAAGTTGCAGAGCATTTGCTCTGCAGATGTTTCGGGAGCGCCTACTACGTGCCAGGCGCTGTGCACGAGGACGGGGCGGTGGGGGGTGAGCCAACAGCCCTGAATGTGTTCGTTGGTTGAGCAAGACGATGCGGGGCGCCTGCTGTCTGCCAGGTAGGGCCACCGGGGCTGTTCTCTTGGCGGAACAACTTAGGAAAGACAGACGGCATACTAATAAGCTGGAAACGTGGAAGGCACGGAAAAAAACAAAGGGAGATGAAAATCACCCTTAATCCCACATCCCTGACGACATGGATGGGTTTGTCCTTCCACTTTCACTTCAAATGACTTTCCTTTATGCTCACATCTGTTCCCTGCCCTCTCCTCTCCGATTCTCCTCGCATGTATTTCCTCCCTCCAGCATCGCGCCAGCTTCAGGCACAGCAGTTCTGGATGAAACCAAAGGGACACCAGAACCCCGGCTGCGCCTGCCGGCCTGAGGACCCTTTAGCCGTAGGTAGGCAGCTCTCCCTTCTTTAACTTTCCAGCCCAGGAAAATCACTGTTCGGTCTTAGAAGGTGCGATATGGCGTTATTGTGATTTGTTCAGTTATGTAAACAAGAATTGAGTGTCTACTGGGTTTTAAGACAAATGACAAATTTCCCCTCCATCTCTGGCCCTAGCCTAGCTCCAAAATCTCAGCCTGTTTTCCTCAACAAAAATGATTCAAGAATATCTAGGTGTGACTATACCAAACTTACACGCACCGAAGTTTTGGGAAGCCCAACTTTCTTCTTGAATATTCTGAACCTCTGGCTTTCTCCTGTCCCTTAAGGATCACAAGCTGTTGAAAAGCAGATGCATCTTGCGGCCTCTTTGTATATTCATTTATAAATGCAGTAAGGAGAGTTGGGATGAAGTGACTTACTGTGGGGCTCCCCCAAGCCAAAGCATTCAGACGAAATGTGGGGAAAAAAAAAAAAAAAGGCAGGCAATTATCTGAATGTTAAACAGCTGAATATTTAGAAACCCAAATCTCCTACTGATTTTTAAAACCTTTTTTACACGTGTTTGTTATGCCTGAGAAACATCCTGAAACAGAAAACTCAAAAGGAATAAAACTCTTTTTAACTTTTAAAAATTGTTAAAATTGGATTCAGTAGAATGAGTGGAAACAGTAGCAGGTGACAGACTGGTGGAAAGTTTCCTTTTCCAGTGTGCATGCCAATGCTAGCATGGGAATGCTGTCCGGTAAATGTAAAAACCAGTCAACATAGATTTTTACATTCCTCCAACTTTTTTTTAATCGTCTATTTCATATTTGCTACTATTGAATGCCAGCTTGGGTATTCCCTGCTTTTCCAAGCATAGAAAACACATTATGTCTACAAAGAAGAAAATCAGATTTCAAAAGTGGCTGGCTTCTTACAGGGCCATTTGGAAAACAATTCTCATAAGGCTGTTTTGAAATAGGTTGGAAACACTTAGAAATAGGGTTGGTTTGGTTTCATGATGTTTCTTTGAGGACTTTTAATTGTTTCGATGCTTTAGAGGGGGAATGAAAGCTCTTGATATGTCTTTGTATCGTGGCCAAGTTAGAAAATTGAAGTCTGACTTCAATTCTTATAAAGGAAAAGATGAAAGAATGAGTTTGGATTAGTTCATAAAAATAAGTTAGGTAGGGCTGGCCCGGTGGCGCACTGGATGAGTGCGCCGCTTGGGAAGCGCGGCGGCGCTCCCGCCCGAGGGTTCGGATCCCACATACAGACCGGTTCCCGCTCACTGGCTGAGCGAGGCGCGGGGGCAATACCGAGGGTTGCAATCCCGTTGCCGGTCCCCGGTCCGGTACGGGGGCAACACTGAGGGTTGCGATCCGTTGCCGGACACGGAAAAAGACAAAAGACAAAAAAAAAATATAATAAGGTAGGAAGGCCAACCAACTAACAGCGAAGTCGAGGTTGAAGAGTAGTTTATTCTATTTTGTTACTGCAACCTGTTGATATTGCCATATGATCAGTTCAGCCCAGGGATAACTGTAGGCAGAGAACTGAACCTTGCGAGTTGTAGAGTGTAGACTACCATATTGTAGCAGACCATCAACGCCCAGCTTAATTGAAGGTATAGTACAGGATAGTTCACAGGACCCATGTTTGTGAGTAACACTGACCTCGATTGGAACCCTGTATGACCACAGGGCAAGTCACTTAACTTTTTTAAGCCTTTGTTTCCTCTTTTGTGAAATGGTTATAAAATACCAACCTCCTGGGATATAACCCCCACGGGGCTTAAAGGGAATAATACCCTGCAAAGTGCTTAGCATGGTGCCTGGAACAGACTGGAAGTCCAGTTAGGGTTACTTCTTATAAGTCTTATTATTTGGTCTCCCCTGAAAGTTTCAGCCAACACTAATATATGTCTTCTGTCTTGTCCACCAGATTAGACTGCTTACTCCTTGTGATTAGGATCTTGTGTCCAATTTCCCACACATCCCTCCTGGCACACAGCACAATGATAAACATTTAGCTGACACTCAGTAAATAATTGGTGATCAACAGGAATGTGTCCTATGGAAGACAGTCCAGAGACAGGTTACAAGCAAATGATATACAGTGTAGACACATTTAATTTACATGGATCAAGTAAATGTAGTCAGCAAAAAGCAAGAGAGAGAGACACTTTACCTGGTGTAGGTGATTCAGCCTGCCACTCTACTCAGGGGACATGTGACTGAAATGAGGTGAGCTGGGAGACACAAACCTGTCTCATGGCAGTCACTCTGAGACCCAGGCTGATGCAGGCTCCATTACAACATGTGCTTCACAATTGCCAGCATAGGGTGGTATTGTGGATTAAATCGTGTCCCCCAGAAAGCTATTTTCAAGTCATAACCCTGGTACTTGTTAATGTGACCTCATTTTGAAATAGGGTCTTTGCAGATGTGATTGAGTTTTAATGAGATCATACTGGATTAGGGTGGGTCCTAAATCCAATGACTGGTTTCTTTACTAGAGAAAGGAGGGAGGGATTTGGATACAGAGACACAAAGGACACACACACACACACACACACAGAGGAGAAAGCCATGGGAAGATGGAGGCAGAGACTGGAGTGGGGAATCTACAAGCCAAGGAACACCCAGGATTACCAGCAACCGTCTGAACTTGGAAGAGTTCTCCACTAGAGCTTTCAGAGGGAGCATAGTCTTCTTGACACCTTGATTTTGGATTTATCCAGAACATGAGAGAATAAATTTCTGCTGCTTTAAGCCACCCAGTTGTGGACATTTCTTATGGCAGCCACAGGAAACTAATACAGGTGGGTAGAGCTAGAGGGTTTCACACCAGATTTTAAATACCTATGCCTGTAATAGATATGCTATCACTTTTGCTCATATTTAGTGTCCAAAACAAGTCACATGGCAGTCTATCTTCAAGGGGACAGACAATGCAAGTCTGCAGTTTACTCTGGTTTCTGAGGAGAACCAGAAATCTGGTGAGCAGAGTCATACTCTACAGGAAAGGGGTTATGCATAGCTGAGACTCCTTAATGAGCATAATGAACTTTGAATGATATTAATCATTATTATTACAATGATTATGTTGTGTTATTTCCTTTGTATTTTTTTCTAGTTCAGTACTCCTTATACAAGAACTATACAAAAGACTGTGAAAGAGAGTAAATGTATAAACTGATATTTTCTTTTAGGTGGGTGGTAAACCATCATGTATTTCATCCATTTGACAGGTATTTACTAAGCACTTACTACATGCCAACTGTTGTGTGCACTGGGGGTACAATGATGAGCAAAATGATGTGAACCCAGCCCTCTGGGAGCTCACAGTCTAGTGGGAAGAAGGACATGAATCAAATAATCCTATTACTGTACAATGACAGGAGACAAATTTAGGGTACTATGAGACAGCATACAAGGAAACCCGAAGGTGTCCTTAAAGTCATGGAGTCTGTGATGAGAGCCGAAGCCTGAGCTGGATTTAACTGAATGAGGCAACCGAAGTGGAGGGTGTCTGGGTGTCCTGGCAGAGGAGACAGCTTGTGCTGGAGATGGAGGAGAGCACCAATGTTCAAGGAACTGCAGAACGGCCAATGTGGTCCAAGAAATGAGCCAAGAAATATGGAGCCATAGGGTGGCAGGGACCAAACGCAGGGTCTATACAGGCCACACTAAAGATCTTGGTCTTTATCATTGTTGGGGAAGGAGAGAAAGTAACTGTGGGGCGGGGGGGTGGGGGAAGCATTACATGAGTAGCTTTTACGAAGAAGACCCTCACTGCAGTGTGACTCAGCATATTCAAGTCCAAACTCCTTCAGGCGCCCACCCAACCTCTTTCCTCAATGGCAACTCCATCCTTCCAAGGATGACCTTGGAGTCAACCTTAACCTGTCTCTTTCTCTCACACCTAAGG
Organism: Galeopterus variegatus; assembly: GCF_000696425.1. Lineage (NCBI taxonomy): Eukaryota > Metazoa > Chordata > Mammalia > Dermoptera > Cynocephalidae > Galeopterus > Galeopterus variegatus. The sequence goes on along the minus strand of NW_007726155.1, from coordinate 176,334 downwards.
CCCATCTGCCTGGAAATCTTGTTGACTTTGCTTCAAGTTATACCAAGAAATATATTTCAATCCATTTATTAAAATATATTAGTATATATATTTTATTAGTGTATATATTAGTATATATTTTAATAAAATATAACATAAAATAGAATATATTACAATGAAATATGATGGTACTTCAAAAAGTTCGTGGAAAGATTCATATTATCTTTTAATTCCATTTTTCCACGAACTTTTTGAAGTATCCTCGTATGTCTGACCACGTTGCCCTCTGTCATGGCCACCATTCTTGCTCTGAGCCCCTGTCATCTCCAGCCTAGGTTCCATCACTGTCATTGCCTCGTGACTGTCCTCCCGGATTCACCCTTGCCCTCTGCATCCTATCATCAACTTGGCTGCCGCAGCTACTCTTTCAAAACGTAAGTTAGACCTTTGCTCAAAACCCTGCAGTGATTTTTTTTTTTTTTTGTCTTTTGTCTTTTTCCGTGTCCGGCAACTGATCGCAACCCTCAGTGTTGCCCCCGCACCGGACCGGGGACCGGCAACAGGATCGCAACCCTTGGTGTTGCTCCCGCGCCTCGCTCAGCCAGTGAGCGGGAACCGGTCTGTATGTGGGATCCGAACCCTTGGGCGGGAGCGCCACCGCGCTTCCCAAGCGGCGCACTTATCCAGTGCGCCACCAGGCCGGCCCCCCTGCAGTGATTTTTCATTTCCTTCACAGAGACCTTTAGATCTTTCACTTCATCGACTACTGCTACCACTTGTCTTCCTGCCTGCTCTGCTCCATCCACGCTGGCCTCCTGGAACTTTCTTGAACACACAGGGCATGCTCCTATCATGGAACTTTGTCAGGAAGGCTCTTTCCCAAACACACAACCAGTAGCTGACTCTCTTATTTCTTCAAGCATTTGCTCAAATCTCACTTTTGCAAGGAGGCTTATCCTGAGCACCCTAATTAAATTTGCAATGATCCCAGCTCTCCAGATGCCCCATACTCTACTCCTTTTTTATTTTGCTTTTTACTATAGCCCTTAACACCTTCCAGCATATTCTATTATATGTCTATTCTTTATTGTCTTGCCACACCCACCCCACATATACACCGGAATATAAGCTCCCTGAGATCAGCATTTAAAAAAAATTTGTTCTGTTTACTGATTTATCCCTAGTACCTAGAAGAGTGACTGGCACATAGTAGGTACTTGATAGATACTAGATGAACAAATGACTAAAAATGTGGAGAGGATACTAGAGAGTGGAAGAGAGCAGTCAGATGGGAGGTGACTGCAGCAATCCAGGTGGCTTATGCTAATGTTGGCAGTAAAGAGGCAGAGAAGTGAACTGATTCACTTAAACAGTGAAATAGATAGAGTTTGCTGTTGGTTAAGATAAAAGGTGGAGAAAGAAATGTCAAGACTTGCCTCGTATAACTGATGGGCAGCGGGGATGCTGGGGGTGCTAGCAGTTACCCAGGCGTGGGGAAAGGTATTCAGACAGCCCTGGGGTGCAAATAAGACTTGGGACTGGAGACAAAATTCTGGCCAGTTTCCCCTTAACCATTTTTTATTTGCCCAGTTCATATAATATAGCCACAATGGTTAAATTTTAGGTCAAGGGTTGGCAAACTGCCATACTGCCTGTTTTTCTAAATAAAGTTTTACTGGAACATGGTCACACTTGTCTATGTACTTTCTGTGATGGCTTTCACACTACATGGGTAGAGTTGAGTTTTTTCAAGAGACTGCATGATCTACACAGCTGAAAATACTATCTGGCCCTTTACAGGAAGTTTGCTGACCTCTGCTTTAGATAATAAAGAGGATCCTGAGTTTCCTTAGTGCCCCACAGGGCAAATTAGTTACCACCTTCTTTTCCTGGGATCTTTTATGGCTGTACTTTTGAGGCTGTCTCTGGTTTACCAGTGTAATTCATCTGTCTCCTGAGTTTGGGGAATTTGCCCAAAGTTCTGGCTTGCTGATGGATCCCTTGCATGTTGATTTCGATTGCCTGTTACATCATAGACGCTCAATAATATTTGTTGGTGGAATTTGAGGAGGAAAGGTAATAAATGTGGGTTTGGTCTGCCATCTTGAATGGAAGCCTGAAACATTTTCTCAACTATATAAATGAAGACAACTTTTGTTACTCTTTTTCACGAAGCTCTTGTTTAAAAAGTGATTCCAACTTGCTGGAGGACTCACTTTTTATACATATTCCTCATATGACTTCTAATTATTATTGCATAATATATGGGCCTGGTAATTTCATAGCTGGGTCCCATTTGTCTTTGTGAAAATAGTTTTTCATTTAGATGGGTTCAAAAAAAGTAAAATAGATATTCTCTTCATTTTTTTCCCTCTTCATTCTTTATCACCGTACTATTACACGGTGACTTTTCTTGTTAACAAACCCATGTTAATGTCAGCCTGAAATATCTTTTTAAAATAATAACCATGCTTTAAGTGTGACATATAAAAAATGAATTCCTATTATAATTCTAAATAAGACATCTATTTTAATCTATTTCAATGCTGATGATTTTTCTTTACTTTTAAAAATAAATTATCAAGATTCAATTTGAAAGCCAATTGTCTAGGGAGGCACTAAAAATTATTTGGTCTATTCAAGTGATAATGTACAATAAAGTTTACCTATTTTTAAGTAGTTGAAATATTAATACAGGAGAAAGAGTTTTCTTAAAACAATTAGTACAAAGTGCATTTGAAATGATATGAGGAGTCAGGATGAACATTTGGTTCTAAAAGATTCAGGTTTTATTCATTATAATGCTGAATGTACTTAATATTCATTTTTAGCATTGAAGATGGGCCTTAAGGCTAAGGCTTACGTATTATGTACTTCATTAAAAGGAAGAGATTGTTATGCAAATCTGTAGTATATTTGGTAACTTTCCAGAGATAAAGTCTCATATAGAAAAGAATTTTCTTAAGATAAAAACCAGGGCTAGATAATTACTTCTTTATTATTTTAGATCAACATTTATTAGCTATTCCACACAAATAAATTTCATTTAGGAATTTATTTTTCTCTCCTAAATTTGAATTATATTAATTTTTTTATTGTGGGAAAGGACTTGGAAGAAATAAGACATCTGGGTATAGGAATTTACACAAACTTACAAATTTACCAATTACAAAACTTCTATTTCTAAATGTAAAGGCTGTCTCTTTCTACGCTTTGCACATGGTAAGTACTCAATAAATTTCAATACATCTTATGTAACACCTCCAGTTACCCTATGAGGTAGCTACTATCACAATCCCTATTTTACAGGTGAGGAAAGTGAAATTCAGACAGATTAACTACGTTATACAGAATCACAATAACTCCTAACTAGTGGAGCTGGGTTTCAACCCTAGTTGATCTATGCCAAATACTTAACTATTACAACTTCTTCTCAAATTTATATCATTTACTTAAGAATTGCCATAAAAAATTTAGGTAGCCAATAACCAGAAGCAACAAACAATGACTATGGTGTGATTTTTCCTTGAACTCTTCTTAGAACCTGCTTTTCTCTCTCTCTCTCTCTCCCCCCTCTTCTCTCTCTCTCAACAACTCAAAGATCAGGACTTAAAAACAAAATGACAGAGAATAGGTGCAACTCTATGCATGTGACTTTCTGTTTGGGGAGATTTTTTCTGCCAGAGGAACGGGTTCGGAAGGGCTGCTATTCTCTGTGTTTGAAGGAATCGGGTCATCAATGTTTTATGTTTTTGCTCTTCAGGTTCATTTGTCGGAGTTCTAAGAAGGAACTTGGTATCTTTGCTCTCTTAAGGTAAGTGACCTATCAAAGGCATCCTGCTTGCTTTTTTAGGCAGAAGGGTCAGCAGAGTGAGCCTAGCACTGGAAGCTGAGGACTCTGGCACAGCATCTGCCAATGACAGTTTTTTTTTCTTAGAAAAATGTTGAAATTTATGATCAACTAATTTTGGAGACCACAATTTATATTAACACATTAAAGTCTTTGAGAAGTCCTGCAAGAAGAAACCAGCCTAACTTGGTGCTACCCAGCATTTCCAAAATATTTGGTCACTGAGCACTTTTTGCATGTGTCACAGGTAAAGTTATAGGCAAATCTAAATCCCTTATCTTGACCACATCTAAGCCTTAACAAAAAACCCCACTAAATTTAGAATAATTGTTCTGAATATGTAGCCAGTCTTGGATGAAATCATCAATCAAATACAAGGAATGTTGACAAAATCTAATTTATCTAACTTGCTTTACAGATGAGAAAACTGAGAATCCTGGGCCGGCCCAGTGGCGCACTGGATAGTGCGCCACTTGGGAAGCACGGTGGCGCTCCTGCCCGAGGGTTCGGATCCCACATACAGACCGGTTCCCGCTCACTGGCTGAGCGAGGCGTGGGAGCAACACCGAGGGTTGCAATCCCGTTGCCGATCCCCGGTCTGGTACGGGGGCAACACTGAGGGTTGCGATCCGTTGCCGGACACGGAAAAAGACAAAAAAAAAAAAAAAAGAAAACTGAGAATCCTAAAGATTCAATCTCATAGGAACTAGGAGATAGAGCTGAGAATAGGTCATGGGTCTCCTGCCTCCTAGTTCAAGTTTTTTTCGACCATACAGGTGCCTCGTTGAGGTATGGGTACCCATCTACAAAACAGTTACAAATACATTTTCTAAAAACAGGAGACTTTTAGGGAGATTCTTGCCCTCTATGTTGAGTCATTGCAATCACTTGTTCCACTGTCTCAACAGTGAAAGAAAGACGGCCATCAAGGTGTGCAGTGTTAAAGCATCCTGACAGCCACTGCTGTCATTTGCTTTTCACAGAGTTTGGCAGAATTTAGATTTGCTAAACGTACATGTAAGTATTTTCAACCTTTGACCACAAATTAACAAAAAGGATAGCATAGGTTTGAATGGAAGGGATTGGAAAATTACTTTTGGTGCAATAAACTCTCACTTTGAGAATACTAAGTAGCAAATTACTAACACCTCTCATTTGTTTACTTCCAAAATATTTTCAAGCTGATAGATGCAATTCACCCTAATGAAAGTATTTCCAAACCCTAGCCAATGATCCATACTAATTGTGCTTTTAGGATCTTATTATAGCATTCTCCCCTCCATTTTCTCTTATGTCTGTTCCCCATCATATTTGCTAGAGATACAGGAGTAGAGAGAGGGAAAGAGGTAAGGAGATGAGTTTACTGGGGTGCTTTGAACAGAACTGTTTTCCTTGCCAAGTGGATGCGGCTCCAGAACTCAGCCTTAACTATGGGGCTCATGGTCTTTCGTAAAGCTGATGAAAACACCCCAAATCCTATCCCAGCATCCACTGATTCCAGTGTTTCAGTTATTTTAAACTTAATTGCCAGTCTGATTTGTAAATTGATCTCTCGTACATAGAGTTTCTGTAAACCAGATTTCAAACTTTTAATGTTTTTTGTGAAACATCCAAGTTGGATAAGAGTCCTGTCCAATAAAACTCTTCCTGGTGTCCTTTCTTTTCCGGTTCTTTTATGTGCAGATAGGAAAGGAGGAGCTGTGAAGGAAGGGCATAGGCAACTTACTTCACCCAAGATGCACTGGATCTCTGCTTTGTGCCCGCAGGCACCATGCCCTAAGTGCTGCAGGAACCATTATACACTGTGTGTTGCTTCCAGATGGCTCTTTTTAAGGTAACGGTTTCACCATTACCATGTTCAAAGTCCTAACTTGATTTCCTAATCTCAAAGCTCATCTCATTAAGTCTACACCCTTCTGAAAAGCATTCATGGCTCTCTGTGACTGTTGATGATTGAAGGTTTGCCCCAATTATAATGAGCCATGATATCAAGTGAGCTCTTGAAATATAAAATATAAGACTACTCTGCAGTACACTTTATATTTTGAATGCTATTATTTATCTTTCTCAAACATTAAGATAAATGTACTAAACATTAGAGCATATTTTGGGTTTAGCAATGTGTTGTCAGAATTTGGGGGCCAAAGCCAATGGTTACCCCTCCCCCTACCAGGTAAAGTGCAGGTTTAACACATACTGAATCAACTCAGATATGTAGGGTGCAAATGTAAACAGGCAGAAAGGCTTTCTGCACTTCAAGGTCTGCTTGGTAAAGTCTTTTCACATCGATTCATGTTTAAAGAGTGCTGTTCTGGAGTCAGACTTGGTGGAGTCCAGTCCCAGCTCTGCCATTTATGGCCCGTCTGCGCTTGGGAAAGGCATTTAATTTCTCAGCACTTCAGTCCTCTTATCAATAAAATGGAGCTAATAATAATAATAATACCTGTGTATAAGATTCTTATGAGAATTAAATGACAATATGCCTGACAGAGTGTACGGACCCAATAACACATTTGCTACTATCAGAAGAAAAGGGTATTGTGCCAATGTCAATGTCTTGGTTTTGACAACATACTCTGGTTATATAGGATGCTATTGTTGGTGGAAGTTGGAGGAAGCGTACTGTGTGTTATTTTTGCAATGTCTTGTGAGTCTAGAATTATTTCAAAATAAAGAGTTAAAAGAGAGAAAGAAGGGAAATTCCAGGAGTGCAACTTGGCAGTGGACCACCATCAGGCCTGAGGGGTCCTGGCCCATGAATGTGCCTTCTGGTTCCAGGATAGGTGGGTCCCCTTGATCTTGGGGAATAGCACATTCAGACCATACAACCCACTGCCACTGGTCTGATGCTGACTCACGGTAGCCTTTTGATTGTACATAGGTTCCTGATGCACTTGCCACTGTGGAAAGGCCATGGGAGCCAGAGGTCTGAGGCTGTGGGCAGTGAAGACAATGAGGGTTTTCATCGTAGATCTACCGATTGGCATTCTGATTTCATGACCCCGACTGCAGAGGCTTGGATATCACAAGTGCTCTGCTCCCCGTCTGGAGGTGCAGGCAGGACAGTCTCTGAGTGTGCAAGGCAGAGGGAAACCCTGAACCACTGTCACTGGATCAAGGCGAGGCTACCTGTGGGGCCTCTTGGGAGACAGCCAGGAAGCCTTGTCCATCCTCTCTTAACTCCCCACATGGAGGACTATGCTTTTCCAGTTCTGGTTTTAATTACTCTCCAGTATAGCACAGAGCAGTCAATAGAACTTTCTACAACAATAGAAACAGTCCATATCCATGCAGTCCATGACAGTATGACTAGTCACATGTGGCTGTGGAGCACTTGAAATATGGCTAGTGCAACTGAGGGATGAAACTTTAAGTTAAATTAAATTTTAATTAATTTAAATTTAAATAGCTACATGTGGTTAGTGACTACTATTGCACAGTACAGGTATAAATTAAATATTTTCTACACCACTATGAACATTCTTGAAACATAAGATTGGAAAAGAGCCTGAATGATAGGAGAAAAAAGCTTAGCCCACAAACAAATAACATGGACGACTTGCTTTTATGGAAGATATGTTAGCCAAGAAAACATATTAACCAGTTTTGATAAAAATGATAATGGCAAGCATTAAAGTAAGCACTTTCTGAATGTGAGAAATCGTGCGAAGAGTTTAAGATGCATTATCTTATATAATCCTCTGAACATCCCAAAACAATTATTATCATAACGATATCAAGCATTTGTCAAGCACTCACCACCTATCTAACATGACGCGAAATCCTTACATACTTTGCCTCATTCAGTCCTCATGAACTTGTGAGATAAATACTAAAATTGCCCCTTTATAAGCTGTGATTTTGTACAAGTTTCTTAACCTCAAAAAATTAAAATATAGAATCTACACATAAAAATTGAAATTAGCTATACATAGAAGTATAAGATGCAGATGTACATTTTAAAAAACAACAATAATAAAATAAGTGCCCATGTGGCCAACACCCAGCTTCCACATTAGAACATTGCCAGGGCTTCATAAGCCCATGTGTGCCCATCTCCAAACAATATCCCTCCCTTCACCCCAGAGCTAAGTGCTTTTCTGATTTATGTAGGTGTGTGTGTATTAACCACTTCCTAGCTTGTTTTTCATAGTTTTGTACAGATCCCTAAAAAAAATGGATTCTTCTTTCCTCCATCACACAAACATCTGAGCTCTTACTATTTTCCAGGTTCTGCAGAACGTGACTTTGACTTTCTGAATTCCTCAGGAATCTTTCAATTGCAAGTAATGAAACCCCACTCAAACTGGCTTAAGCAAAGGGAAAGAACTTTTGTACTCTAGGCACTGAAGGGCCAGGGGTAGGTGCAGGCTGCCTTCAACCGAGGTTGGTGTTGGGCTGGTGCCCTTCTCTGTCAGGTTCTCTCTGTGAAGCAGACCCCAGAGCAGCTCCGGGCTGACACCCTCTCGCTTTCTAATTTACTGAACTCCTTCCTCTGGCCCCTCAACCCCCAGTAATTCCTTCAGAAGTCCCAGGATTGAGTCTGTGTGGACCATCTTGGGTTGGGTGTTCATCTCTGAACCAATCACTATGGCCACAGGGGTGGAATACGCTGATTAGAGGGGTCTGTGGTGTGGAAGTGTGTGGTGATGGCCTGTGATGGGGTAGTGCCACCCAGACCTCCTGAACTCAGGGTAGGGGAGGTGGATCTGCCAAGGAAAATGAAGGTGTTGTTAACAAAGGAAGAGCGGTGGATGCTGTGCAGACAAAGGCAAGAGCTGTGCGCCCCACTCCTGAGCAAAGAAGAATTACTCTGTACACACCTATCAGCTACCGATGAGCCCTTTATACCATCCCAAGCTCAAGACGCAACGTAAACGCCCATAGGAGGGACTTCTTCACCTCTTAGGAAAACACACGATGTCTTAAACATGAACTATTCTGTTTTACAACAAAAACATTACCCATGCTGAACCTTCAAAAGGAGAGAACAGAACTGAGGTTACCAGAGGAGGGAAAGGGGAAGGGGTAAGGGACTTAGCAAGAGATAGGTAAAGGGCCACAAAAAAAATGATTACATCATGTAATGCTGAATATACTAATTATCCTGATTTGAGCATCACATATTGCACACAGATACTGATGTTCAACACAGTACCCCACAGATATGTACAATCAAATATGTTTCATTAAAAATAAAAGGAAAAAAAAAAGAGAAACTTTACTGGGAACTTTATCTTTGGATTTTCACTTTTATACACCATACTCTTTGACTCTAAAAATGTACTTTATATGTTTAAATCGGATAGTTAGAGATCTAACTTTCTACTTTATGACTACATATATTCTCTGTATACCAAAATGAGGTAGATGAAAAAGAAATTAGTGGGTGCTATTTCAGAAATGTATGGCACAGAGATCAGCAGAAAAAAGCCAGAAACAAAGAGCAACCCATGATTACTCACAATAAAGACAACCACCAAACAATGAGACTTATGGGGCTAAAATTATGAAATATTTATAGATCAGTTCATTTTGTTTGCCACTGCAAACTAGTTTTCATTTTTCACATTTCTCTCTATGCTTCCATTAGAAGCCATGGAAACAACCCTCTCCTTTTTTTCCCTCTGCAAATTGATTCACCTCAGCATTTACTGACCTTTTCTTGGCATATTCTCTTTGATTGTGGCCATGTCAGTTGTAAAAGAATGCAAAGAACTTTATAACAAGTGCTTTCAGAAGATAACAATGTAAAACCCTGACCTTGAATCAATGATAGAATAATGACTTTGTAGAATTTTTAAAAATGTATATCACAGGAAATTTGGGAGCGAAAACATAGTATGCCTCTTTCTATAGACCTATTTTCCCCGAATTTGCACATCAATCACATTTTCGTAACCTGAATCATCATTTAAGGGCCAGGGTAACTGAAAAATTTTGCGGTGAATCATAGAATAATTTTAATTTTAAAAGAGAAAGAAACTTCTGAGCTATCTTACATAAGCTTCTCTATTTATAGATGTGTAAACTGTGGATAACATATCAAGAAATGACTTACCTAAGGTACACTTATAGTAAGTTTGTTCTGTGATTTGTATTAATGTTCTTTTTTTTGGTAATTGTTTTCAATATTTACTTAAAAGAAGGTAGACCTATAGGACCAGAAGAAGATAAATTTTTCTTAGTTCTTTTATAGTTTTGATGTAATTTGTCATTAATTATAATGTTTGTAGATAATTAAGATAAAACTTGGCTTTTGTCCTTGGTTATTCAAATCAACGTATCTTAAAAAAATAACTGAACCAAAAACACAGGAGCCATTAGCTCCCCTGGTTCTCAGGCCTTCAGACGCAGTCTGAATTATACCACCAGCTTTCCTACATCTCCAATTTGTAGATGGCAGACTGTGGGACTTCTCAGCCTCTATAATTGCATGAGCCAATCCTTCATAACATATTACTTTTTATATATCTCTATATATCCCATTGGTCTGTTTCTCAGCACCATGACTAATACAATATCCTTAACCTTTCTCTTGCTTTTGGTGTCTCTCCATCCCCCAATATTACTATCTTTGGAAAGACCATGTAGCAGCCCCACTGTTGCTCTGCTCAGATGTCATCATATGCCTTTTACTTTTCTGTGCTCTCCTCCCTTGGCTGCCATGTACTTTTGCTGCAAACACTGGAGCCTGCAACAGGACTTCTCTTAGTCTCCTGCAGGGGATTTATGCTGCTTGTGCAGAGAGAGCCAGAAATGCCTGGGTGTCTTCACCTCCTTGGGGTAACCTGTAGCCAATAACCTGCTAACACAGGAGTATGAAGCCCAGCTCTCTTATCTTGAGTCAGGAAAAGCTCTGAAATATAGTTTCCACTCTGGAGCTTTCTGCAGGATCAGGCTGAGCCTGGCTTTTGGCCTGAGATCACTGCATTACTTGGCTTCTTCTCCATGATTTGGCCTGTCCCCAACTCCTCCACTTCTTAACTAGTGTCTCCTGAGAACACTGCCTAAAATTTTCACAAGAATATTTGTCTTAGAGTCTGCTTCTGGGGAACAGACCATGTCTTTTTATTTACCCAGCACCTAGTATGGTGCCTGACACATAGTTGGTGCTTGATAACTTCTTCAAGATTGGTTTAAAAATATAAAACTAAACTCGATTAGATAAACAGTCCTGTTGGAAAGACATATTTGAATCCAGTCAAGTTCGTATGATTTCAGTAACAATTAGTAACTAATTCTCTATATAGGTTCTATCTGGCAGAACTCAAATTCAAAATAACTTGGTCAAAGTTGGATATTAAATCTTAACTTTGAGGTCATGAATTATAATGAGAGGAACCAGGCATTTTTAATGTATATCATTTTTTAATTAGCTTAGGCTCCTGCTCAGAAGTCTGGAAGTCTCACCCTACTCCATAAGTCTCACCAGGCTACATGCCACAAATTATTATTATTATTATTATTATTATTATTATTATTATTATTATTATTATTATTATTATTATTATTATTATTATTATTATTATTATTATTATTATTATTATTATTATTATTATTATTATTATTATTATTATTATTATTATTATTATTATTATTATTATTATTATTATTATTATTATTATTATTATTATTATTATTATTATTATTATTATTATTATTATTATTATTATTATTATTATTATTATTATTATTATTATTATTATTATTATTATTATTATTATTATTATTATTATTATTATTATTATTATTATTATTATTATTATTATTATTATTATTATTATTATTATTATTATTATTATTATTATTATTATTATTATTATTATTATTATTATTATTATTATTATTATTTTGGTAAGTAAGCTGGCCACACTGGCATCCCAGAAACAAAGCAACAGGTAACATTAACTTTGATGGTGGAGGTCTGGGAAGAAGGATGAATTCATATCAAGAGCCTACATCTCCTGCGCAAATCTCTCCTGGGGCCTCAGTGCCCACTGAATTTGCTCGATACACTCCTAGCTACTCACTACCGTCCTCTGGCTTGCTCTTTGCCTTTCATCCTGGTTGCTCTCAGGAGGTGACTCCACTGCAGAGCCTGGTGCCTGGCCCCTGCAACAATGCCTCCTCCAGGCTGCAGAGAGCCCTCCCCTGAAAAGCTGAAGCTTGAAAGAAGGGAGCCTGTGGATGGCTGAGTACAGTGACTGAATTTCAACTAATATCTCACCTCACATTTATATTATTTCCTTAGAGCCAAGTGAACATTATCCTGTCTTACTCTTATCTTGGCTTTGGAGTTAGGCTCTCTGAGTTCAAATCTCAGTGCTGCTGCATTCAAGCTCCGTAACCTTGGGCAACTCGCTCAGTTCCTCTCAGCCAGAGTTTCCTATTTATAAAATGTAGTTTCCATGAGGGCTGGGGGTCTTAGTCTATTCTGGCTGTTGCTGTATTCCCACTGATGAGACAATGTCTGAAGTATGGTAGGTGTTCAATAAGAATCTGCTGATTAAATGAATGAGGGTATTTGCAAAGGTTGAAGGAAATAATGAATGTAAAGGACTTAGCATAGTGTCTGGCACAAAGCAATCACTCAATGAATATTAGCTAAAAATATATAAAATATTCATACAAACGTATACTTTTTTTTTTTTTTTTTTTTTTTTTTTTTTTTTTTTTTTTTTTTTTTTTTTTTTTTTTTTTTTTTTTTTACATCTGGTGACATAGTTTCTAACCACAATGCAATGTGTTAGGGTTTGTTGTCTTGATTAACAGAAGCATTACCATATTTTCTGTACACATGGTCAACATTCCTGGTTGCTCAATCAGCCTCTATTCACCCTTGTTTTTTCTTCCTAACAGAGCTGAGTCTGGTCAAGTATTCACCATCCCACAAGTCCTACGACTTAGGGGAATGTGACCCAAGAGTAGGCTCTAGGAGTGGATCCTGAGCAGTCTCAGCCAATCAGGTCATGCCATTTCCCCCTGCCCTGCCCCCATGATGCTGATTGGTCACTCAACTAAGGTTGGTCCAACCAGAATGAAGGAAAGATTTGCATTTCCTGCTTGGGGGTGTGGCTTTTCCCTCTTTTCCTCAGGTGGTTGAGAACAAGGAAGCATGGAGCTCCAGTTGCCACTGACAACAGTCTTGCCATCCTGAGGCCCATCAGAATCAGGTTTAAACCATCATGAGAAAGATGGAGCAGAGATGGAGACAGCTGGGAATTTAATGGCATCTTTGAGCTAGTGATGGTTCTACTCCTTCCAGTTACATTAGGTAATACATTTCCTTGTTGTTTACATCATTTAGGAAGGGCTTTTTCATACCTTGCAGCCAGAAACATTCTACCTAATGGGCTGCAAAATTGTTGAGGAGGTGATACTGAAAGTGCCCTCCTCAAACAATAATAGTAATGACAGCTAATACTAATCTCTATGTGTTAACCCATGTGCCAAGCCCTTCAGCTATATTATTTATTTATTCTTCTCAATGACCCTGTGAGGTGGAGATTATTATTTATTACCTTTTTCAGATGAAGAACTTATGCCCAGGTATATGTCAAGGTAACACACACACACACACACACACACACACACACAAAAACAGGTTAGTGGAAGAGCTGGGATTTAAACATAGGCTGTCTGGTATTGGAGCCAGACATACACCTAGCCATGAAACCTAACCATTAAACTCTAATTGACAGTATAGTAAATATATATAGTACAATCTTTTTTTTTTTTTGTCCTTTTTGAGACCGGCCGCACCACGCTCAGCCAGTGAGCGCTGTGAACACACCGGCCATCCCTATATAGGATCCGAACCCACGGCGGGAGCACCGCCGTGCTCCCAGCGCCGCACTCTCCCAAGTGCGCCACGGGCTCGGCCCCTATATAGTACAATCTTAAAAAAATATGGTATAATCTTCTATGAAGATTCATAATGAGAAAACAAAACAATGCTATATGCTTCAGTTTTTAAAAAAACTATACTAAAGCTTTCATAGGAAATACCTAAGCACTAGCATAATTTTCTTGCTGGTGTACCCTTTCTCATGGAATTTGTCCCCTTTTGAAAACATATATTCATTTATCCAATCAACATCAAATATGTATTGGGCCCTTACATGTCAGGAATTGAACCTCGTGCTAGACGTATAACAGTGAATAACTGTCTGTCTAGTGGGAGAACAAACAAATAAACATGCTGAAGGATGAGCACTTTCACAGGGAAAAGCACAGAGTGCCAGGGAGCTTCTAAACGTGGTGCCTGAGCCGGTTTGGTGTGACAGTGATGCACAAGCATGCTTCCCAGGTGAGACCTAGGACTTCCCCAGGAGAGAGATGAGAGGTCATGTGGAAAGACCTGAAGGAGGAAGGACAGAGCATGGCACATTCACATAAGTGTGGAGTGTGGGAGCCAGGAAGGTGTTCAGATAGATGGGAGCGGGGATGACATTAGTGAGGTAGGCAGTGGCCAAGAAGTTCAATCCTCGTCTAAGCCCAGGTCCCCTGGAAAGTGAAGCCTGAGACAAGAATGAAAGCTCTGACAATATGGGAGGTGGAAGCCCAGGATTAAAAAGGGAAGTTGAGGGCCGGCCCGGTGGCACACTGCTACAGTGCACCACTTGGGAGCGTGGCGGTGCTCCCGCCGAGGGTTCGGATCCCACATACAGACCGGTTCCCGCTCACTGGCTGAGCGAGGTGCGGGCGCAGCACCGAGGGTTGCGATCCATTGCCGGACACGAAAAAAGACAAAAAGGAAAAAAAAAAAAAAAAAAGGGAAGTTGAAAGGGAAGTAAGGCAAATAAAGTACAAAGCATCGCAAGGACACACAGGGTAATACATTGCTGTGGTGGCTGCTGCATTACACTGAGCTTAAAGAGGCATGTCAGTTAACTCAGCAGGCGAATCTGCTCAGAACTTAGAACTTCTCTGGAAAGGTTGTCAGAAGAAACACCCTCTCGCTGTAGTCCATGAAAGTAAAGGAAAGGGGAAATTAATCTTCCCAGCTACCTTCCATCTCCTGTTTCCCATCATTCAAGAATTATCCATGGGGAATGAGCTTCTCTACAGTTCCGGGTTGCAGCATCTGGCCCTAGGGGGCTGCTCAGGAAGCCAGATCTCATGCCCCCTCATGTGGCATTTCATCCAATTCTGGTGGAGGGGTGACTCAAAACATGGTTGGTGTGTGAGACTTGAAGGACATACAGGCCCATGTCTTTAACTTGGTCCCAGTCAGCTTGGGGTGTTCATCAAAGGCTGAGCTGAGCTTTTTCAAAGAGGAGGAAGTTGAAAGAATCTGCAGAGTGCGTAGGTTTATGTCCAGTACAGTCTGTTTGCTGAGAGAAGTTATAAGGAGCTTTAAGCCTAGGGCAGCTCCAGTCAGGTTAAGGGCTTTAAAAGTTCCTCCTGGCTGCGGTGTGGAGAGTGGATTGAAATGAGCAAATCTGAGAGTGTGTCTGTCACACTGCAGCCTGATGTAAGTGAGTGGGAATGGAGATGAAGACAGATGGATTTGAGCCATATTAAGGAAGTCAGTTGGATGCACTTTGTAAATACATGGGTGTGAAGGGTAAGAGAGAGAGGATGGCACCCAGCTTTCTGGACTGGGCAGCTGGAGAGTGAGATGGTGGTGCCACTCCCTGAGATGGGAGTGAATAGGTAGGAGCAAGTTGCAGGTGGAGTGGGGTGGGGAGGAAGCAGGATGGTGAACTCAGTTCTGAACATACTGAATTTCAGATGCTTGAAGCATGGCCAAGTAGAAGTGTCCTAAGGCAGTTGGTGACACTAGTCTGGAGTTCAGGAGAAATATCTCAGCTGGAGACAGGGGGTTCTGAGTCATTGGAGTATATGCAGGTAATGAAGCAGAAATGGGGGTGGATAAGATGTATGAAGGTGAACATAGAAAAAGAGAAGCACCAAGGTCATGGGTTTGGATCCCCATACTGGACAGCCACCAGAAAAGAGAGAGAGAGAGAGAGAGAGAGAGAGAGAGAAAGAGAGAGAGAAGGAAAAGGGTTGAGGACACAGCCCTCCCAGGCTCTTTATTGCCAGTGCACAATGTGCAGATGGCCAGATGAAGGGAAGACTCCAGAGATGCTACGAGAGCAGGACCAGGGATGTCCCTTGGGCAGGAGTGCTTCTGAAGAAAATGGGAGTGAGTGACAGTGTGAGATGCTGCAGAGGAGTCAACTTGGGAAAAGAGTGAAAACTGTTCAATGGATTTAGGTTTAGAAACAAGGAGGTCTTTGGTTTCCTCATTAGAGCAGCATCAGTAGAGTGGTCAAATTGGGGTAGTTAGAAGCAAAATGTAGATAAGCCATCAATCCTCTAGGCAGGGATTACTTACAATTCAGAGCAGACACTGTGATTAGCGATGATGCAAAGGTAAAGAAATCATGCAATGTTCTAGTAGGTTGTAGCTCCTTACCCTGCTTTATGTTTCTGCATAGCATATTTGACAACAACGTGAAATGATATTGTGTCCTTGTTTGCCGTCTGTCTCCCCTATAGAAAGAATAACCCTATAGAAGGATGCAACTTTGTCTTGTTCACTCCTGTATCCTCAGTGCTTGTCACAAAGTCGCCATTCAGTAAATATCTGTTGAATAGATACTTGGAAGAATCTGATGAAAATACATAATGAAGAAAAGAAATATTGTGTGGAGCTATTTTGGTATATGTCCAGACTATTCACAAAAATGATTGCAAATGAGTGTTTGAATAAGAAAGAGTAGGTTGTGGGGATGGCTATAGGGCATCTTTTGATGTCAGCTCCCAGACTTGTAATTTAAATGGAAATTGATAATACTGAAAGACTGGATGCATTTCAGAAAGTCTTTTCTAACCTACAACCCTCCTATAGACTTTACTAATTAGATCCTGGATTGCAAAGTAATCAATTTGGGGGAGATATATATATATATATAATTTCTTTTTTATAATTTTAGTCAACTAAAGAGAGATAAGTTTGCATATTCAGAATCTTGCATTTATGAAAGGCAATATTATAAACAACACTCACCCTCTATGCCAAAGGCCTGTTTGGCTGTATTGTATGATAAAAGGCATGCTCTCTACTGAATCATTTTTAGGGGAAGTAAACATTGAAACAATTCCCCCCAAGATGCTTTCCTTTACCTAATTCACTTTTATCCCTACTTAACAGCTTCTTTATGTTATCATGCTTTAGCAGAAATCATTTAATAATATATTTTTAAATGAAATATTTCATAATTTTGCCAAGCCCAATTCTGTCAGTAACTTAGTATGCTAGATGTGCATCCAGTTTAGATGATTGTGAATCCTGGTCTCCAAACTTTGTGGCTTCAGTGATAAGGATGGAATGAACAGACATGTGTAGAGGATTCATAAAGCAAATGTACTTCACAGGGCCTGGTTTTACAAGGCCTTGCAGTTTCAAATATTGACCTTGCAAAGGACAGGAAATTTTCCTCAGGCTATAAAGTCTCTGATGTAAGATAAAGAATTCTACACAGCAAGGTTGCTGGCTCAAAGATAGACGAGTTACTGATTGATATGTAAAGATACCAGGAAATTGCTGTAAGAAGGAATGTTTGCTACATCAAACTTTTGTTGGTGGATCACTTAATTTTCTAAGGGAATGTCATCTGACTTGTTTTTACTGAATGTTACCAGCTTCTCTTGTTAAACTTGTTAAACGGTACTTAGCAAATAACCCCACCTATGTCTCTTCCTGTAACTTCTTGGTCTGGAGAATAAATGCAGGAAGAGAACCCCAATTCGGGGTTAATTTCCCAAGGAAGGAATGCCTCTCACTTGAGGGTTCCAGGGGAGATTAACCACTTCGGGGTTTCTCACACCTCAGAAGAGATGGGCTTTGAGTAATCCTTTGCAGCTCTGTCACCCAGGGGATGTGGGGTGACAAACCTGTGGGGGGCAAAGTGATAGACATGGAATAAAGAATGCCTTTTGCATTTAAGGGACATTATTATTTATAATTGCAGTGGAAATTAAAAAGGAAAGAATACCCCTTAAAGCATCTTAACAGAGTAAGTAAAAAAACCAAAACTCATAGAATCAGAAAGATTTGGGGAAATTCATTTGTCCTTGAAATAGTTTCACAAATAGAGATGTCAAATAGTTAAATAGTAATATTCCAGATTGCCCAAACTGACTAAATAATTAGAAATTATATTTAGACCTGTTTGGGTATATGTCAGACTATTTACAAAAATAATTACAGATGACTGTTCGAATAAGAACGAGTAAGTGTGAGGATGGTTATAATTAACTAGTCAGTTTAGGGTAAGTTAGGCTGCAGAAACAAATATACCCCCAAATCTCAATAGCTTTCAACCACAAAAGTGTATTTATAATTCTCATTATATTCCCATCTCAGAACTGGCTTTAAAGAGTTCTATTCAGTCTGGCAGAGGAGATTCCTAATATACTGCCCTCTTACAGGTAACAACTTCGAACTCCAAACAAAATACAATACTCTGGAGAGTGAGCAAAAGCTGGCAGATTTTGGAAGGAAGTCAAAGCAAGGAAGCGGGACCATCAGAGCATGAGTTTCCCACGTTTGTGGTTTCAGTCTGAGATCAGGCTGCAGTTGCAACATACATGGGTGGGCTAAAACTCCACTGGAAAATCTGCTCCCTTTCTGGTCCCAAAACCCAGAGACTCTGGAGCAATTACTGCTGCTGGAAAGTGAGTAGAGAACCCCAGAAAGAAGAGAGCAGAACAGACAAGGCTCAAATTCTGTGCATAAACTCTGCCCAAATCTCTGACCCCTGAGTGATATGCTCACGGGGCAGACTCAAAAGCAGCTTGTAGGTAAGGCTAATAGAGCTGAATTAATATTTGGGCTGTTGCCCTCCACAGGCAAGACAGAATTTCCAGTTTGAGTTTGTTCAGGTTAATTGTCTGCTAAAACAAAACCATCAACATTTTTTGTGAGAATATAACAGAATCAAGAGTTTCCACAACATGACCACAAGGAAGTCAGGAAAGGGGAAACAGAGGAACAAAAGACAGAGGAGGGGAAACAGAAAAAATACAAAATGTTGTAACTAAACAAAGTCATATTGATAATGACATTAAACATTAACATTGCTCCTATCATGGCAGATGGAAGAAAGCAGTGAAAGAAGCACATGATGGCTCTTAAAGCTCCTGCTCAGAGTGACAGCCATCATTTCTACTGTCATCTCATTGGCTAAGGCAAATCACATGGTCAAACCTGACTTTAATGAGGAAGGGAATTATAACTTGCTCACAGAGAGGGGCAGCGAATAGCTTTAAATAAATAGTAAAATCCACACCACGAAGGTATGTTCATCCTTACGGAAGTATAATTATTTATAGAGTCAATGACTTCTGCATAATGGGAAAATTCTTGAGAGTACAAGCTCTCCTGACAAAATCCAGTATAATCTATATAACCACAGCCAGGTCAGTAGCCAACTTGCCTGCCTGATCTATACCCTTTTCTCAGAGATGCTGTTTCTTGCTAAGGGGACTGCACAAAACCACTTCTGTGGCCATGACTAATTGGACCAGGGAATGGATACCTGGCCCATGTTGGGCCATTCAGATTTTCAAATCCAGCCAATTTCATTGGGCCCTGAACTGGGAGGCCAAGCAAAACCAGGGCCAAGATGGAGAGGTCTGGCCCTTATAAAGGTGGAAAACCCAACTGCAGAGAAAAACTCTTGTGTTCTTGAGATTACCCCATCCACTTTTGTTAATTTCCATAGTTTAAGCTAATTTGAGGGGATTTGCATCACTCCAAGGGCACCATTCACGTGGCAGTCTATATTAACGGCATCAGGGATTTATTAGACCACAGTGTGAATGTTGCCTCTGGAGTTGTGCAGTTCTGTGACACTGGGTTTCTGCCCTAGAACAGAAGTCTTCTCTTCTGCTATTGCAGATAGCAAGCTCATGGAAGACACAGAGCAGAGAAAGACAGTGACATCTTTCTTGGGGTAATAGGCAATGATGATAGTACTTTTGCTGAGCACATTGAGAGAGAACAAACTTCCATTTTGGAGCTTGGATCTGTGCAACCAACTTTAGAACAGGAATAGCTGTTATAGAAACACAGTGGACAGAGATGAAGCAAATTGTGAACTTTAATGACAGACAGCATTTTTTGCAACAGGTATAAAAATCCTTGCTGTAAGAGTTGATTCTGATGTACCAATGTGCCATTTATAGTTATTTGATAATACCGTTTTGTTTTCAAACATAAGAGCACAATCCAGTACATATTTTATGTACATACAAGTACCTTTCATTGACTAATTTATCTCCATGTCTTATTCCTGGATAAAAATTCCATATAAATAGCATTACTTCTTTGATTTACCTTCTGCAATTGCATAAGCACATTCCTTCTATTAATTTCATTTTGCAAACTTGTCTCCTTATATAGTGAAATATCTAAATATAAGTTTAGAGCTTCATATTTTAGGAGTTTTTGTCTGCATTTGTCACATAATGTTAAAATATGCCGTATAATCTTATCTCATACAATTCAAAACAGTAATACAAAATGTATAAACAAATGCTCTCCTGCTGTTTTAAACACCATTTAGCAAGTTTTATAGTTGAAGGGTTTGCTGACATAACTATTACTTTCTTATTATGGTGAGTATATAAATATTTTTTATAAATCAGAGAAGGATGCTTCTATAGCCAGGCACAGCATGTACCCTTCAAAGGCCAAGCCCAAGACCTTTGCTTACTCTTAATCCCCTTCCAATATTTTTGGCAAGCATCATAGTACTGTAAACTCTCAATTACCTAGACTCACAGAGATTCACAGCAAAGAAAGTTCCCCAAGTGCTGATTTTCATATTTATACTTAGAACATGTGTGTGAATTAAAAAAAATTTTTTTTTTTATGACATCAAGTGTCCTCTATTCATCTACCATCCTGTAGATATTCTATGTCTCTGGGGACTAAATAAGTTATCTCAGATACTGAAATTTTCTTTAGATTATGTCATTATCCTCTAAATTCTGCTTATAAAAAAGAGTTAACACTGTCAACTCTTCTTAGCAAGTGCTTCTTCGTGATGTGCTAGACTGTTGTCTTGGACTATTGGTAGAAAATTGTAGCACAATACAACAAAGTAGATCAGTTGATAAATGAACTTGACCATCCTTTGCAAAGTTAAAAGCACCATATCAATTTAAAATGTTGTTACTGCTGGTAATTAAGGAGACAAATATCACCAGGTGAGGCTAAATTCAATCTGTTACCCAGTGGAACAGCTAATAAAAATATTCCCTCAAAGCTCTTTTAAATTCTTAAGTTATTTTAGAAACAGCTTTGTACATAAAAGGAAATTGTGAATGTTAGATATATGGGTTCTAGGAATGGCTTAAATGGCCTGGGTGAACCATCAGATAAGCTTCATTCAATAATCAGAGTGTTTACTGAAAGGAGCCTGATTGGATTTACCAATTCCATAATATGCACACTGACAAAGAGGAGAGGTCTTGAAAGTCCATTCTTAAACACCTGTTCCTCCAAACTAATTCGAAAGAGATTTATTCCCCTCAAAAACCACAGTTGGTATATTAGTCCGTTTCTGTTGCTTATAACAAAATACCTGGAACTGGGTGATTTATAAAAAAAATGAAATTTATTGCTTACAGTTTTTGAGGCTGGGAAGTCCAAAGTCCTTTTGATGGTGGCAACAGTGACACAGGGGTCTCACATTGCAAGATGGTGGGAGCAAAAAGAGCAGAGAGAGAAACCTCATCATTCTCACTCTTTTTAAAGCCCTCAGAACCACGCCCCTGACCTCCATTTTTAATCCATTCACTACTGCACGGTCCTACAATCCAACCACCTCCAAGTCTCCACCTTTCAGTTACCATAATAGGATTTTCCACCCTCTTAACAGTCACCGTGGGGGCTAAGTTTCTAATACATAAAATTTGGGGGACACAATTCAAGCTTCAATGAGTTTTGGGAGGACATGATTCAATTCGCTACAGTTGTTCTTCTTAAAACTTTGGCTAATTTCCCTGTAAGATGTCCGACTTGTTCCCTGCTGTCAGATCGCTCCTGTAGCAAGGAAACTTGATGGTGTCTGTGTTTTTTCCCATCTAGGTAGATTCTGTCCAATATGTTGCAAATAGCTTTGCAGTTCAATCCAGGCAGAATTAGAGGTGGGCAAAGTCCATCTGGCATTTAGTATTTGGCATTTAATATCTCTCGATAGTTTGAAAGTAGTTTTAAAACAGCCACATAAATATTTTTATGTCACCTGGCATTGTGGGCATGCTGAAGACAGATCACTCCACCCAGAACCAGTAGTCATAACCTTTTAATACTAAATTAAACAATGTCAGCATTTTCTTGGGGGGAGGGAGGTGGGGAGAGAGCCTTGATTGAATCCTCCCTCTGCCATATACCAGCTGGATGACCTTGGACAAGTAAGTCATTGGCCTCTCAGGCTCAGTTTCCTCTTTGTAAGATGTGGGTAATAGGGCTTTTATGAAGAGTAAGTGAGATCATACTTAAGTGTTAATGGCATGTAGGACAGGCTCAATAAATGCTAGTTACCGTTATCACACAGTGTGTTAGTTTCCTAGTACACTGCCTCCAGAGAAACTTAACCAATAGGATGTATATATATGAAAGTGCATATATACAACTCTGTGTATATCAGTAAATAACTTTGATATATACATCATATATATATGTGTGTGAGAGAGAGAGAGAGATTGAGATTTCAATGAATTGGTTCATGGGACTATGGAGGCTTGTAAATCTAAAATCTGCAGGGTGAGCCCTGCAGGCTGGGGACCCAGGGAAGGGTTGATGTTGCAGTTCCAAGTGCAGAGCCAACCTGCTCGCAGAATTCCTTCTTCAGGGGAGGTTGGTCTTTTTTCCCTTAAGACCTTCAACTGATTGGATAAGACCCATCCACCTTACGGAGGGCAATCTGCTTTACTCAAATTCCACTGATTCAAATGTTAATCTCATTAAAAAAAATACCTTCACAGAAACATCTAAAATAATGTTTGAGCAAATATCTGAGTCCCGTGGCCCTGCCAAGGTGACACATAAAATTAACCATCACGCATAGGAATGAGAAGACAGCATTTGGGGGATGTCAAAGTACTGTGCTGGCACCTTACATGTATTAATTCATTACTCCTTCCCCCCAATGCTTTGAGGTAGGTTCTATTATTATGCTCATTGTAAAAATGGGAAAAATTAAACATAGAGAGAATAAGTCACCTGCTCAAGGTCGTACAGCCAGGGATTTGTGCTCCTAACCACTGGGACAGACTGTCAGCTCCCTTAGGACAGAGCCCACACATGCGTGGTACCTGTCATACCTGGCATAAGGCTGTAGTAAATTCTTATTAAATGAATGACTACACAGCCACTCAGCCAACCTCTTGGATTCCTTCAGACAATGGGATATTTTCTCTGAATCAATTAGCTGCTTTGTTTTTGGTTTCATCTTATAGATGAAGCCTCAATGTAACATATACTTTTCATGTCTGAGGTACTCCCTAGCAATTAGTGACAATATGCTGAGTGAATGAATTTAGATATGCATAGTGAATGAAGTCATGCATACTTCATGAAAGTATGTATATAGGTTTTAAGGAGATAATGGAAGTTTCTATGTTGACTTGCCCATGCCAAGGCAGGAAGAAAATCTGGAGTTACTGTAAAATATGTATTAAGTATCAAAATTCTATGATCGAGCACTCCCAATATGTGTATATTTATTTATCAATTATATCACGCACAATTACACTGATGTTTAAGCACATTATAACACATACACAAAGAATAAACTTAAAAAAAATAAGATAAGAAATAAATGCTAAGCAAAATTCTACCCTCTTTTTTCTTCTCACACTTGATTCTTCTTGTGCCCTGCCCACTTCAGTTTTCATTGACCTAGAGTCTTGGGTAATTGGAAGTTTTTCCCCTATACAATTTTTTGAGAAATGAGTTGGTTTGCTCCACATCACATATTCAACAAGATAATGAAGCTCAGCAGAAGAGCCCAGTGAGAATTAAATGAGATAATATGTGGAAGCACTTGAAACAGGGCGTGGCACTTGCTTTCAACACACGAGATGCAGTATTGCACAGTTGTTAAGAGTACAAAATCCAGAGGCTGGCGCCTGGCTGCAAATCTCAGCTTCACCATGTACTAGCTGTGACCTTTTAGATGGGGTTGTTGTATGGGTTAAATAAATTTAAAACATCAACAAACAAACAAGTAATATCCTTACTACACCCTGGCATGCAGTAAGAACTATATAAATGTTATTGGGTGCATCACAAGGGCCCAATAAACATTAACAGTTATTAATTGTAAAAACCAATAAAATGTCATATGCTGAGGTCATTCTGCCTCCATCCTTATTACTTTTTCGCCCCCGATGCTATACAATGAAAATGTTCAGAATGATGACTTTGAAGTACTGCCCAGGATTCATTCATTTGGGTCCCAGTCACAATTTTTGCTACATCTGAGTAGCACCTGTACTATTATTTACTTAATATTTGTCTTTAAATTGACTTGGGTCTAACATCAAGATCTACTTCATTACTTTTGAGAGCTGTAATATTGGTGAAATCATGGATTTAAAGTGCCAGTAACATTTATTCTTCTAAAAATACAATGGTACATAACCATTACACCATTTTCCACGCTATAGGAAATACTGCATGTTACAATCCTTAAGTCATGATGTTTCAATTATATTCAATCTACTTAATGAGACAGAAGAATACACTAACACTTGCTACATATTTAACCAAGTTTTCTTCAGGACATCCTAGTTCCTAGGAAGTTTAGCAGATTGGGATTTTATTTTTTTATTTTTTGATACTTGATTATTGTTTTCTTTTAAATGAGAAGAATTCCAGTTTCTTTCATTGTCCTTCCCTGAGCTATTTAATAATGATTACATTTTCTTTAAATGCATAGAGCCTATAGAAAGTTTGATCACTGTTATCGTAGGGGTACTAAAAGCACCAAGTTAAATTAGATCCAATTAACCAGATTCCCCAAGCATGCATATGAGAGACAGATTAAAACAAGAGCTAAATTAAATTCAGGATATTAAAAGAGAAATTCTGTAATCGTGAAATCAAACGTATCTCTGTCAAAAACGTGGAATTTCTACCTTGAAGCAGACTGTCAATAACGTTCTAAGCAAGTACGAGCTAAAATGAATCAGACCTTCTCATCTCCCTGTCGTTTGCCTTCATTCTCGACTCTGGCCAAAAACCCATTGGTTACTGACTTTTCTCATCTAAATCAGAATCTCAAACAGATTTCTTTTAAACACCTTGAACCAATATGCTAACATCTTGAAATCTATTAGATAATCAGATGCTTTGAGTATAAAATGGGAAAGGTCTCTTTGAAGATAATACAAATGCTTGGACAAATTAGAGTCATTTCTCTAACCCACATTTAAGGGATCTGTTTTAGCACTCAACTCTATCATCTTTATTGCAGATGCTAAAGTCATTTTTACTATTATTACTAGGGGAAAAAATCGTTTGAACAGTATTCATGCCTCTAGTTGGTCATGCTCTGAGCCTATGTGACAAAATGGACAGTGATCTCATTTTAGAAAACGTTGAATTAAGTGGAGCATTTGTTGAGTGAGACACATTCACGTAGGTCAGGGTTTCTCAGTCTTAGCATATTGACACTTTGGGCTGGATAATCCTTTGTTGTGGGGGGCTGTCCTGTGCATTGTAGGGTGTTTAGCAGCATCCCTAGCCTCTACCCACTAGATGCCAGTAGCACCACCCGTCGCCCCCTCACCCCCAAGTTCTGAAAACCAAAAATGTCTCCAATCATTGCCAAATATCCCCTAGGGGGCAACCCCTACCCCAATTTCAACACCCCCACTCCAACCCCTGCCTCCCACAATTGAGAACCACTGACACCAGGCCAAGAAGAAAGCTTTGCCATTATTTTTCTGAATGTCATTGCTGTGTTTGGGGGTAAAAAGGTTGATTTCTTTACGTGAGATTTTTTTCTGTGGCTGTATTACAAAATCTAAACTATAAATAACAGAAGTAAGTGAGAAAAGATTGAACATTTATTACCCAAAGCCATATAAATTCAATAATAAATAATGTCTCCCCCTAAAAATATGAGAAGTCTTTTTCAAAGTCATTAGTTCTCATCACAAATGAATTTAGCAGCATTTCTTTAAATTATGCACCTTTGTAATGAACTCTGATACATTCATGCAACTGGATGTTAAATAAAGAGATAGAAAGGTCTAATTTGCTGGTTCATTAAGCTAGCTTATTTCAAGACATTGTGCATATTGCTTTGAATTTCATATTTCTGAATAGTGGAGACAATAGTAGTATCCATCTCTAATGTACTGTGGCAGACAATTAGGAGCTCAAATGGATTAAATCTCATTTCATCAGAGATACACACAGTGATTATTATTTTACCGTCAAATACTGTCAGCATTACATTTCTTCAATAGCTATTGTGATACCTGATTCGCCTGCTTAAATTTGCATTAAACAACAATAATTTGGGCCGTGTTTTCTTACATGACATTATTCTCTTCTTTACTTTGTGTGTTCACCCAACACTAGTTTTAAGGGTGTAAAGTTTTACACACACTTGACACAGGAGAGACAACTATAGCATTGAGTAAAGGGACATGGCTTTGGGGTCAAAAACTTGCACTCCAGACCTAACACCACCCCTTTCAACTGAGGTGACCTTGGGAGGGTCACTTCTTAAAACAGAACTAGAAGAAAGAGAATTTTCTTTTATTGTTTTAAATATTCCTTGTCAGATTTTTAAGATTGCAAAAACATTGCTTTTTGGCACAAATGAAATTACACAACAAAAATGCCAATTATTCACCCTTCCATCTCCCTTGACCATCCCTATAGCCCACCTCTCTTCAAATAACTAATATTAATGGCTTAGCATATAACTGTCTATATCTTTCACCAACCTCCTATGAACACCTACAAGTAATTTTATCCAAATACAGTGATTCCTTTCTTTTTAAATAAAAAATTGGATTATACTATACATATTTTTCTCCAACTTGCTTTTCTGAGTAACTTTAGATCTAAGCCATTATTTTAAATAGCTGCATATTTCATAGTATGGATATATAGCATTTGGTTCAACCATCTTTCCCTCCAGATTGACCCCATGTTGTCCCCGGCCCTTTGGCACTACAAACTATGACGTAATCAATCGAACATACAGCACTGGAGCTAGATGCTTTCCTGCAATTGGAAATGGGAAACAGGGACGTTTCACCTAGTTTGACCAACTCCTTTGGTCAGTTTCCACGTTTGCGTATTCAGAATCACATCTGTTCTACTTCCTTCACACGTTGATATGAAGGTGACCGGAGCCAGCATATGAAAATGACATGGTGGTTCTGGAATCAGGAGTGCCCTGCATAAAAATCCCACTCAGGCCAAGCTGCAAACTTTCAAGGCCATCTGCTTTTGTCTCTTTGCACAATTTGGTATAAAATTTGTCCACTTGTCCTATGCTCCTCAGCTCTGGAACACTTTTTCAGTAGGTATAACCATAGTTCTTGTGGGTCATTCATTCTTTCAGTGATTGGTATTTAGTTTGCAAAGTGCCATATCAAGCATGACTCCAATGCAGGACCTGAATTCTGAGAGCTGGACAAAGTGTGTGCAGGTGAGTGAGTGAGTGTGTGTGTGTGTATGTGTGAGGGTGTGCAAGCGTGTGTGAGGGGGACAGAGACAGAAAAACTCAGTGAATTCATTTAACATGAAAGTCACCCAGTAACATGTTCACAAGAGTATGGGTTTGGAAGCTGCTTATATGGTGAAGGGATATATTAATATATTTAATATTCTACCTTAACCATTTTTAATGATTCCACTAAAATATCTAATAATGTGCAGTGCAACATCTCTCTCACAGAAATAAAAGGTCTAAGAAAGTACATGCATATTGATGTCTTATTTACTCAAACCACATTCATGTTCATGAAGCATTAAGGTGTCACTGTACAATGACTATGCATTTCACAGTTACCTGACAGGCTGCAGAAGCATGCAGGATATTCTAGTTCAAGAGCTTGCGTTTAGGCCAGAGGTTAAGCTGTGGGTTGTGAATGAAATGAAGTGAAATTTCAAGACTGATGTTTCTTAAATGAAATAGAATAGAATGGAAAATGTCAGAGTGCAACACTCCGAATAATGATAGTTGTTGTTTCATGAATCTTTTGTCTCAGAGATATAAATATGTGCGTGTATGTGTGTCATGTGTGCTAGTTCGCAATGTTAAATGTATGTTTTTCTTATTGTGGGTAGCTATCAAAGACATTTGAAAGTCCCTATTCTTTTTTTGGCGGGGGGGTGGCTGGCCAGTACAGGGATCAAACCCTGAACTCTGAACCCTGAACCCTGAACCCTGGACCTTGTTGTTATCAGCACAATGCTCTAATCAACTGAGCTAACCCTAAAAGTCCCTATTCTAGTGGCATATTAATCATGAGATCCTTTGCTGTCTGGCGTAGCTGCCTCTGTTTGTATGCTATAAAGATGTAGCTGGATGGAGCTTTCCCTTCTTCCCTGTCTGCTGTTCCCCATCATTTCTTTATGGAAAGTGGTCCTTGACACAACAGAGTCCAGAGACAGAAAGCTAACAGCATAAGCACTCATCAGTGTTTAAACCTCACAAGGCAGTCAATGACAGCAAGATAAAATTTATTTTGTTTTGGGGAGGCTTTGCTCTGAATGATTGCGTAGGGCCTGAAAGACCTTATCCTATCCATACGAGAAGGATCAGAAGCCCTGGAGGGAGGCAGGGGCTAGAGAAAGACAGGTGGGATGCAGGTGGCAAGAGTAGAAAGAAAAATGGAGCCCAAAGAAGAGAGACTCGCAAATGCCCATGACAAGGTGATTTAATGGATGCAATAATATTTTGCTCCATCTTCTGGGTTTGCCGAAAACCTTTCTTTCTGTTACTTTATGGGTTTGATAAATATTTATCGAACACTTTTTATGTGCCAGGTTCTGCTCCCTGGACATTCAGCAATGACTAAAACAGACCAAAGTCCCTGAACACATGGAATTACATCTAGCAGGGTGGGGGAAGAGAGACAGGTATAAAACAAGTGACAAAAGCACACAGAATGGCAGATGGAGATACAGACTATGGGAAGAAATGAAGGGGGGAGGTGGTAGGTGTATGTGGTGTGAGGGCTGGGGTTGAGGGTTGCAATTTTCTACAGAGTGGTCAGGGAAGAGAAAGTGATGGTGGAGCTGAGACTTGAAGAAAGCACGGAAGCAAGCCATCCAGATGAAAACATTCCAGGCAAAAGTGTGCTCAAGACATACAAGGAGGCCTGCATGACTGAGCAGAGCACAGCGGGGAGAGGAGAGGAAGCTTAGGTCAGAAGTGCAGGATGTGGGGAGAGGGGTGCGGGGGGGGGTGTTCCATATCACACAGAGCATTGAAGGTCATTGAGGGGACTTTGGGTTTTGCTCCAGATGAGGTGAGATGCCATAGGAGGTTTTGGTCAGGGAGTGACATCATCTGACTCACATTTTAAGAAGGTCACCTTGTGCTGGACGGTATCTGCATGCTCTCTCTATTACTAAGGGGTAATAGCACAGACGAATGTCAAATAGGAATGAAAACAATGAGGGAAATGTCAAGGGAGATTATAAATTAAGGTCTACTGATTCCTACCTTCCATTGACTCGATAATGAGCAGGCAGTTGGAGCTACCATGACCAGCCACAGTATCCTAAACTCCAAGTGTAGATGGGGGATCAAGTCATCTCTCCCTTCACACTGCGCCACGGGGAAGTTGGATTCCTGGTGTCCCTTTCCACAAGCTCTGGCTGGCACTGACAGCCTTCCTCCCTCACAGGTGTGCACTTGCACGTGCCTGCTCTGCTTCCTTGGCTTGTGTCTGGAGCTAGGCCTCAGGTTGTGGAACTCCAAGAAACACAAGGGCCCTGTTGCTGCACTGTTGTCATGGTCAACCCAGGAGCCAACACTGTGCTTTTCTACTGCCAACTTACCTGCCCTGACATGGCCATGCTATTCCACAGCTCCTGCTGCTGCTCCCTCCTGGGGTGGTAGGAGTCCCTTCCTCTGTCTCTTCCCTGGCAGAAGAGGAAGGAGAAATTGCCCCAACACTCAGCTCCGCGATCCCAAACAAACTTTGCAGGCTGAGAAGGAGCCACAGTCTTTCTATTTCTCTCCCGTAGGCCTCTCTGTACCCAGCACACACCCACCCACCCACATGCCCACCAGAGACACATACCCACCAGAGACACCCACCCCGAATGTACTTCCCCTTTCTCGACCTGCTTTATGTGGAAAGACACAATCAACACCAAATTGTTCCAAGAAACCACTCTGCTGGCCTTTCTTTGACTCTGGAATATATCCTTGCACTTCTTGTCCTGCTACTCTGACCTTTCAGCAGCAGGCAGGCTTTCCTCTCTTCCACACCAGCCGCCCAGCGCTTGGGCTCAGCCTTGCACAGCAAGACCACGTTGTCTGAGAACAGAACATTGGCTGTGGTTGGCCATGGTCCAGACCACTGGGTGACATAAGAAATTATCGTTATAGAAATGGATCACTTGCTCTTAGAATGGGGTGTATTTTGACCTGTAAACATGGAATTACCTTTCTTTTTTTTTTTTTTTTCCTTTTTGTCTTTTTTACTGACCAGTAACGGGATCGCAACCCTCGGTGTCGCGCCTGCACCACACTCAGCCAGTGAGCGGGAACCGGTCTCCACATGGGATCCGAACCCTCGGCGGGAGCGCCGCCACGCTCCCAAGCGGTGCACTCTCCAGTGCGCCACCGAGCTGGCCCAGGAATTACCTTTCTTAAGATGGAAGAGTGTAGGTCAGGTGTAGCCTGCTCTCAGAAAGGCCATTAACTTGCTGTTTTCAGATAATAGGAGCGTTTCCAAGGAGGTGGCCAGTATGGAATCCTAGTTTCACTGAGTGGGATTTTGTGGGTATGATGGTGAAGGCCGAAAAAAAAAAATTAATCTCTCTTGGCTTTCATAAAATCTGCAGTGCAGAAATTCAGATATTTTCTGTTATTTTAAATTGCTACAACACAACTTTAGGTTGCTGTGTATCAAAAATGATTGGAGGACTTTCATATCTTCACCTTTCTTTTCCATAGTCCTTGCGCTTGCAGACAAGAAAGCCTTTTCCTTCCTGGTGGCAGCAAAAGGATGTCTGAGCGGTCCCTCATTAACTAATTAATTGAGCAATTGATTGTTGATGTAAACTTTTTAAAGTGTTTAATGTTTGATATTTTCTAATCTTCATTCTTTTTAAAAAAATTTTTCTAACATAGAGGAAAGTATCTATCTCCCTCTTAGACCTCTTAATATTTTACTATATTTTCTTCAGATGAATATTTTTCCCAAAGAAATAAAAGCATAAATCCAGTGGAAGCATCTTTTCTACTCCTCTCCCTTTTTCCTCAAAGGGGCATTGAAGCAGATATTCTTCTCAGCTATGTTTTTCTCTTTTACTACATTTCTGTGTAAGACTGAGAGATATAAAACATTTTTTGAACTTTATTATTGATTATTATGGAACATTTTAAATGTAATCAAAATTAGAGGGAATAATATATGAATCTTGTTTGGGGATTTTTAGCATCTGGGTAAATAGGTATCGTATTCCACACATCTTCCTGCAATTTGATTTTACATGCATGATCATGTTTCTGAGGTGGATCCATGTTGTCACATATAGATCTGTTTCATTCATTTTAAATGCTCTGGAGTATTTCATCATAGGAAGGCTCCAATTCATGTATCATTCTTTTGATAGTGGAATTTTAGCTGGTTTCTCGTTGTTCCAGCAAGTCTGCAATAAAGATCCTTGAACACATTTCCTCATGTATATGCATGAGGGTTTCATTAGAGGTGAATTACAGAATCAAGTGATATGTGCACTTTTAATTTTACTAGGTTTTGCCCAGTTGCTCTCTGTATGGTCACACTGAGTTACACTCAACACGAAGAGCCTTTGAATGTTTCCCCACATTTTCAGCACACTTGTTCTTTTCAGAATTAAACATTTTACCCATCTTGATGTCTGTGAAATGATATTTCTGAGCGATGCAATATGACCACATACAACATACAATGGAGACAAGCTCTGAGGTCTATGGGACTAAAGAAGAGAGAAGGGCAGTGGTCAAAGAGCCCTTTGATTGAAAATGATTGACTCCGCACTCAAACTAGCTTAATCTAAAAAAAAAATTATTGGCTCATGTCAACTGAAAGTATAGCCGTGGCTGGATCTGGGCCTTATAGAGTCCTCTGGATTTTCTCTCTCTCATCCACCTCCCGTCTCTGCTTCTCTTTTTGTGTTGGACTGATTCTGTGTGAACAGGCTCTCTGTAAGTGGAGGTGTGGCTCTCTCTAAATGACAGCTGATCTTCCAAGGACTACTTGCTTATGG
>NW_007726155.1:140555-143879 GCF_000696425.1 Galeopterus variegatus | reverse complement strand
TGATATTTCTGAGCGATGCAATATGACCACATACAACATACAATGGAGACAAGCTCTGAGGGCTATGGGACTACAGAAGAGAGAAGGGCAGTGGTCAAAGAGCCCTTTGATTGAAAATGATTGACTCCCCACTCAAACTAGCTTAATCTAAAAAAAAAAATTATTGGCTCATGTCAACTGAAAGTATAGCCGTGGCTGGATCTGGGCCTTATAGAGTCTGGATTTTCTCTCTCTCTCATCCACCTCCCGTCTCTGCTTCTCTTTTTGTGTTGGACTGATTCTGTGTGAACAGGCTCTCTGTAAGTGGAGGTGTGGCTCTCTCTAAATGACAGCTGATCTTCCAAGGACTACTTGCTTATGGTTTCTTGAAAGAGAGAGAAAGAGAGAGAGAGAGAGAGAAAAAAGAGAGGCCTAGTAAGCTGCTCTGCTCTTCTATCCTAGTTTGGAAAATTCTTGCAAAGGATATGCTACAGGTCAATTGTGTCCCCCAAAAGTTCATGTATTGGAAACTTAATCCCCACTGTAACAATGTTAAGAAGGTGGAAAATCCAATTATAGCGTTTGAAAGGCGGGGCCTTTAAGAGGTGATTAGATTGTGAGGACTGTAGCCTCATGAATGGATTAATCCATTGATGGTTTAATGGGTGGTCATGGGTGTGGTTATGACGGCTTTAAAGGGAGAGCAAGCGAGGAGGTTAGCTCTCTTGCCCAGCCCATTCTCCCCATGTGACACCCTGCATTGCTGTAGAAGAAGGCCCTCACCAGATGTGTCCCCTGCACTGGAAAAGTTCCTTGGACTTTCCAGCCTTCAACCTATAAGAAATAAATTTCATTTCTTTAGAAATCACCCAGTTTCAGGTATTCTGTTAAATGAACAGAAATAGACTAATGTAGGACACCAACTGGAACAATCACAGGTACAATGAGTGGTCCCACCTAGTGATGATACTCCCTGCAGGAGGGAAAAGGGGTAAGGGGGTATGTTGGGGAGTGAGAGTGTGGGCACTGTGGTTAGCAGCCCCACCAGAACTACATGAACTGGGGAGGAGTTTCTTATCAGAATATCAGATAGACAGAAGTGAGAGGTGTATACAACGAAGGATGTCAGAGAAAGCCTCCGTGAGGGGGTATACTTTTGCCCGATTAAGAGCCCACTGAGATATAGATGCAAGAACACTGGATTTACATCCAAAAGTCCATGGTGTCAATACCAATGCTGACATAAGCTGTGTTATTGTGAACAAATTACCTAACCACTCTGACCCTCTTTCTTATTCTGTAAAATGAGGATGATTATATCAACTTCCCAGGGCAACGATTAAATGGTATACCCACCTACAAGCTTTTGCTGACTTCAGATTTTGCTATTCAAGTTGTTCAAGATAAATGGAACATTGGCAGCTGACTTCACTTCATTATACAGAGATCTTTGTCACACTGGAGTTGTGAAGCTTTATTCTTCTGCATTAAATATGTAATCACTTGTTCTAAGAATGATATTAAATGAAAATACTGTCAAAATATAATGTATATTTAATTGTTGTTTCATTTTTGATACATTTCCATCGATGCTTTTCTTGTAGAGGTAGTCAATCTTTTTAATAAATATTCGTCTTCATTTGAGAGCAAGAATGCATTCATTGGTTTCCAATACTACATTTTTTAAAAGGGCATATTTTTTAAGCATCGATGATTTTTTAAAGTCTCTTTTGAACTCTTGGAACATTGTTATTTTCAACTGAAATTAAAGAACATTTCTGACATATTTCAAACAACTTTGCTGAACAAGGATGCAAACAAATGTATTACATTAAGGAGAAATTCAAAAGGGAAAGTGCCTTTTTGAACAACAGGTAATGATATTTCAAGGACGACGCAGAACCATTCATTTCCGATATTCTCATTACCATTCCTAGCAACAGGCATATACGTCTCTCAATTCCTGTGTAGTTCTGCTAATCTCTCTGTACAATATTCGATTTTCTTACAATTCAGCTGATTTATTAGTTCCCTCTTGCATTTTAACTGCTAAAGATGCAATGTAACCCCATAAATTTCTTTGTCTCTCAGCTTCGATGCCCAAGGTCATTAATACCCCCAAAATATCCTTTGCTTACATCACTCCTTTAAATGTGTTCTTTCTTGCTCAATGAGTTGTTACATAATTACGTGGTGCCAGTAATAATATCATCTTGTTTTTATAGTTTTATGATTAAGGGTATAAAAATGAACTGAATTGAAGAAAATGTGAAAAGATACTTGCAACATATAAGGGATAGATACTATAGTTTATCACATGTAAATTTTATAGTACATATATATTTTAAATGGGGTTTTCTTAGTATATAGTTTGATAATCTATTAGAGTAAAATGTATTATATTAATGTGTGACCTGATGATTCTATACAGAGTATGGCTTTTATAGTGACGGGTTAAAATAATTATGAAAGATTTATTTTGCCAATCCTCCCACTATTGCAACCAAAAGTTTTCTATTGAATGTATCTAAAGTAATAGTGCTTGAGAAAGAAAAAAAAAATGTTAATGAGACAGAATTCTATACCACATAATTCTCAACCTGCTTACAGCTTAAAGTATACTGAAGAGTAGGTAGAGGGACCAACTGTCCCAATTTGCCAGGGACAGAAGGGGTTTCTGGGGTGTGGGATTTTCAGTCCTACAACCAGGAGAACTGCAGGCAAACTGGGACAAGTTGGTCTCTCTGTGAGTAGTTTGGCCTCAATTCTTCATCCCCATCCCTTATACCCACATCTTTGCAATGGCCTCACTGTGGGCAAACTGTACCTCCTTGTCCCTTGACTTTGGGCTTGGCTGTGTGACTTGTCTTGGCAAAAATATATGGATAGAGGTGATAGTGAGCCTTATCCAAGTTTTAAGAGGTCTCCTATGTTTCTGGTTTCCCTTTTATGTCTTTATCTCAGAAATGCTCTGCCCTAGGCCCTGGCTAGCGCACTGGCCCAAGGAAAATGAGAGGCATATGAGGTCAAGCCGCCCTAGCTAACACACAGACCTGCAGTGAGAAGCAGAGTTGCCCAGGTGAGCCCAGTCTGGATCAGCAGAACCCCAGGCAACCTGCAGATGTGTGAGTAGAAAATGCTGTTATAAGCCACTGAGATTTTTGTGGTTATTTCTTATACAGCATCATTACGTCAAAAGCTAATTGATATAGATAACAAACACTCATTCAACAAATATTTGCTAAGGCCCTACTGTGTGCCAGGCACTGGGGATGCAATGACAGGCAAGATGAACAGAATTATTATTCTCATGGAACTTACAGTCTCATGCAGTGGTCCCTGAGA
>NW_007726155.1:137788-139641 GCF_000696425.1 Galeopterus variegatus | reverse complement strand
AAAATGAAAACTACTAGAAGAATATAAAGAAGGATGTATTTTTTTATAACCCTGTCTGGTGACACTTCATTCTTAGCATTGTACCAAGCCCAGAAAACACAGGCGACTTCAATTTTTCCTTTATAAACTTCAGCATTGTTTTAATTTCTATGAATATTTTTAATAATAAAACTAATCCCATAAAGTAAACAAAGCAAGTCTATGCCAGCATTCTTCTTAACAAATTGCAACACAGGTTTCATTGCTGTCATATGAGAATGAGCACATTTTAAGCACAATTATTGCACAACTGATCGCAGTTTAATGTTAAATCTTGTCAGAACACATGTATGGACTATCCGAGACTTCACACATTTCCTGATCCAAAGTCAGCATTTGATCCCCTCAAAAGCAATGGCCCATTATCTAAATTATATAATTTCCCTATTTTATTTTAAAATGCCTACAATAGTTTATTAAAAGCATAGTCCAAGGAGTAAGCACAATCTTATGATGTTTTGGTTACAACAGTCAATTGTTAGCAGCTACCCTTAATACTTTTCAGGCCTAAAGTGTCCTCTTCTTGGAAGATGGTGCCAAACTCTATGGCTTCAAATTAATTATTAATGAACCATGCAAAGATTGCCTTTTGGGCTTCAGCCCACAAAAACAGGAAGGGTATGAGTCAGGTTCTTAGGTTTTCATAGGTCTGCTATTAGCACATACAACTCCCTTATAGGAGTTAGAAATAGACACCCC
Organism: Galeopterus variegatus; assembly: GCF_000696425.1. Classification (NCBI taxonomy): domain Eukaryota; kingdom Metazoa; phylum Chordata; class Mammalia; order Dermoptera; family Cynocephalidae; genus Galeopterus; species Galeopterus variegatus. The sequence goes on along the minus strand of NW_007726155.1, from coordinate 138,903 downwards.
TCCCACTAGACGAATTAGAAAAAGGCACCTCCTTTGGGTGGAAGAATTAGAAAAAGCATCCTTCCTCTGGGTGGATGTAGCAGAACGTTAGCTGGATTTCCACTTCCCTTAGCTCCCTTGGCTGGAGGCTTTTGGGAAGGCACAGGCCAGCCATCTGTGTGCTGGGGCCCCACATCTTCACAACATAAACTACTCTGCTTCTTGCCGTCTTGTTACAGAATGAAACTTTAATGAAGCAATAATAAAGAATATGCATGCATGTTGTATAACTCCTCCTTGAATGACATGTGATACAAGGCTCATTGGACATCCAGTATTTGAGAACAAGGTTGAAGGGATATAATCTTAAAGTTCTATCTTTCATTATATTAGCATGGAGGTCAGCAAACAAGGGCCCTGTATTAGTCCATTTCTGTTGCCTAGAACACGGTATTTGAAACTGGGTTATTTATAAAGAAAACAAAATTTATTGCTTACAATTTCTGAGCCTGGGAAGTCCAAAGTCCATCTGGTGGTGGTAACAGTGACCCCGGAGTCTCACATTGCAAGATGGTGGAAGCAGAGAGAGCAGAGAGAGCAAAAGAACAACTTCCTTATTCACTCTCCTTTTAAAGCCCCCCAAACCATGCCCATGACCACCATTTTTATTCCATTCACTACTGCATGGTCCTACAATCTAACCACCTCTTCAAGGCACCACTTTTCAATTACCATAATAGGATTACCACCCTCAACAGTTACAGTTGGGATTAAGCTAGTATATGAAACTTGGGGACACAATTCAAGCTTCAGTGAGTTTGGGGGGAACATAAATCAATCCACTACAGGCTCATAAGCCAGATCTGGCCTGTCACCAGGTTTTATAAATAAAGTTTTATTGGAACACAGCCACACTCATTCATTTATGTATTGTCTATGGCTGCTTTCTCACTACAACAGCAGAGTTGAGTAGTTGCAACACAGCCCACATGGCTCGTAAATTTAAAATATTTATTACCTGGCTCTGTAGAAGAAAAATTTTCCAACCCTTATGTAAAATCACCAAATGGCACTATCTCCATCATGCTGTGTCAGCCTTTTGCTTAAATATTCTTAATGAATTGCAATTTAATGTT
>NW_007726155.1:136234-137700 GCF_000696425.1 Galeopterus variegatus | reverse complement strand
TATGGCTGCTTTCTCACTACAACAGCAGAGTTGAGTAGTTGCAACACAGCCCACATGGCTCATAAATTTAAAATATTTATTACCTGGCTCTGTAGAAGAAAAATTTTCCAACCCTTATGTAAAATCACCAAATGGCACTGTCTCCATCATGCTGTGTCAGCCTTTTGCTTAAATATTCTTAATGAATTGCAATTTAATGTTAATCCCTCAGCACATAAAAATGGCTTACATAGCAAATACCCATGTGTTTTGAATTTCTACATATGAAAAATGCATCTTTTAAAATGATGATATTTTATAATCTCAAATGCAGTTCAGCTTCAGCTAGTATTAGTTTCTGTGAAACAAATTGTTTTCTATAAAACCAAAGATTAAGTAAGGGACTACCTATTAGATCACCTAGCATCTCTTAATAAAGAACCTAGATCACAAGTTTTTCCTTCTAATAAAGGATGGAAAATGGTTGTATTTGCAAATGAGCTTATTCATTGGCTTTTTAAGAAAAAAAGAAATATGTAGTTCAACTTGCTATTCCTTTTTCACTTGGCTGCTAGGACACTCAGAGCTTAATTCACCCGAAATAATTTCTCACTCCAGTGTAACATCGACTCTCCTAAACTATATTTTGTTCTGTCTTCATTTTTAATTGTCTTGTTTTTACTATTATGTTATATTGCTTCTAATCCATTTTTGGAAGGAGGACATTTATAAATCTTATATTATCAAATCATCTTGATCAAGTGCTCCTTCCACTAGCAAAATTGGGTAGGGAGTGCATGGGTTTTGTGCCAGTGGACAAGGTTCAAATCTTAGCTCTGCCCCTTACCAGTACTATGCCTTTGGACAATTTATTCAACATCTCTGAGCCTCAGTTTCCTCATCTATAAAATGAAACAACAATACTTACCTTGCAAGGCTGCTAGTAATTAGAATGAATATATATATAAAGCGCCCTTTATATATTATTAAACTACATGTTCCTACTTAATATGTTTAAAATATTAAAAAATTATTATTTTTTTTAATTTAGAACTTTTAAATAGAGCTTGAGAGAGCTTTGAAATGGGATCATATAGCCATTTGACTACTTACGCATAATGTAATACAAGAACTTTTACATAGCATCTTTGACAATAAAATGACATCATTTTGCCCTACTGAAATTTTATAAAAATAAAGTTATTCCTGTTTAATACACAATAATATTTGTAATTTTCTTATGTATGTGATGCCCTCACAGTGGCTTTGTTATATGTCAGATAATCAACATCACTGAGAGGAGTTCTTGAAATTCTTTCCTCTGCATAATCATGTTTATGACCCTAAATTGATGCTTGGCAAATGGAATAAACTAATGATTCACTCAAAATATTTTTCCATATAACATTTAATAATTCATCTTTGAAATGGCATTCTTTATAACATTACAGCCTGAATTTATAACTGAATGTTTAAATTATATGGAA
>NW_007726155.1:127951-135576 GCF_000696425.1 Galeopterus variegatus | reverse complement strand
ATTTGCTGCTTATCACTATTACATTTGCAAGTGTGTGTGAAACATTAACACATAGACAGCCGGCCTCTTCTATCCAGATCTGTGATTTGTACTAACTCAGGTTAAGTCCTCAGATGAGGAGACAGTCCTGTTTCAGTGGTGTCTTGCAGAGGGGGGCAGGATTCATAGTCCCATCCAACTTACATTTGACTAGCTCTTTGTCTTGTTTTATTTTTTTGGTTAATTTATTTATTAGTAGTATTATTGTTTTACATTCTGAGATGTTGTTGTGGAGCAGTTGTGGGGGAGGGGGGAAAGGGAGAGAGACAGGACGGGGAGACAGGACGGGAGGAGGAGGAAGGAGGGGGAAAGGGTTGAGGCCTGCAGCATCATTACCCTCATTCTGACTTGGGAGCCTGGGGCACTTCCTGCAGCTGCTCAGTGCTCATCCTGGACTGGATGAAGAGGTCAGGGGGTCATGGCTGATGCCCAGGCCCCCTACCCTCAGTTTAGGATCCTAAGGGGCTTCAGGTCCTACTAGCTTTTATAGGTGTTCTTTGGTGGTGTTAGACCTTTACTGGTTAATATCAGAACTTTGTCTCTGATCTGTAGGAGTTTTGTGTTCTCTTTCAGTTCTGTGTTGGATTATTAGCTGCCTCCCACCACTTAAACTCTGTATTGGAACTAATTTGTTGTCCTTTGCTTACTTCTAAAATGGGGAAACTTTCTGTGGAGACCAGCACTTGAGCCCTGTGGTTGAGTTTAAATTGCTGCTTTGCTGCTGATTCTCCGGGGAGGGCTCTTTGTGCAGCTCAGGTTTTAATTGTTGACCTTGTAAGCCCTTCCAGGTCTTCTGAGATCAGGTACACCTGGGTTGTGTGGAAACTCTGGTCTGGGCCTGAGTCTTTTCAGCAAACTGCACCCACTGCAGATCAGTATTCCTGACCCGTCTCCACTGAGTGGGCCTGTGCTGATTGGAGGGCAGATCAGCTGTCCGTGCTGTGTCCCAGTGTTCCCCCAGTGGGCCCATCTCCCCCACCCCCCGCACTCCGAACACTTCCCATGGGATGGGCCGTGCGCCAGTCCCTTGCAATGACTCGTTGGCCTCTGAGTCCTTTTTTCAGTGTCTGTGGTCCCTCACTCCTATGTGGGTCCACAGGAACCCTGTCAGTGGTCTAGATGGCCTGGGGGCCACCAAGGCCCTCTTCTCCCCTGAAGACTCCAAGCAACTTCATACAAAGGGCACAGCTGCGGCTTTTGCCAGTTCTTGCTCAGTGTGCTCACCAGGGCCAGGCTTGAAATGGCTGGGACTAAAAATGGTCAGAATGGTCCTTTCTTTCTCTTATTTTGACTTCTCCTGTCTTCATGAACTCTGTATGTCTCTCCTCCACTTCTCCTGAGCTCTAGATGCCCCAACTTGGCTGTCGTTGCTTTTTAATCGTTGTAAATTGGTTGATTGTGGGAGAGAGTAATACTGGGTACCATCTATTCCACCATCTTGATCAGAAATCCCCTTGTCTGTGACAGTCAAATTTTGTCTCCATTTCAAGAATATCTGGAGCCTCTCCCTTTCCCTTCTATTCCTCAGCTTGAGCCTCTGAAGAAAGTAAAACTCTGAGCTTCTTCCTGAGGATGCAGAAACTCCTTCTAGGCCAGGCCCAGTGCCTGAGGTAGGGTTGTTTGCCCATTAAATTCAGGTCACCCAGTTAAATTTGAATCTGAAATTCAAATTTAACTGGGCATCTTGTATTTTTATTTGCTAAACCTTGACATTCTTTCTGGAGGGGACAATTTAGATGATGGTATTATCATTCTGGCAGCTGTTGGGGAACCAAAAATTAGTCCTAAGGCAAAACCCAGTGATGAAAACAACATGAAATAGAACTTTTGGAATAGTCAGAAATTTCCTCTAACGTCAATGCAAACACTCGACAAAGGTTGGACTGAGGTTCTTTATAGTAAAAATAATGAAAATGTGGGCCATTTGGTTGTTTAGGGAGGGAGGGTGTTAAGAAAAATTTATACTGACCTATTTATTCAGTTTTAGAAAATGTAAACCCCTTATGTGATTATTACAATATACTCTAATTTATCTCATTTACTTTATCGACTGTTTGTCACATTCCTACTGTCTTCAGTTGATTGCCAAGGAGGATTTGTTGTATTGTGCATTAGCAAACTTCCTTTTGCCTAATCCTGTGAGGTGTTGCCCACAGGATTTCTCCTGTTCAAGTGGCTAAAATGACTCGATGAGAATGAAATCCTGCCATTCGCAGCAACATGGATAAACTTCGAGAAAATTATATTAAGTGAAATAAACCAGGTACAGAAAGAGAAATACCCTATGTCCTCACTTATAAGTGGGAGCTAAGAAATAAAGATAGAAGGATACAACAATCGCAATAATACGCTGAACTGTCAAAATGAGAGAACAGAACTGAGATTACCAGAGGTGGGAAAGGGGGAGGGGGTAAGGTCTTGATTGGTAAAGGGCCATGAAAATTGATTACATTGTATAATGTTGAATATACTAATTATCCTAATTTGAACATCACGCATTGCACACAGGTATTGATATTCAATGCTGTACCCCACAGATATGTACAATCAACTGTGTTCCAGTAAAAAATAAATAAATAAAAATAAAAAATTAAAATTAAATTAAAAGAATAAAAATGACTCGATGAGAAGTGATATTTTGAGTGTTGAGTTTGTACATGCTTTACATACACAACTCTACGAAGACAGTATTAATATTTCCATCTCACAAGTGACAAAACTAAGGCCCAGAGAGGAGAGCAGTTGAGCCTTAGTGCAGTGTGGCTATGAAGGCTAGAGGTGGTCTTTAAATCCCGGAGAGGAATTCTTAGTCTGATGGTCTTCTGGGATACCTCTTTCTTTCTTCTCTGAAGCCCTGGAGAGGGACCTGAATGTGCACTATCCATTTTGACAACACATTTGCAGATGGCAGTGAGATGAATGAAAGTGAGACCTCCAAGGAGAAAGTGAAAATTCAAGCAAATAGTGGAGACTTGTGTGTGACCTACTATTTCTACTCCCATTCTTATTTTATTCATTCCATTAGTCATCCATTATTGAGTGCTTTAATGCCGCACCCAATCAAATCTTGTTCTCTCCAAAATGGCAAAAATATTCCTAAATACACCATCCATTGAAATTGCCTACTGTTGGAATGGAATGCTGCCCTGGACCCACCGTTTGATCCTGTGTAATCCCATATTCAAAAGCCGTTTAAAAGTGGATTTACTAGATCTTGCTTTAAACAGTTAATCTAGTCTCGTTGTTTGGATATTCTTTTTGATTGATTCACTTAGTTTTATTGTGTTGCATTCATTTCAAGTACTTCTGTTTTATAATTGTGTGGGATTTGGGGGTAATCCATTCAGGGGTGTATACCCTATAAATAAATTATTCTCCCTTGCTGCTGATGTTTAACTGGTTCTCTTGAAAGGAAACAAAACAAAACAAAATAGCAAAAGAAAGCCAAGGATGCAGTTTTTGTTAAAGCGAGGAGAAAAAGTATGCCAATTCCGTTTAGAAAAGACCTTTAAAAACCCATAGTGATTATACAAAAGGTAGCAAAAGCATTTAAAGGAGAAATTAAAAAAAATGGTAAACAATCACACCTCCAACATAGAGAATGCGTCATTTCTTCTTTTGAAAGAGGTGTTCAGAAAAGCTAATGTTTGAAAGAGAGCAGAGGTTGGGCTTTTTTTCCTGTATTTTGCAGCATTCATAGAAGCCATCTTAGTAATCAGCTGTACTCTTAAAAATAACCCTGTGAATCAGCTTATCAATGTCTGAAAACTAAGTAAAAAGAGAAAAGGTTCAGGTCTGTGTAATTTGCACTTTAAGTAACTGTGCCTGAAACTTTGTTCATCCAGAGACTATTTACAAACTTCTGATACCAAAAAATAAGGACAGGTCTCATATTCCTTTCATTTAGGAAGTTGTTTCCTATTGTAAATATCTGTGTGAAAAAAATAATGAAATCAATACTTTTCATTATCCATGTTATTTGACGGGATGCCCATGTTTAATTTCCCAGGCATGCTGTTATGGCAAAGGGTTTCGGTGGCATTTCTGATGAAATTACATCCAAACATCTCACAGTACCAAGTGTATGAGAATTAATAAAGATCAATGCAACTGGGAGAATTTGCATGCTTCTTTGGAGGAGTGAGCTTTTCCTAACAGAGTAGAAACAAAAAAAGAAATTGTGATCCGTGGGTTTTAGCAATGAGACCCCTTTTAGGTGACTCATGCAGTGTGAAAATGAAATGAAACATCATCTCTTCTGTAGTCAAGAAGATAATTAATGAGCCACTCATTTCTAAGTGAAGGCCTAAGGGAATAAAGCAACCGGCCTCAGATTTAAAAAGAGAAAAGTGGTTACATGTTTGAAAGAAGACTAAGTCAAAATCACACCATTCATGTTTGAATTTGAGTTCTTATTTGGTTTTAAATGAGCTGTAACCCATGCTGAGTGTCTCTGTGGGTGCTACATGTCGGCTATAATTACCATCTTTAGCAAGGTAAGGAGAAACAGGAAGAATTTTCTGTTTAGTTCCTTTGCTGTAAGCTTTCTTTTAGACAAAATCAGATGGATTATGAGTGTGGAAGGCCCTCAAATACAAGAATTTTCTGTTTAGTTCCTTTGCTGTAAGCTTTCTTTTAGACAAAATCAGATGGATTATGAGTGTGGAAGGCCCTCAAATACAAGAATTTTCTGTTTAGTTCCTTTGCTGTAAGCTTTCTTTTAGACAAAATCAGATGGATTATGAGTGTGGAAGGCCCTCAAATACAAGAATTTTCTGTTTAGTTCCTTTGCTGTAAGCTTTCTTTTAGACAAAATCAGATGGATTATGAGTGTGAAGGCCATAACTTCAAGGTGAATCCTTAGGCCATTGTTCTCCCTTAGATTTCGGATAAACAGCTGCCTGAAGTGCGGAAGGTATTTTAGAAAGAATGTCAGCAGAACTGAGTAGGCCATCAAGCTTTGGATTCCTTACCTATCAATTTCAGGCACTAGTTGGGGTGATCTTTGACAGTGATGATAATAGCATTTATTAAGTGTCAACTACATGCCAAGTATTTTATTTGCATTGTCTTCTTTAATCCTTGTCACAAACTTTGTGGTAGGAACTATTATTTCTCCCATTTTACAGCTGGGGAAACCGAGGCTGAGAGAGTAAAAGTTCCTTGTTCCAAGATCTTACAGCTGGTATGGGCAGAACTTGAATACATGTCTGATAATTCAAGAGCCCAAGTTCAAACTCTGCTCTGTCCAATTGCCTGTGCCAACCTGTGAGGTTGAAGGGATCTGACACAGCCATCAGCCAGATTAAGGGACATCATCTTGAGTGCTGCACAGGGAGTGAAGGGCTGGTTCTCCACTCTCCTTGACTCAGAATGGTCAGATTCTGACCAGAGAATATTCAAGGATCAAAGAGGTCAATATTATCTTTTCAGAAGGGGGGAAATTCTCTTCTCAGTTCCAAAAGATCCACAAATGTGCATTCTTATATTGTCTCTGTTAAAGAAAACCAGATCTGGACAAAAGTTGAAGTGAAAATACATTTTATTCAAAAAAACTATTACAATAGGGGAAAAGAGATCTCAGTATAGAACTGGGCTCAATTCTGAACACAGCATGGATGAGTGGGAATTTATAGCCAAGGAACAGGATGGGATCAATGGATGTTTCAGGCGACATCAGGGGCCAGGGGGGAATTCTGGCTAAATAGACTTGGCAGGATTCTTGCTAAAGGCAGGCCAAGGTGATCAGATACCAAGGGTGGGGGATGAGGAATTTGATCTGACATGGAGGGTGATCAGATATCAAGGGTGAGGATTCTCAATAAACTGACTTAGAAGTATTCTTCCTAAAAGTGGATTCCACAAGGAAGAATTCAAAGCCCAAGGATTAAGTTTAGCCAGAAAAAGAGAGCTCCCAGGAGCCAGACCAAAGTTTGTTCAACGACAGTCCTTGTCACCCCCCTGAAATCCATATGTTGAAGTTCTCACCCCCAGGACCTCAGAATGTTCCTGTATTTGGAGGTAGGGTCTGTAAAAAGGTGATTAAGGTAAAATGAGGTCATATGGTAGGCCCTCATCCATGTGACTGTATTTGGAGATAGGGCCTTCAAAGAGGTGACTAAGTTAAAAAGAGGCCCTTAGGTGGGCCCTCTTCCAATCTGACTGGTGTCCTTATAGGAAAAGGAAATTTGGACACACAGAGATAGCAGAGATGCACACACACAGAGCAAAGGCCCTGTGAGGACACAGGGAGGAGGGGCCATCTGCAAGCCAAGGAGAGAGGCCTCAGAAGAAACCAAACCTGCCAGCACCTTTATCTTGCATATCCAGCCTCCAGAACTGTGAGGAATTCCTTTCCTTTAAAGCCCCCCTGTCTGTGATCCTTTGTTATGACAGACCTAGCAAATAATATTCTCTCTGAAGATCAATCTTCATGAGCATCTTTCAGTAGAAGAGAAAAGTAACTGCTTAAGATGAAAGAGGAAAAAATTGGAAAATATTCTGTTTTTAGATTTAATAATTTAGGTCTAATATGACGTTAAAAATATGAAAAGTGAACTCTATTAAGACCAAATTTCTTTAGAACTGTGTCTGCAGCTGAATCCCCTGATCCTGTGTTTTTTTGAGGGTGAGAGGGGTAAGTCCTTTATCTTATGGGATCTTTCCCTACTTCTGAGCCATGTGAACGACAAGAAAAGACATGTCTTGATCTAAATAGCTCCCAGGAAAAAGAGCAAAACTTCCTAGGAAACATGCCCTTTCATTTTAAAATGATTGCTCCAGGAGCATTTCCCTCATAAACCATGAAATACCCAACCACAGAACTAAACTATTAAATTATGCTCATTTCTAATTAAATTCAAACCAGAGAAATTCTAGAAATGAAGTGCCCTGGGATGTTGCTGTAGATTTATCACCCACCGTAGAAGTAACCGGTGACTAGGTGAGTCGCTTTTCTTCTCTGTGTCAATTTCCTCATCTTGAGAATGAGAATAGTCATGCATTTCCTAACATTTGGTAAGAATTAAAGTGATGTAAACAGTTGTGAAATATTTGGGATAACGAGGGGCTAGATAAGTGTAAGGTAGTTTATGTGTTGCATTTTTCTTATTGGCTTAGTGGAGTTCTACAAAAATACTTTGGAAATACACCTAGAAGTGGTATCCTCACATGAATCTCATAAGGTGCATGCTTCTCAGAGGTTTTTTTTTTTTTTAACCTGTTGTGTTAAGTGAATTGCTTAACTGCTTACTGAAGTAACAATATTACTACACAAAATAAGAACAAAAAATTACATAAACTCAGTTTTTCTCAAAGAAGTTGGCCTCCATATTTCCGAGCAGCTGTTTTGAAAGCTTTCCGTAACAAGGGCCCCAAAGCCAAACCATTTTGTCACTCTCATTCATTGCAACATCTTCTCTGCCACATTCACACCTTCAGCTTATCTTGCCATATCCTCCAACTCTTCTCTTTTTAAGAAACTCAGTCTCTTGCGGAATTCAATTATCATGTGCGTGTAAATGATACCCAACACCATATCCCAAGTTTTGTTTCTGCTGAAGCTTTGAACCTTACAATGTGTGTGT
>NW_007726155.1:123712-127005 GCF_000696425.1 Galeopterus variegatus | reverse complement strand
ACCCAACACCATATCCCAAGTTTTGTTTCTGCTGAAGCTTTGAACCTTACAATGTGTGTGTGTGCATGTGTGTGTGTGTGTTTTCCATTTTCTACCCTCCATTCATCCTGTCTTAATTTATTTTCCCTTAGAAGCAGACCCTGAGATAAGAATGTGGGGTCCAGGGTTCATCTGGGAGATGGTTTCGGGAAGTAGGGGAACCAGGAAATGCGATGGAGAAGGGAAGAAAGCCAATAAAAGGGGTGTTTTCAAGCAGGATAGAAATGTAAGCAACTGGGGCTCAGTCCCACTGGGGACCTCTGGGAGACACAGGAGAACATGCCTCACAGAGGAGAGGGAGCAGGAGTATTTTTCCGCAGACTTCCATCAGGTACCGAGTAATCAATGCCATGAGCACTGGGTTCATATTCTTAGCCTTATTTTCAATTCCTCTCTTTCCTGCCCTACTTTCACCTCCTCTTTCACAAAGCCAATGGATTCTTATTCTCTGTGTCTCCACTATGCATCTCCTTTTTTCCTCTCATGTTCATTCATAAGCTGGTTGGACAGAGTTCTGCAAATCCTCTCACTTGGAAGTTCTGTTTCCAGTCCCACCCTGGTCCCAACCAGGCTATGAGCTATTCGCATCTCCTTTTTTCCTCCCATGTTCATTCATAAGCCGGTTGGACAGAGTTCTGCAAGTCCTCTCACTTGGAAGTTCTGTTTCCAGTCCCACCCTGGTCCCAACCAGGCTATGAGCTATTGCTTAAACACCATTGACAGAATTCGTTTTTCTTCTGCTCCAGTGGGGCACTGTTGTTTATTATATTAAAGCCTAACTCTTTGGCCCAATCTTTTCTTTTTATCCAAACTTAATGCCAGATAACAAAATCTTCTTGGTGCCCATTGTGTGATCTGTACCATCTTGGCCTCTGCCCCTTGGTGGCCATATCATGCCATTCTCCCCTCTGTTTTCTGCATGTTAGCCATACTGCCTTCTTTCAGTTCTCAAATGGCATGCTCCTTTATACCTCAGGTCCTTTGCACATGCTGGTCCCCGTGTCTGTAGTACTCTCTGCCCTTCACTTACTAACTCCCTCCTCCTTCTCTCAGCTTAGTTAAGACCTTCCTAACTGATTCTTCCCATCCAACTCCCATTTCCTGTCCCCTGACAGGTCAGGTTGCCCTGTTACCTACTCTTATCATGTCTGTATTTCATATCACTTCTCATGATTACAGTTAATTAATTGATTAATTGCATGGTTATTTTAAATATCTGCTGCTCCTAGAAGTCTGTAAATTGCATGAATGCCTGTATTGTTCATGGATGTATCCCTAACTCCTAGCATGAAGCTTGGCATAGTGCAAGCATTCAATGCACATAAAATGATGAATATGTGCAACTTATATTATCCAGCTCTGAAGGCTTTGCATTTCTCCTCCCATGATGCCTTCCACCATCCTCATTTAGGTGGACTACTTTGTAAACAACCGGGTTCAATAAACATTGTGAACGGATCTCCAGACCACTAACTTGAAAGGCCACATGTAAATATAAAGGTGAAGAGCAAAATGCACAAATCATTATTATTCTTTATCTCTAACAAAAACATCATATTATGCCAACTTAATGAAACAATAATATTCTCAGGGACTTGAATGCTGACAGTAGGAGACTCTTTAGAGAATAAGATAATTGTATGAACTTGTTAAAGCTTGTGTTAACTCTCAAATTTAAGAGAAAATGCATATGGCACTAATAGAAGTTAGACAATAGAGTCACGATGATTTAATGCTTTGAAAATTTAGGAGACAGGTGTGGCAGCCTATTGTGTCTCAGAATAAGCAATTTCAACAAAGACATAAAATACACAAATGGGAAGAGAATTTGATTTCACTTAATTTTATTCGATAGAACTTAACACTTGAACAACTGCTGTTTGCTAGACTTTAAGAGTTTTAAAATTCTCCTTTCTCCCTAATGGATCCCGAAGACAAATGTATCCATTTGTTCCATTGCAAATATTCAATTGCAGATTTGGAGGATAATAAAAGCTCTCGCCTTGCTATTTAATTATTCAGTTGACTGCTAGAAAGATTAAGCTATCCAAATGGGCTTGTAACTCAGAAATGATAATACATGTTTATTTTAAAAGATAACCATGCAATTCCAAGACAAACTAGTGGCAATCTAGATTTTTATTATGACAGTCACAAATTAGCAATTATGCAAAAATTTGTAAAAACATAATTGGCAATCATAAGTTCACTTTTTTACTTGATAATCTTGAATATGCTTTCTGTGTTAAACATTATGTTCTTGAAACTTCTACATTGAACACCTAGAGTGAATAATTGCATAAAAGGTAACAATGAGACATTTTTATAAATATAATATTTTTCAATTCAGCAATTGCATTTTCTATAAAAGGAGTTTGATGGATATTTAATATTAGACCAACTTTAAAATATGTACACATTACTAAAGGGAAAATGCATTAAAAGAAAGCACTGTATTATCAACTTCTGGTAAAACTTTTAAATGTTGTCATTAATTATGGATGGAGCACTTTACCTATGATATATACCTATTTGTTTGACACCTGGCAGGGCCTGCGCCAAATTATTCACTTTCTCTGTTACATGGCATTCAGTCCCCGGGGCAATTATTTCTGAGGGAAACCAAGCAGCATAACTAGAAGTCTACATGAATGATTCATATTAGAACACTCTAGAACATGCTGCCCAATGGGATATGCTGATTGACTAATCCAAATTGATGGCTGGAGCTTCTGTGGCGTCACAAGGAAGTGATCCACTTACCAGATCCTGGAGATTAGCTAAAGCCCTTTCAGCAGCTGCTGAGCCTCATAGGTCTCCCCTTGTCTGCAGGAAGTTATTTGCAACATTATCATGATGAAGCATTTCCTACACACACACACACACACACACACACACACACACACGCAGTAAGATGGCTGCTTATTCCTTAGTAGTGTCTTTATCTCATTTATATTTAATGACCTCTTTATTATTGTATTATTGTTGAAGCAGCACATTTATATTTATAGAAAATTAGAAAACACAATGAAAACTTCACTGTCCCATCACCCAGAATCACCCATGTGTTACACCTAATGCACATGCTTCTGGATCTTTATACGTTTATATGTATATTTGTGTGTATATATATATAGCATGTATTATTTATATATAACATGTATTTTGCTTTGCCAATATGAGATAGCGCTGTACACACTGTCTGGTATCTTCCTTGTTGGGCCATGTAGCTGAGTCCTATACCCCTCTATCTC
>NW_007726155.1:117002-123462 GCF_000696425.1 Galeopterus variegatus | reverse complement strand
TTCCTTAAGTAAGATATGTATGAAGGACAGTTATGGTGCACATGGCTAATGAGATGACATTTCTTACTGGCCATTTCATTTAGAGGAATGTAATTTGGAGCCTAGAAGTACTTCCTTTCCCAGCCTCCTACTTTTACTCTTTGTTCTCAAATTAGCTCACAGCAGTTCCCACTCAAGGTGCAACACTATTCCTTGTTTGGCTATTTGGGGGATTTGCAAATTTTAGTAGATTTCAGAATTCTCCCTTCCTTCCTATTGCACCATTGTTGACTTCACGCCAGGTCTGCTGCTTCTGGGTTTGGGGTTTTTTAAGAGTGCTCTATCCCCTAGTTTTGCTGAAGATGTTGATGCTTTGTCTTTTGTTATCCATGATGTTCTGCTTGCTATTCAGAAACTGAAGTAGAATGATAAAACACTCAGCTGCCACCAGTCCCTATACTCAATCCTCAGTCCAAACAAGGGGTGGGCAAGTGACCCAGACCAGATTAATCAGAATAGTTCATCCTCCTGGTCATGGTTATTGGTCAGGGAAGGGCACTGACACAAATTTATCCACTCAAAAGCCATCTAGGACTTTTGCTGGAACTATTGGCCAGAAGAGCTGAATGAATGAAAGCCTGGAATTTCTAGTGGCATGGAGAGGAGCTGACCGAGACTGAAGCCAACATGGAGAAGAAGATTAAAAGGCAGAGAAATGTGTGTCTGAGGACTTCATTTGAACATCTGGGTCCAGCGTTCCCTGGAGCCAGACCAAACCTGTGTTATTCACTTATGTAATTACAAAAAAAAATTCCTTTTAATTAAATAAAATAATTAAGATGAAATGTTTATCTCATGGGTGGCACATAGTAAATCCCCAAAATATGCTATCATTGTAATCTTTGAAAACCAATTTAAGTTTCTATCATTTACAAGTGTGATAGTAATAAAGAAAATAATACCACAGATCTTTGAGAATTCTTTTTTTTTTTTTTTCCTTTTTGTCTTTTTTCATGTCCGGCAACGGATCTCAACCCTNGCCCTACTTTCACCTCCTCTTTCACAAAGCCAATGGATTCTTATTCTCTGTGTCTCCACTACGCATCTCCTTTTTTCCTCCCATGTTCATTCATAAGCCGGTTGGACAGAGTTCTGCAAGTCCTCTCACTTGGAAGTTCTGTTTCCAGTCCCACCCTGGTCCCAACCAGGCTATGAGCTATTGCTTAAACACCATTGACAGAATTCGTTTTTCTTCTGCTCCAGTGGGGCACTGTTGTTTATTATATTAAAGCCTAACTCTTTGGCCCAATCTTTTCTTTTTATCCAAACTTAATGCCAGATAACAAAATCTTCTTGGTGCCCATTGTGTGATCTGTACCATCTTGGCCTCTGCCCCTTGGTGGCCATATCATGCCATTCTCCCCTCTGTTTTCTGCATGTTAGCCATACTGCCTTCTTTCAGTTCTCAAATGGCATGCTCCTTTATACCTCAGGTCCTTTGCACATGCTGGTCCCCGTGTCTGTAGTACTCTCTGCCCTTCACTTACTAACTCCCTCCTCCTTCTCTCAGCTTAGTTAAGACCTTCCTAACTGATTCTTCCCATCCAACTCCCATTTCCTGTCCCCTGACAGGTCAGGTTGCCCTGTTACCTACTCTTATCATGTCTGTATTTCATATCACTTCTCATGATTACAGTTAATTAATTGATTAATTGCATGGTTATTTTAAATATCTGCTGCTCCTAGAAGTCTGTAAATTGCATGAATGCCTGTATTGTTCATGGATGTATCCCTAACTCCTAGCATGAAGCTTGGCATAGTGCAAGCATTCAATGCACATAAAATGATGAATATGTGCAACTTATATTATCCAGCTCTGAAGGCTTTGCATTTCTCCTCCCATGATGCCTTCCACCATCCTCATTTAGGTGGACTACTTTGTAAACAACCGGGTTCAATAAACATTGTGAACGGATCTCCAGACCACTAACTTGAAAGGCCACATGTAAATATAAAGGTGAAGAGCAAAATGCACAAATCATTATTATTCTTTATCTCTAACAAAAACATCATATTATGCCAACTTAATGAAACAATAATATTCTCAGGGACTTGAATGCTGACAGTAGGAGACTCTTTAGAGAATAAGATAATTGTATGAACTTGTTAAAGCTTGTGTTAACTCTCAAATTTAAGAGAAAATGCATATGGCACTAATAGAAGTTAGACAATAGAGTCACGATGATTTAATGCTTTGAAAATTTAGGAGACAGGTGTGGCAGCCTATTGTGTCTCAGAATAAGCAATTTCAACAAAGACATAAAATACACAAATGGGAAGAGAATTTGATTTCACTTAATTTTATTCGATAGAACTTAACACTTGAACAACTGCTGTTTGCTAGACTTTAAGAGTTTTAAAATTCTCCTTTCTCCCTAATGGATCCCGAAGACAAATGTATCCATTTGTTCCATTGCAAATATTCAATTGCAGATTTGGAGGATAATAAAAGCTCTCGCCTTGCTATTTAATTATTCAGTTGACTGCTAGAAAGATTAAGCTATCCAAATGGGCTTGTAACTCAGAAATGATAATACATGTTTATTTTAAAAGATAACCATGCAATTCCAAGACAAACTAGTGGCAATCTAGATTTTTATTATGACAGTCACAAATTAGCAATTATGCAAAAATTTGTAAAAACATAATTGGCAATCATAAGTTCACTTTTTTACTTGATAATCTTGAATATGCTTTCTGTGTTAAACATTATGTTCTTGAAACTTCTACATTGAACACCTAGAGTGAATAATTGCATAAAAGGTAACAATGAGACATTTTTATAAATATAATATTTTTCAATTCAGCAATTGCATTTTCTATAAAAGGAGTTTGATGGATATTTAATATTAGACCAACTTTAAAATATGTACACATTACTAAAGGGAAAATGCATTAAAAGAAAGCACTGTATTATCAACTTCTGGTAAAACTTTTAAATGTTGTCATTAATTATGGATGGAGCACTTTACCTATGATATATACCTATTTGTTTGACACCTGGCAGGGCCTGCGCCAAATTATTCACTTTCTCTGTTACATGGCATTCAGTCCCCGGGGCAATTATTTCTGAGGGAAACCAAGCAGCATAACTAGAAGTCTACATGAATGATTCATATTAGAACACTCTAGAACATGCTGCCCAATGGGATATGCTGATTGACTAATCCAAATTGATGGCTGGAGCTTCTGTGGCGTCACAAGGAAGTGATCCACTTACCAGATCCTGGAGATTAGCTAAAGCCCTTTCAGCAGCTGCTGAGCCTCATAGGTCTCCCCTTGTCTGCAGGAAGTTATTTGCAACATTATCATGATGAAGCATTTCCTACACACACACACACACACACACACACACACACACACGCAGTAAGATGGCTGCTTATTCCTTAGTAGTGTCTTTATCTCATTTATATTTAATGACCTCTTTATTATTGTATTATTGTTGAAGCAGCACATTTATATTTATAGAAAATTAGAAAACACAATGAAAACTTCACTGTCCCATCACCCAGAATCACCCATGTGTTACACCTAATGCACATGCTTCTGGATCTTTATACGTTTATATGTATATTTGTGTGTATATATATATAGCATGTATTATTTATATATAACATGTATTTTGCTTTGCCAATATGAGATAGCGCTGTACACACTGTCTGGTATCTTCCTTGTTGTGCCATGTAGCTGAGTCCTATACCCCTCTATCTCCTACAAACTGGAAATTGGATCTAAACACTGATGGATTCATGACAAACGTTTTTGGCTAGAATATACATTCCATTTCTAGAACTGCACTATCTCATGTGGTAGCTACCAGCCACATGTAGCTATTTAATTTTAAGCTTAAATCAATTAAAATCAAAAATTCATTTCCTCCGTTGGACTAGCCACATTTCAAGTGCTCAATAGCTGCATGTGGCTAGTGGCCACCATTTGAGTAGGGCAGATATGGAGCACTAACTTTATATCTACTTAGTATGTCTAGCAGAACATTCCATGATAAAGTTAGTGGCATTCTTTAGTAAAGTAGAGCTTTTCTTCATCAAGTGGGCTAGTTGGATATGCTGTCATGCAGATCCTACTGGAAAGGCAGAAAAAATGTTTAATTTTTTTTCTTTTAATTAGCAATTAAAAGGGAAGGAGTTGTTTAATGATCATCTTACATGACGTGTTTCCAAGCTTTCTCTCTTTTTAGTATTTTAATGAAGCCTTAAATTTAATTTATTAAATAAATCTTATCTGTAATCGTTATTTTTTACATTTTATTGTGGTAAGAACACAACATGAGGCTTACCCTCTTAACAAATTTTTAAACGTACAATACATTATTGTTGACCATAGGTACAATGCTGTACAGTAGATCTCTACAGCTTATTCATCTTGCTTGACTGTAATTTTATGCCTGTTGATTACTAACTCTCCACTCTCCCCCCTCCAGCTCTAGCTCCTGTCAGCCTCTGTTCCACTCTTCAATTCTATGAATTTGACTATTTTATATACCACATGGAAGTGGAATCGCACAGTATGTGGCTTTCTGTGACTAGCTAATTTCATGTAGCCCAATGTCCTCCAGGTTCATCCATGTTGCATGTTGAAGACATTTCCTTCTTTTTTAAGGCTGAGTAATATTCCATTGTACATATATTCCACATTTTCTTTTTCCCTCCATTTTTTCATGGATATTTAGGTTGTTTCCACATCTTGCCTATTGCGAATAGTGCTACAATAAACATGGGAATGCAGATATCTGTTTGAGATTCTGATTTCAATTCTTTTGGATAAATACCCAGAAGTGGGATTGCTGGATCATATGGTAGTTCCATTCTTAATTTTTGGAGGAACCTCCATACTGTTTTCCATAATAGCTGCACTATTTTGCATTTCTACCAACAGTGTTCAAGGGTTTCAATTTCTCCACATCCTTGCCAACACTTGTTGTCTTTTTTAAAAAAATAATGATCCTGACAGATGGGAGGTCATAGCTCACTGTGGTTTTGATTTGCGTTTCCCTGAATATTAGTGACATTGAGCATTTTTTCATCTACCTGTTGGCCATTTGTATGCCTTCTTTGGAAAAATGTCTATTTAAGTCCTTAACCTATTTAAAAAATTGGGGTTATTAGCTTTTTTACTATTGAGAGTAGGAATTCCTTATATATTTTAGAGACTAACCTATTATTAGATATATGGTTTGTAAATATTTTCTCCCATTCTGTAGGTTACTTTTTCACTCTGTTGATGGTTTCCTTTGCCGTACAGAAGCTTTTTTGTTTGAGGTGGTCTCACATGGTTTTTTTTTGTTGTTGTTGCCTGTGCTTCTGGTGTCATAGCCATGAAACCTTTGCCAAGATCATTGTCATAAAGCATTCCCCTATGTTTTTCATCTCAGGAGTTTCATAATATGCTTCAGGTCTTATGTTTAAGTCTTTAATCCATTTCAAGTTGATTTTTTTGTGTATGATATAAGATAAAGGTCTAATTTCATTCTCTCTTGCATGTGGAGATCCAGTTTTCCCAAACCATTTGTTAGAGACTATCTGTCACTGACTGTGTATTCTCAACAACCTTATTGAAGATCAGTTGATCGAATATATGTAGATTTAATTTTGGGCTCTCTATTCTGTTCCATTGGTCTACTTGTCTGTCTTTATGTCAGCACCATACTGTTTTGATTACTGTAGCTTTGCAATATATTTTGAAATCAGGAAGTGTGATGCGTCTAGCCTTGTTTTTCTTTCTCAAGATTGGTTTGGATATTCATGGTCTTTTGTGGTTCTATATGAATTATAGAATTTTTTTTTCTATTTCTATACAAAAAAGTCATTGAGATTTGATAGAAATTGCATTGAATCTGTAGATTGCTTTGGGAAGTATAAACATTTTAACAATATCAAATCTTCCAAACTATGAACACGAGGTGTCCTTCCATTTGTTTGTGTTTAGTTCAATTTCTTTCATCAGTGTTTTGTGGTTTTCAGTATACAAGTCTTTCACCTCCCTAGTTAAGTTTATTCTAGTATTTTATTCTTTTTGGTGCTGTTGTAAAAAGTACTGCTTTCCTAATTTCCTTTTCAGATAGTTTGTTGTCAGTGTATAGACATGCAACTTATTTTTGTATGTTAATTTTCTATCCTACAACTTCACTGAATTCGTTTATTATTATAACAGATTTTTTATGGAGTCTTTAGGGTTTTCTGGATATAAGATCATGTCATCTGCAAATAGGGACAATTTTAATTCTTCCTTTCTGATTTGGATGTCTTTGTTTCTTTTTCTTGCCTTAATCATTATTCTTTTGATGCCCAATTGACTCAACTGTGGCCACTGGGAGCCTCTTCACACTAGCTTCTATGTCATTTTGATACAACTCTACTCATCTTGGAAAGTTTGCTTGCTTTCTGACAGAAAAAGCTATCTA